>NW_003852488.1:2456925-2465293 GCF_000181295.1 Otolemur garnettii | reverse complement strand
TATTGAATGGTGCCAAATTGAAAACATTTCCACTCAGATCAGGAATGAGGCAAGGATGTCCACTATCTCCACTGCTATTTAACATAGTAATGGAATTCTTAGCTGTCACAATCAGGCAAGAGAAGGTGATCAAGTGTATCCAAATAGGGTCAGAGGAGATCAAACTCTCACTTTTTGCTGATGATATGATCCTATACATGGAAATTCTCAGGGACTCAACTGCAAAACTCTTAGAAGTGATCAAGGGATACAGCAGCACTTCAGGATACAAAATCAATACTTAGGATTCAGTAGCTTTTATATATGCCAACAATAGTCAAACTGAAAATATAGTCAAGGACTCTATTCCTTTTACAGTAGTGCCAAGGAAGATGAAGTATCTGGGAATTTACCTAACAAAGAATGTGAAAGATCTCTATAAAGAGAACTATGAAACTCTGAGGAAAGTAATAGCTGAAAATGTTAACAAATAAGAAAAACGTACCATGCTCATGGCTGGCAAGAATCAACATTGCTAAAATGTCCATACTACCCAAAGCAATCTACAGACTTAATGCAATCCCTATTAAAGCACCACTGTCATAAAGAACTGGAAATATAGTACTTTGTTTTATATGGAATCAGAAAAAAACCTCAAATAGCAAATACATGGCTCAGATTTGAGAACAAATCAGGAGGTATCATGTTATCAGACTTCAAGCTATATTATAAATCTATAGTGATCAAAACAGCATGGTACTGGCATAAAAACAGGTAGGTACATTTATGGAACAGAATAGAGAACTAAGAGGTGAACCCAGCTACTTATCATCATTTGATTTTCAACAAGCCTATCAAAAATATTCAGTGGGGGAAAGACTCCCTATTCAACAAATGGCTCTGGGTGAACTGGCTGGTAACCTGTAGAAGACTGAAATTGGACCCCCACCTTTCACCATTAACAAAAATTGATTCTCACTGGATAAAAGATTTAAACTTAGGACATGAAAATATAAAAATACTAGAAGAGAGTACAGGGAAAATACTTGAAGAAATTGGCCTAGGAGAATATTTTATGAGGAGGACCCCTCAGGCAATTGAAGCAACACCAAAAATATATTACTGGGATCTGATCAAACTAAAAAGCTTTTGCACAGCTAAGAGCACAATAACTAAAGCAAACAGACAACCTTCAGAATGGAAGATTTTTGCAGGTTATGCTTCCAAAAAAGGTCTGATAAATAGAATCTACAGAGAAGTCAAACTAATCAATAAGAAAAGAACAAATAACCCCATTTCTTTGTAAAGAGATTTGAACAGAAACTTCTCTAATGAAGACAGGTGCATAGCCTACAAACACATGAAAAAATGCTCATCATCCGTAATCATCAGAGAAATGCAAATCAAAACCACTTTGAGATATCATCTAACTCCAACAAGATTAGCCCACGTCACAAAATCACAAATTACAGATGTTGGCATAGATGCGGTGAGAAAGGAACACTTCTATACTGCTGATGGGAATGCAAGATAATATGACCTTTTTGGAAAAAAGTTTGGAGAACACTTTAGGAATTAAAAGTAGACCTACTATTTGATCCTGCAATTCCTCTACTAGGTATATACCCAGATGATCAAAAATTATTTTACAACAAAAACATTTGCACCAGAATGTTTATTGCAGCCCAATTCATAACAGCCAAGACATGGAAACAGCCCAAGTGCCCATCAACCCATGAATGGATTAACTAATTGTGGTATATCTACACCATGGAATACTATGCAGTCATAAAAAAGGATGGAGACTTTGCAACTTTTGTTTACCTGGATGGAGCTGGAACATATTCTTCTTAGTAAAGTATCTCAAGAATTGAGGGGAGGGGGAAGTATACAATGTACTCAATACTACTATGAAATCAATGGATAATCACCTATACATTCATATGAATTGCAAAACATAACTATAGTCTAGAAAGTAGAAGGGAAGAGGAGAGAGAGGGGAAGGGAGAGGGGATACAGGAGGAGGGAGGGTATTTGGGGGGGGTCCTCACCCAATGTGCATGATGAAATGGTACATTTGAAAACTATTAAGAAGTGAGTATAATTGTGATGGATGTGTTACTTAGTTCAATGTAACCATTTCACATTATATATCAAAGCAGTACACTGAACCCCATAAATGCATCAATGTACAAAGTTATGATCTAATAAAAAAAGGAAAAAAGAAGAAATACAACTCTGAATGAGGGTATCTCTCTGACTTTTTATGCCCTTCTGTCACTCTGATTTTATTTTTTTCTGAAACACAGGAAAATTTGGAATTTCCTTATCTGATAGAAGAAAACTTATTTCCATAACAAATGCAATTGTCTTAAGATCTCTCCTTGGGAATCTCATCAAATAACCAGGAAAGATTATACAACCACTAGAAGTGAAGTGGCTAAAATTTCTTACCATACCCAGGCAGAGTTTGCATCTGAGGGCACCTCTGAGAGATAATCTGGGAGGCTTAATTGGCATAATAAGATAACCTTTTCTTACAGGGAAGTTCTGCCCCTCACCTTACCACATCCCCCAGGGCTCAGAGGAAGTTTGTCATTTACTCCTACATGCTCCATCTCCTACCCTTCTGAAGAAAGTTATAAAAGCATCTGGACCTCATTGGATTACTGTGTAACCATCCTTCTATGATTCCTTCATGCTTGTGAATGTTAAATAAATTTTGTACGCCTATTGCTTCTATTAATCTGCCTCTTGTTGGCTTATTTTCAATGGACCTTCAAAGAGCAAAGAAGTTTTCTCTCTTCAACCCTAAATGATCTAAGGGTGTAAGTAATTTTACCCACTGCATGTAAAGTTTCAAGAGTTTACAGCTAATCAATGGTTTACTGCATACATATTATATTTTACTGCTATGTCATTTACCCAGAGGCAATCTCAAAAATCATAGCTGAAAGTCTTATATTTTTTAAAGTAAAAACAAAAATTTGAGTTGTTTAAAAACTAACACACTTTAAGGAAAACTTGTAAAGAAATACAGATGGTACCCTACTTACAGTCATTTGACTTATGTTTTTGACTTTACAATGGTGGAAAAACAATACACATTCAGTAGAAACTACTTCAGCTTTTGAATTTTGATCTTTATCCTGGGACAGCATTTGATGCATTACAACACTTTCTTGCAGTGCTGAGAAGCAATTATTCACAACTCCCAACAAATGTGAAGGTAACTAATACCCTATAATGTATTGTGTGGTCAAATAATTTTGCTCAACTGATAGCATTTGTAGTAGGTCATAACACGGAAAATCAACCTATGTGGTTTATACATCTATTTTAAAAGATGATCATCTGTTATCTTAAATGAGTTTTAATTGTACTTAAGTCTAATGCATAAAGCTGCATTTTGTTTCTTGATGTTTAAATTCACTTGTCAATATATGTGATTATCATTTTAATTGAATAATAAAATATAAAAAAGGGTAGAAATATAATTAAAATAAACACAATTATCAGTAATAATAAATAATTGTCATATCTAAATAGTTACTATGTATCAGTCACCATTCTAAGTATTTTGTATATATTAACTCAATCCTCATAACAATCCCAGAAAGAAAATGCTATTATTATTATCTTTTACAGATGACAAAACTTAGACATAGGTTGCGATAGGTCACAGTAATAGTAACTGGCAATCTATTTTTAGGAGTTAGCACTCTTAACTATTAATTTACACTTTTTTCTTCTTAACATTGGCTTATCATAGGATCCCAAAATAGAAATCTGTTTATTGACTTTTCTGAAAGCATACTTTAGTCAAAATCACTACATATACATATACAACTATGTGTTGTATTTGCATATATATATATATTATCAGAAAAGGGAAATGTCTTGGTCTGTTCAGATTGTTATAATAAAATACTGTAACTTAAGAACTTATAAACAGCAGAAACACTTCTCACATTTCTGAAAGTTCAAAGTCAAGATGCTGGCAGATCTGGTGTCTGGGAAGGCCTACTTCCTGATTCATAGACAGTGTCTTTTTGTGTATCTTCATATAGGGAAAGAGGTAAAGGTCTTTCTGGGGTCTCTATTTTTAAATGACACAGGGTTCCCCTGCTCAGGGCTAGATAGGAACCCCCATCTTCTTAGACCTGGGTGAGCTCAGAAATCAGTCTCATCACAGACCCCATCTCTAAGCACAAACAGGCTACCTTTTCCAGGCTGCCTTCAAGCAAGGTAGTGAGAAAAAGAGCCTAAAAAGTTCTAGATGGTTCCTCTGGAGCACACACCCTAATGTCTGAGGCAAAACCTGCAAGGATCACATTACCTTGCTAGTTTTAGGACAAGTTTTTACCTTCAGACCTCTGGCCAATTGTGACATACTTCCTCCAAAGCTCCTGCCCTCAGGATAGGATTTAAATTCCTAGATAAAGATGTGAATCCTAGTTTGGGGTCCCACATTTTCACTGCTGGAGGTTCTGTGCCCCCTCTTTTGCTTATCAATCTATCAATCCATAAACTGTCCTATCACTGATGCGAGTGGTCTGTGGTTTTATTTTTCAAACCCTGAGATCAAAAAGGAATCAGCATAGAGACAAATTCTAACAACATACAGACACTAACCCCATTCATGAGGCTCCATCCTCCTGACATAATCAGCTCCCAAAGTCCATACCTTCTAATCTATCACTTTAGGGGTTGGGATATCAACATATCAATTTGGGAGGAACTCACATTCAGACCGTAGCATTCCATCCCTGGTCCCATAGAACTTCTGGCATCCTTAAATGCCTAAAACATTTATTTCATTTCAATAGACCCACTAGTCTTAACTTATTCTAACATTATTTCAAAATTCTAGAGCCAAATATTTTTTACATATTATCTAAATCAGAGATAGGTGAGACTCAAGATATAATTTCATCCTAATGCAAATTCTCCAGATGTGAATCTGTGAAATCAAATAAGTGATGCTCTTCCAAAACTTAATGATGAGATGGGCATAAAATAAGCATTCCCATCCCAGGAGTGAGAAAGAATAAAGGAATAGCAGGTCTTAAGTAAGCTCAAAATGTTACGGCTCAAGAGTAATCATATTTGTTGTTTGTTTGTTTATTTTTATTGAATCATAGCTGTGTACATTAATACTGTCATGGGGTACAGTGTGCTGTTTTTATATACAATTTGAAATATTTTCATCAAACTAGTTAACATAGCCTTCATATCATTTTCTTAATTATTGTGTTAAGACATTTATATTCTACATTTAGAAAGATTCACATGTACCCTTATAAGATGAACCATAGGTGTGATTCCACCAATCACCCTCCCTCCACCAGAGGGAGGGAGAGTAATCATATTTGGCTAGTGGTTCTAGATATGCTTAGGCAATGGTATCCCCTTATAGCTGTCCCTGCCTCCTCAACTTTGGGCAGACTATATCCACAACTCTTGCTGCAGTTCTCATGAGTGGAGTTGTGTGCCTGTGGCTCTCTTGCACTGGAATTGAAGGCTAGAGGCTATATTTCTCTAGAATGGGAGGTTCAGCCCTATCCCCACAGTTTTCCTGGGAATTGCACTACTGGAGACTCTCTATGGAAGTTCCACCATGGAAACAGTTCTTAGGGGGAATGCTTTTAACTTTACTGAACTTAGTATAGTGCTGACTATGGTTTTGTCATATGTGGATGGCTTTTAGTATTTTGAAGTATGATTCTTTTATGCCTAGTTTGTTGAGGGTTTTTGTCAAGAAAGTGTGCTGGCTTTTATTAAATGCTTATTTGGCATTGATTGACATGATTGTGTGGTTTTTGTTTTTAATTCTATGTATAAATCACATTTATTGATGTGTGTATGTTAAACATACTTGCATACCCAAGATGAAACTCACCTGATTGTAGTGAAGTATTTTTTGATATTCTGTTTTTTTCTTTGCTAGTATTTTTTGGAGAATTTTCACATCTGTGTCCATAAGTGATATCATTCTATGATTTTTTTTTTTTTTTATTGTGCCCTTTCCTGACTTTGGTATCAGGGTAATACTGGTTTCATAGAATGAGTTAGTAAGGATCCCCTCTTCCTTCTCAATGTTATGGAACAGTTTCAGTAGGATAGGGACTGGATCTTTCCTGTAGGTTGTAAATCTGTCTGATCCTCAGTTTTTGTTGTTGTTTCTGGGGTTTTTTGTTATGGATTCAATCTTATCTCTTGATATTGGTCTACTCACTCTTTCCATTTCTTCCTTATTCAAGTTTGGGAATTTTGTATTTTCAAAAATTTATCTATTTTCTGTAGATATTCTGATTTTTTGTGCATAGATAGGCCCATAGGAGTCTCAGATGATCTTTTGTGTTTCTGTGGCATCATGGCTCCTTTTCACTTCTGATGGAGCTTATTTGTGTCCTCTCTCTTCTTCCCTTGATTAATGTAACTAGTGGCCTGTTCATTTTGTTTATCTTTTCTAATAACCAACTTTTTGTTTTATTGATTCTTTGTATTTTTTTATTTCACCCTCTGTTGTTTTGCTGAAAAATCAACTCACAAAAGGCAGATTAATTGGTGAAAAGGCACACAAATTTATTAACATAAACACAAAGAAAAATCACAAAGTGATTACTCAATCCACAAAAGCTTATACATATTCTTGAGGCTGTAGAAAGAATGGGGGCTTGGATCCTGGCAAGAGAGCAGGTGGCAGAACAGGTTGTGGGAGGGAGAGAAGACAAATTCTGTTGAGGGCCAATAAAATATTGTTGGAAAGAATGAATGGACTGAGATTAATTGCTGAACAGTTCTCTTTGAATGAGCCTGACAGGTTCATTATACATTATCTTGTGATTGTATCTGTTCAGGTGTGGTTACATTCTTCTTGGTGGGTCCAAGGTTCCTCAAACTTTTTAAACAGGGGGTCAGTTCACTGTCCCTCAGACCATTGGAGGGCCAGACTGCGGGCCCCAGGATGAGTCGGCTGCTAAGCAGGACAGGCAGCGGCAGCAAAAACACCAGACTGGAGGGTTAAATGTTCTTGGCAGGCCGCATGTGGCTCGCGGGCCATAGTTTGAGGAAGCCTAGCTGAGACTTTAGAAAGATAAAGGAACTTCAGTGATTAACTTCACCTTGTGCTTCAGGAAAGGTAGGCCAGAGGAGGTCAGAGAGACCTGGAGATCGTTCTTCAGTTCATTATGTCACAGCTTCAAAATTTGGGGTATTAGATTTCAAGCCCCAAACTGTTCAACATTTGCTATCTTTAAGAAATTTGCTTTTCCCATGTTAATGGGAAAGAATCTATACTCTGTAAAATAATTTAACGAGGTTTATTTTGAGCCAAATTTGAGAACTATGACCCACAGCCACACTTAAGAAGCCTTGAGCAAGTGGACTCGTGGTGGTAAGGTTATGGTTTGGTTTTATACATTCAAGGAGATAGAAATTACAGGTAAAGTCATAAATCAATACGTGAAAAGCATTCATTGGTTTGGCTTGAAAAAGTGAGATCTCTCAACACAGAGGTTTATAGGTTTAGGCAGGTTTATAAATTCTTTAGCTGACACTTGGCTGAAAGAGTTAGGCCTTGTCTAATAGACAAGGAGTCAGTGAAAAGGAATACTAAGGGTTTATCAATCAGTGACAAAGTAGCCTGGACATAAGCCCAGACCCAACTGGTTGGTTATTGAGAACCTGCAGATTTGTCTTGCATTGCCTTAGACCTGTTAATGAGTCACAAAGGACATCTATAAGAAGGCAGGGGGACCTGAGAAAGCATGTCTGATTGACTTTCTCATGGGTAGCAACTCAGTTTTAGGGGATCCCCGGACCAAGAGGGGAAGGTCCAGTTAGTCTCCAGAGGGGAGAACCTTAAGATTTTATTTTTGTTCACATTCATGTGAGAATGTTTTAGTTATTGATGTTTAAACATAATGATATATCCCTGTACTAGTTTTTTTTTTTTTCCTAAATACTTTCACTTTATACACATTATTTCTCCATTTATTCAGCTCCTACTGGGTAAACTTCTCCTATAGCTGTGTTCTTTCTGGGTTCTGGTAATCATTGCCTTCCCTCATCTCTGCAGGTTCAGAAATCACAGTGCTAATCTTGGCTTTTTCCACTCTCACTTGCTGGTTTTCTTTTAACCCTGCCCACAAATCCATAATTGTCCCTTCATTAAACTCTTTCTTTAACTCCATTGAACATGCCCTATTTTTTATTTCTAGGACTCTGTTATAGATATACAGCATGGACATAAATTGCATGTGCAATTAAAATAGCTTAACATAGTAAATTGTTCATAAACTTCATGTCTACCCTGTAGATTTTATCAGAACTCTATTTCTACTAGAGAAAGTGGTGCTCAGGAAGATGAAGACTTTTTTTTTTT
>NW_003852488.1:2444648-2456735 GCF_000181295.1 Otolemur garnettii | reverse complement strand
CCTGCCTCCAGCCTCTCCTGCCACCACAGCCAGCCAATGAAGTCATTTTCTAAGCTTGCACAGGAAGTAAGGGAGGTAAATATCCATATTTGAAGCCAAGTTTCCAAATGTCAATATTCATACATTTTACCATGTTGCATGGTAGACTCACCTACAGATGCTTCCACAACTCTTGAAAGTTACCTATAATGAATCATGTTTTTGTAATATTTTAGAACAAGCAATGATTTTTATGAAAACATTGTATCAGTATTAAGGATTCTTTGTTGTCTAGAAGTAGCAATATATTGGGGAGAAGAGCCACTTACATCATAAAATCTGGGACATTTTAAGTGTTAGATTAAGCATAAGAGGCAGATATCAGTAATACATAGCAGGTTTCAAAATAAAAAGCTTCAGTGAGAGAGGATACCACAGAAAACAGAGCCCAAGAGGTTTTATTCTATTAGCCTTTTTTCCAATTCCTGTAAATCCACAGGAAAATTGCCAAAATCTCAAAGTCACAATTGATGCAATGGGAAACACAGTGGTAGAGGGGGAGATGATAGGTATCTGCCACCCCCACCCCATAATACTTGACCAATTTTCTGGAAAAGAAAAATAAATTTGCCAAACTTAGTCTGAACTTGTTTGGTTCTCCTGAACTTTTCATCCATAATTAAAGTGAAGGTTTCATCATGACTGGAAGGCTCACATGTCTTAATCCTGCTTTTTTTGTGGTTTGATGATAAAAACCACAGACATCCACAAAGGCATAGAAAATTCAAAAGAACCTTAAAAAATGTTCTGCTTTTGTTTGGAAGTCTGGAATAAGAGAAACCCAAAATTTCAAAGGAACCTTAATGAGTTAATTCCACATGAATCGAAAGTCACTGAGTCAATGTGAACAAGTTGATCCAACTCAAAAGTACCAAACACACAATGTTGGTTTTAATCCTATTTGTTACCGCTTTACTGATACTGAAGCTTTTCTTTATTAAAAATTTCGTATGATCAATTCAAAACTCTATACTATTGAAATAACTTGGATGTTTTAAAAATCTATATTGGTTTTTAATTGCTCAAAAATCTCAACATACTTAATACGAACATCTGAGTTTTCTTCAGAAATACAGTTTTCTCAGAATACTTCAGACACAATTCTACTGAAATTTTGAAAAATAGTTAACAAATTCACATACCACAACATTCTAAATTTATAAGAGTACAAAGTTATGTTTTCTTCTTCCCTGTTCTCTAGTCATAAACTCTTCTCATTGGAGACAACCCTAGTTATTATACTAGTATTTCAGTATTTTTTAATGCATATACAACAAGCATACATATATGAGGTTTCATACTCATTTATATACATTTAGATTTTATTTTTATTTTATGCAGATGGTAAGATGCTCTATGGTGCTCTGGTTTCCTCCCCCCACACCCCACACACACACTTAATAGATCTTGGATATCATTCCATAGCATTGCTTCATTCATATATAATAGAGGGACAGAATACATATGTATGAATATATCATAGTTAGAATACTAGCTAATATTTTAAAACATTTAGTTGGACTCTGGAAGTGTTCTAATACTTTGAGCAATTTATAATATATTCTTTGTATGCATTTTAAATTAATTAGTGTTCTTCTTAAAGTGGAGCACACAGTGTTTTTAGAATGTGGGGTTTCAAGGCAGCTGTGTCCTCAGTTCTTGGAGTACTCTTGTCCAAAGAATGAACAGACACCCCAAAGTAAGGAAAGCATGAAAGAAAGTTTATTAAAGAAGAGAAAGATAGGTTTACAAAGTAAGAAGCTTTACAAAGCAATATACATTTGCCCCAGACAAAGATGGGCCGTGACTATAAGATGAAAAGGCAAAGAGGCATGGGTTATGGCTGATGGTTCTGTTTATAATGTCTGGATTAGCCCTACTTCATGATTCAGAGGTCACCTTGGAACCAGAGTCTTACTGCACCTGTGGACTTCTTGTGAACCCCTCTGAAAGCCCATGGAGGGTGTGGACTGCAATGTAGATTTAAGCTAATGACATAATAATTAGCCTTAAGACTGTTCTAGGTCACCTTCAAGACTCTATTGTACCTATACAATAGAGGCTTGGCCTTGGGCTAGAGGGCCCTCTATATCCTGTTTGCCTTGGCACACTAAGTTCTCATTGGTGGATTCGTAGGATGTTCCGACCTCCCCAGGTGTGAGTAATCACTATGGCAGAATTAAGGTTGGTGGTGCTAAGATAAGGGTCTGGGAGCTCCTTCCTTATTCTCTTTCACCAAGAGAGCCAGATTTCTAGCAATCTACTTAACAGTAATTCTCCATGGCACATTGGAATTTTACTTTTGTTAACCTTACTGATGTAAATAATGGGCTATTAATGTAATCAACATATACATTGGCTTTCTTTAGAGCTTGGTTACACTTTTGACTTAGATTGACCTTTGTTGGCAGATAAAACAATCAGAATATATATATTTAAGAAACATTTTGTATGGTTAAGTCTTCTTTATCTTATTAATTGATTGTTTTGAACTTCACTGTAAAACCTTACATTTAGGCCTATTTTATTGCATCTATTTAATTCATCCCTTTATTGCAAACTATAAAATTTTTGCTTTAGTCATAAACTGATTAGCTGGACGACTTAGATTTATGTCACTTGCGAATATGATAGATCTGTCTTTGATGTGATCAGATGTGTCCATGCATTACTTTAGAAATAAACCAACCTGCATTTGAATTCTGCACTGTTCACTTATTATCTATGACTTTTGAGAAATCTCTTAAGCTCCTTGAATTTCTATAAAATGAGAAATAATAATATAATAATAATATGACATTGTAATTAGGTTTATATGAGTTCTTTTATGTAAAGTGCTTAGAGCAGTGCTTTTATATATATATATATATAGAGAGAGAGAGAGAGAGAGAGAGAGAGAGAGAGAGAGATGGCTGTCCAGTTCAGAAAGTATCCAGCTATGTATTTCTCTATTTTTCGTTCTCTTTTTCTTTAAGAGTCTCTTATGCTGCTGAAAATTTTGTGAACAGAGGCATTGACTGTTTTTTGTTTGTATATTTATTTTTTTTATAGAGACTATCTCTTAAAGAATGTTTATATAGTAAATATCCTTGGAAAATACAGATTGTAAATCCCTCCCTGGAAGAAGGCAGATTTCTTTACTATCTGGGAGACTAAAGATAGCATCTCTTTCTAGGCAAAGGACAGATTTGTTTGAAATTGTTTACAAAAGTTTGAATTCCTTATGTTTGGATTTCACAAGACATGATGTGTGCAGGATCCATATGGACCCTGCCACATTGCCTCCATGGAAACAGGAGACAAAGTGGACTCATGCATACATGATACTCATGGTCTCTGCATTGTTAATAACTGAGTGCTCTGTCTCTGATCCAGGAATCTCATGGCTTCTATTAGCAACCATGAAACTGATTGAGTAACTTCATAGTTTTCAAGTAATGTAAATCTCCAAACTTTCACTGTTCTAGATAAGTTTCTTAATCCCTGTTGCCTATCTATAGGCAACACAATTTTTTAAAACCACTTCCCTATTGGTAGATATTTAGGTAATTTTTAATATTTTGTTACAAACAATGAAAAACTTTGGGCTTCTGTTCTGACAAATAAAGAGCTTGGAATCTATCACTCCCATCTCCACAAAGATAAGTTGAAAAAAAAATGGAAAATCAACAAAATCTTAGATCCATGAAAAGTTGATGTAACAAGGAAAAAATGCCACCTCTCAAAAAACAAAGGCAGGTGGATCCACTTCTGGAGCCAATACCATAGGGACACAGCCTACAATTGACAAGGTGCTGGAGTCTCAGTGTGGACAAGCTACTAAGTTAAAAACTCTAGAAGGTGGAAGATACTTGGGAGTTCCCATACTTTTGTGAGTTTTGCCTCCTGGAGCTCCAACAAATTCTCATTGTGAAGATCAAAGTAAAATTTCCTTGTGCTAAGAGGAAAAAGAGGAGAACAATAATCATTTTGAAATAACTCTGAGCTCTCTGATCTCCTTAGCATAGCCTGTCCCCAAGAGTAACTTTTGCCAGAGGTTAACTAACTTAGGGCAAGAAAAAATACTTGACACAAGCCCTATACTTTTCAGTGCAAAGAAAAGGAACCCCCCAACCTCAGCCCCCTCTAGTGTTGCTTGTGGGAGGAGAGAAATACCCAACTCCATTCCAATTCCAAAAGCCTAAGAGATGCAGGGAGAAAAACTGGGAAACATCTGTGAAAGTTACACCTAAGGCTATAGGCTCAATAAAAGACAGGGACCTAATCTTGAGATTATAGAATTCTTCTTCCCTGCCTTACCCTTCTCTACTGCACCAACAGAACTCTTGTATAATAACAAGATTATGGCTAAAAAAAAGAAAAATGCAAGCCTTTGGAACCTATTAAAGATGGATTCTCCAGGAAAACCCAAGGTCAACAGGGAGACAAAAGCAAGGGCACTAGAGGAAATGTTAGCCTGTGACACCACAGCTACAGCAAGCACTAAATACAGTCTAATTCCTAGCCCAATAAACATAAAACCTCACACTTAAGGTCTATCAATCTCAGAATCTGTAATAAATACATCATATCTGGATGCTAACAGTTACATGACATGCTAGAGGCAAAAACAGTCTGAAGATACAAAAGCAAGTATCGGAACCAGTCAGCTATGGCTGAGACTGTGGAATTACAGTGGGAATCTAAATAACTCTGAATAATACATAACACACACAAATGGGAAAACCGTGCAGCATGCAAAAGTAAAGGGTAATGTAAACAGAGGTTGGAAACTCCACAAAGGAATTAAAGGAAATAGAAATCAAACACACTATAACTGAAATGAAGAATGCTCATTTTGAGGTACATCAATAGACTGTCCACTACTAAAGAAACAATCACCAAGGGGCGGCGCCTGTGGCTCAAAGGAGTAGGGTGCCAGCCCCGTTTGCCAGAGGTGGCGGGTTCAAACCCAGCCCCAGCCAAAAAAAAAAGAAAAAGGAACAATCACTGAGCTTGAAAATATGTCCATAGGAACTTTCCAAACTGAAGAGCAAAGAAAAAAATAATTAAAATATAAAACAAAATATTCAAGAATTGTGGGACAATTATAAAAGTGCAAAACTTGTATGTATGGTAAGAATATCAAAGAAAAAGAAAGGAACAGATGAAGTCCCTGAATATTAGATCTTGTTACTTACTTCTCTCAAAACATCTCAGGGCTTTCCACCTCCCTCACAGTGAGATAGGTTAGTTTCTCAAGGCCAGAAAGGGCTGCCTTACTTCTACCAGGACTACACGCCAATCTCAGCTATTTCTTCTTTGTCCTCTTCTTACTCAGACCAGCCACATTGAGTTCCTTATTTATTAAATGTGCCAAAATTTTACCCAAGTTAGTGCTTTTAAAATTCTTTTTTTCTTCCAAATTCTTTTTTTTTCTTCTATTACTTTTTTTTTTTTTTCATATTTCCCTGGCTCTCTCCTCACTTTGTGCAGGTCTCTGCGAAAATATCCCTGATAGAGGTTTTGCCTGACCATATCATCTATATGAGGCTTGTCCAGTGTCATCTCCATTCCTGAGCCTACTCTACGATTCTGAATAGCGTTGATTACCATGCATATGTGTTTGCTTATTGTCTATATCTTCCACTAGGATACAAGCTCTACAAGAGAGATCCTCTTCCACTTCAAGGACCTAGAACATTACCAAACATAGGGTAGATGTTTAAAACACCTTGTTGGAGAAATAAATGAAATACAGCTGCCTAATTATGAGTGACTGAAGTAAACTTCTCAAATAAGACTAGTGCTCCAAATCCAATTCAGTTTGAGCTAAATCATCCAAATTAAATATAGAAGAAGTTATATTTTTATACTTACAGACTCTTCACTTTCTCCATAATCTATACAAAAAGAAACCAGATTTACCTAGTCTGAGTGTTTTTCTCTCAAAAAGTTTATATCCTATCCACATTCTTCTTGCATGTATTTCTTTTCTTTTTTCATGATTTAATATGTAAATTAGACCAAAACTTTCTAAAGCAGTACTGAAAGGAATCACTGGATGATGAGGATGCAACTTACAAAGGCAATCTCTACTCTCAGAAAGTCAATACAGAAGAAAAACTATAGGGAACAACTCACATCAAAAGTGGAAAGTTGAATAGGGAAAGGAAGTAAAGTCAAAGCAAATCACTGTAAGAACGCTATGATTTAAGAGTATATATGTATATATACACACACACAAATTTGATATACACGTGAGAGTGCAACTTTAAGTGATCCCCCAATTCAGATTATTTCTATTAGCTGTGGACATCAATTGCTGATGTCCTGAAATTAGCGACCCCTTGCATCTTTCCTTAAGTTCTTATTTCCTATATCTGATTTATCTATAGTGTCATTACATGTAAAATTTTTGACCAAGTCAAAGATATTTTACCTTTAATCCTGATAAACTTTCATACAACCTATGTAGTAAGTCCATTGGATTACACAAAAGCCCATAGCACTTTCCGATGACTCCCACATCCAGTCTGCCTTCCTGTGCTGCTATCCACGCCTACTGGCATGTCGTGTATCCTTGACATCTGTTTGTCATCTGCCTACTTCTTTCATCCAAAGTATAGTTCAAAAGTAGATGTTTGAAAAGTATCTGTAAGTAATGTGCCTCTGTGTGTGTATTTGCCTTTAAAATATTCTATTAACAGTAATGCTCATGCATTCTTCTGTTTTATGTGGCTGTAGTCAAGTTTTTATAAAAATAAAATTATATCTTTCTCTTTTTACCATCACATTATTTCAAACCAAACTATTCCTTTCCTTTTTGATGAAAAGAAGCCCAAAGACAGGAAAAAAGTCTTCCATATCATGGTTAGATAAATTTAAATATTTTTATGCAGAAGAAAAATGAAGTGAGGGTTTGGAACTATAAGGCAAATGTAACTGTGTGCATGTGACTATATATATTGCCTGGTACTTTTGTCAAAGACAGGAAAAGGAAAAAGACAGGGAGGCATTGTATTGTTGAGCCACAAAGCAATACTTTGAAGTGTTTCCTTTGAGTCATTTTTCAAATACCATACGTGTTGTTAAAAGGGAGAAGAGCGTGGGAAGATAAATGGAGCAATAAAACAATATTAAGGGAGTCAAGGTTTATATGTACAAGTATGTATTTTAAAAATATTTTGCAAAGGAAGAGAATGGTCTGTGGTTACATGGAAGAACAGGAGTCAGAGCCCTCGTGCTGAATTCCCACCTGATTTGTCAATCATCTGGAAAGGTAAGTTTGGCAAGTGGCATTGTGTCAGCTTTTGTCTAAACCACTCTGAGCAAATGATGTTCACAGAGCCTGTAGGACTAAAGCAGGGGAAAAACTTCACCAAATTACCTCTTTCAGCTGTAATAGAAATAAATTAAGATATATCATCCAAGTGGGTTAGAAATGTATCAATCATGAGTCTTCCTATAATAAATGTGCCTTATGTTGCCCACTTTATTAAAGTATCCTTAAAGGAAAGTTTGAGTATTTGAATCATGCATTGATTGGATGTCTTATAAAAAATGCTGTCTATTACATTATTGTTAATCTCATTATTCTACTTTCATTTTATCATGGTGTCCTTTTGTCATTTAAGACACTCTGAACTCTGTATAAATCTCCCAAAACCTCAAAGAGCAAAATACCTTTAGAATTTGCCAGGTTGACTGGGCACGGTGGTTTTTGTCTGTAGTCTGAGCACTCTGGGTGACTGAGGCAGGTGGATTGCTTGAGCTCAGGAGCTCAAGATCAGCCTGAGCAAGAGCAAAACCCTGTCTCTACCAACAGTAGAAAAACCATTCAGGCATTTTCGTGAGTGCCTGTGGACCCAACTGCTCTGGAGACTGAAGTAAAAGAATCCCTTGAGCCCAAGAGTCTGAGGTTGCTGTTAGCTATGATGCCACAGCACTCTACATAGGATGGCAGAGTGAGACTCTGTCTCAAAAACAAGCAAATTAAAAAAAAAAAAAGAATTTGCTAGGTTAACCCTGTTTTCTAAGACTTTGAACTAGATTTTGGGATTCTCTTTGTAAAAATAATACCACCTTTAATCTAATGAACAAATTGAATATAGTTGAAATAGTTAAATATGTTAATAGCAACAAGTCATCTATGTGTGCAGTCACAGAGGCCGTCAGAGTGAAGGCTTAGCTGTACAGAAGTCTTCTCTAAGCAACACAGAAGGAGATGCCGTATGGAGATTTACATCCCACTGTCTGAACTGTCCTTCAGAGAAATCTCTGGTTAAGTTAAAATAATCTCATGGCGACCAATCACCGTTCTTCAGTTTGACTTTCCAAGAAGGAGGCTCAAAACTAGATTGTTTTTCTAGTCACTTTGAACTTTGAGGGGTATTCTATGGAAAGGTCTGAGAAGATATCTTCCAGCACTCTGATTCTCAGAAGTAAATAATAATAACAATTTTTACTGTGGAGTATTGACTATCCCTGAAAGAAAGTAAGAATTTTTCATCTTGGCTCTTTTACCCTAAGACCAAGTGAATCTTCATGCATAAACACAAATAGAACATCAATAACGACACCAACAATTAAAAGATATTAAACATGGGTCAAGCACTTCACTAATTCCCTTATGTTATGATATACTTAAATTTATTACTTTAACAAACACTTATTGAGGAACTTGTTTGGGCCATCTCAACCCAAAGAGGCAGTTACTATTATTTCAAATTTTATAGATAAAGATACTGGGCTTTAAAGAGAATTCTATTTTGTACAAGTTTATATGCTAAATAGATAAACTGAGACTTGAATGGATGTGCCTGATGTGAGAGACCAAAGACGAAGCTCCTGAGAGCCTCCCACGATGTTATCCTTAACTGCCAAACATGTTTTCCCAACCTTACCTAGCTCTCGGATATTCTTCTTTTACTGTTTTGGAAGTAAGCCCATCCAAACATTTACTGTGACAATGCAGAGAGGCCAAGGCTTGGATGTATTCTTTTACATACCATTTCTCTCAAGCCACTGTTTGCAAATTATTGCATAAGATGCCATGATATTCCCTCACTGAACCAGAGGCAATTTCTTGATAGCTCCAATTCCTACAATAACAGCCATAGGTCAGAAAATGGGGGAGTTATGGAATGAGTGGTTTGGGGCCTGTGTTTTTTGGCCTGGCACTGGTGAGAGTGTATAATCCGGATGGATGTTGGTTTTCTAGACAAACATAACTTTTGATTGCATTAAAGAGGGAAATAAAGTTTAAACTTGTTCCTTTCATTAAACAGCTTTGTAAAACTAGCATTTTTGAATTCAAAATGGACATTGGTTCTTTGGGCAAAAACAATGTCAGGAATGATGGAGTTACCAAAGTAATTATAAGTTTTGGTTTTTACAAATAATCATAGGGGTAACTCATGAAAAATGTCTCAGACAAGTCATTTAAATATTAAATAAGAAGTGGTACATTTAAGTGGCTATGAAAAGATCCTCAACTATAATTAGACTTGGACATGAAAGCTGGGTTCCATCATTATTTCTCATTTTGGAGACTTCCCTTGCTCAGATGTTACCAGTGTGAAGGTGGCAATTTGCATGCATCACCTCTTTATACGGAGGTTCAACTCACAAAATAAATAAATAAAGAAGAAGAAATCAGAAAATAGGAGAAACTACCATTTTATTGCTGGTGAGCAGCATCAAGGAACACTCTGGGGCACAGTAGGCCTTGATGGGACCTGTGTTAAAATATGTTATAATATTAGGGAAAATACATAAGGTCAAACACCCA
The DNA here is from genome assembly GCF_000181295.1 of Otolemur garnettii. Taxonomy (NCBI): domain Eukaryota; kingdom Metazoa; phylum Chordata; class Mammalia; order Primates; family Galagidae; genus Otolemur; species Otolemur garnettii. Next base: position 2,446,924 of record NW_003852488.1, on the reverse strand, counting down.
GCTTTATTTTTATTCAGTATAAAGTCATAATATTGTGAAAGGATAGGAGAAAGAAAAATTACTGACATAAAGCTTTCATTCTTAAGTGCATAATGAAATCTCGAACTAGGACAGAAAAGAATTAGGTCTATAAAATTAAATATAATTTAGCCTCTGCCTCCCAAGATTTCAGACAAAATTGTGACTCTGCAAAAGTTCAATCATATTTGCTTAAAAGCCACCATTAATTAGTAAGGTAGGTATGTAATTATATTATGGTTTTTACTCTTTACGTTAAAAAGCATTTACAGTTTCCTGAACTTAAAAAATCTCAGGTTCCATAATCATACTATTACTATAGACTAAGTAGCATAATTAAAAGTAAGGTGCAGAAATATGTGAGTAATTTAGATGCGTTCCAAAGTGACTATATTCTGGGTTGACATTGAGTAAAGCATTCAACATTTTTATGTGTTTAGTATGGGACATTTTTCTTTGACTCCCAGTAGCATTGAAGGACATCTGATATCTAGATACTGATAAAGAGTTAGATAAATCTGTCAGCTCTCCTATGCAACTGAAATATTTATTAGACTTTGCAAAAATAGGCTTTTTTTTTTTTGCTTTTATTAGAGACAGAGTCTCACTTTGTTGCCCTTGGTAGAGTGTCATGGCATCACAGCTCACAGCAACCTTCAGCTCTTGGACTTAGGTAATTCTCTTGCCTCAGCCTCCCAAGTAGCTGAGACTACAGGCACCTGCAACAATGCCCGGCCATAGGCTTCTAATTTTTTCCTTCTTTGTCTTTTTTTCTCTTTTCTTTCTTCATTTTTCTAGTTTATATACAATCTTCCATTTTTGCCTTCTTTAACAATTAGATCTTCATTTTTTCTAGTGTTTCTGCCCCTATTTTTTGTTTTTTCCCCCAATTTTATCCCATAAGGGTTTTTGTTTTTTTGTTTTAGTTTGATTTATAATATTTTTGTCTTTCCTCTCTACCTAGTGCAGGTGGGGTACCATGTCTGATCAGGCTGGCAAAGAGCTGCTGACCTCAAGGGAACCACCCAACCTGGCACTCCCAGAGGTTGGGGGGTTTTAAAGTTGGGTCAAAGTACCCTACTATACACCTATATTATTCCTATCTCCTTCTTTCTGTGCCTCTCTTCTTTTTGTCAATATACCCTTTTACTCACCCCCTCTCCTTTCTCTTTCTTCTTTCTTTTTAAATCTTTCTTCCCTTCTTGTTTGCCAATCTTCTCACCCTTCTCCTTCTGTACCAAAAGGACTCATTAAAGCCTTAAGCCAGATGCACAGTAACTTAAAGAGTAAGAAGAAGTGAAAGGAAAATCAGGGCAAAGAAACAGATATAAGAAAACACTCATGAAAAAGAATCAGCAGAAAAATCCTGGCAACATAAAATACACGTCCAGAGCAACCCCTTCAAGGGACTGTGAGGTACCTACTGCAGAGGTTTCCACCTATAAATAAATGTTAGAAATGAAGGAATTTAAAATATAGATGATGGAAACAATGAAGGAAATTGCTGAGAAAGTGAAAAACAGCCAAAAAACAATGAAGGAAATTACTGAGAAAGTGGAAAACAACCAAAAAACAATGAAGGAAATTGCTGATAAAGTAGAAAATAACCAAAAGAAAATCCATAAACAGAACCAAATAAGAGACGAATGATATGAAGAATATAGAAAGGATATATAGTTCAGCCGAAGGAACTGGAGCAGTCAATTAGGGAGCTTAAAGATGCAATAGAAAGTATAAACAAAAGATTAGATCATGCAGAAAAAAGAATCTCCGAAGTAGAGAATAAAGCTATTGAGATAACTCAGATAGTTAAGAGACAGAGAAGAAGAGAGAGAAGGCAGAATGCTCACTGACAGACTTATGGGACTTTATGAAGCATTCAAACATATGAGTTGTAGGTATCCCAGAAGGGAAAGAAGAATGCCCCAGAGCAATGGAAGCCATTCTAGAGAATATTATAAATGAAAATTTCCCAAATATCACCAAAGATTCTGACACACTCCTTTTAGAGGATATTGAACATCTGGTTGTCTCAACTCAAATAGTTTCTCCAAGACACATTGTGATGAACCTATCTAAAGTCAAGACAAAGGAAAAGATTTTGCAAGCTGCCAGGAGTAAGCGCCAACTGACCTACAGGGGCAAATCCATCAGGGTGACCATGGACTTCTCTCATGAAACTTTTCAAGCCAGAAGACAATGGTCATCTACCTTTAATCTACTTAAACAGAACAATTTCCAGCCCAGAATTCTATATC
>NW_003852488.1:2440401-2443068 GCF_000181295.1 Otolemur garnettii | reverse complement strand
AGGAGAATTCTATCAAACCTTCAAAGAAGACTTTATTCCCATATTGCAGAAATTATTCCCAAAAAATTGAGGAGGAAAGAATCTTCCCCAACACATTTTATGAAGCAAACATCACCCTGATACTAAAACTAGGAAAAGACCCAACTAAAAAGGAGAACTTCAGACCAATTTCACTAATGAATATAGATGCAAAAATTCTCAACAAAACCCTAACCAATAGATTACAGCTTATCATCAACAAAAGTCATACATTATGATGAAGTAGGTTTCATCCCAGGGATGAAAGACTGGTTTAATATACACAAGTCCATAAACATTATTCACTATATCAACAGAAGCAAAAAGACAGACTATATGATCCTCTCAACAGATGCAGGAAAAGCATTTGATAAAATCCAGGATCCTTTTATATTAGAACACTGAAAAGTTTAGTCATAGGTGGCACATTTCTTAAACTGATGGAAGCTATCTATGACAAACCCACAGCTAATATTTTTCTGAAGGGAGTTAAACTGAAAGCTTTTGCACTTAGAAGTGGAACCAGACAAGGCTGTCCTCTGTCACCATTACTATTCGACATAGTGCTGGAAGTTCTAGCCAATACAATAAGGCAAGGTATATCCAGATCAAGTAGAATGATTTTCAAGTATTTCTTCTTTTTCTATTGTCTATAAGATTTGGCATGATTTGTTTATTGAAATTACCTTCTTTTTTATTTATAAATATTAGTTGTCTATTTTTTGAGACTTTAGAAAAAAACCAAAAAAAAAAAAAAAGTATTCCTGGAAATAATTCCCCTCACTATTCAGAGGCCTTGGGGGGGGAGTTGTTTTTTCTCTCTTATTATCAAAATTTCCATAATTCCAGTACCTGGCATTTTAGGTGGTTTCTTTGTTTTCTTGCTAGAATTTTATCTTTTCATAATTTTAAATTCAATTGTATCTGGGATTGAGGCAGAACTTTGCTGTAAATTATGAATTATATTTTGTTCTTTTTGATCATCTGTAGTCAATGCTATGATGTGTTTCCCAGATTCTCACAAATCCCCAACCCTTTTGAGACTGAAGCACCCCTTCCCTCAGCTACTGGGATTATTGGTAGTTGGCTGCTCTCTGCTGAGTTCTTTGCTGGAAATTGCCCCTGGCTAAAGAGAGTGGTCTCCTTCAAGGTTCATGTTTGTGGGGCGGCAGATATCCAAAGACTGGCCATTGCCTCAATGCAGACATCTTTGAGGCACTTTCCCAACTTCAGAGGTTCCTCAAGGGATCAACTGAGATGTTTGTTTGTCGGGACTTGGACAGAGTTCAACTTCTTGCTCTGTCTAGCCTGCTTCATTCTTTCACTCTCATTGGTCCTCATCTAGACAACACTGCCCTATAAATACACTTCCTGCATGTATATTTCTATCACAGAGTCTACTTCCCAGGAAACCTACACTGCATTGTTACCACTGTATGTTATTTAATGTATATAACATTTTTCATGGAAAATATATATCATTATCCTTGTGCTTGGACATAAAAATTAACTCATGTAATAAAATTTGTCATTTATTTTAATAAAAAAAATTGGAAACTAAATTTTAACAATGTTAGACTCTAAAAGAAAAGGGCCTTTGGTAATCTATCTCTTTCATGACTTAATTATGAACATTCACAAAATGTTAGATATGAAATTGAGTGCTAGTCTCAGCATTTTTATTTTTTCTTTCACAGATGAATGTCAGTAGATGTGTGTTTAAGTCTAAAAACCTAATAAAGGTTAAGATCAGGGGCTTTGCACATCCTGTTGACTCCATCTCTGTTTTTACTATATTAAATTTGAATTATCCTTAAAAAAAATTGTTACAGAGGAGAACAGTTCAATGTAATATGTTGGAAAGAGAGAAAATCTCTTTCACACACACTGACACAGTATATTGAGTTAGTTTTTGTTTTGTTTATATCAATTTCATTACCCTAAATTTGCCCTCAATTAAATGCACAGATTTTCAAATCAATAGGATTTGACAAAGGTATTACATCTGAGTAATCAACATCCTTCAAGTCTTTCATCTTTTGAGTCCTTTAAATTTTTGAATGTGGTATAGGCTTTGGAATTCTCCACTAGAATGAGAAATTAATTTTGATTTGTTATCTTTATGAGTACAGGGAACTATTTAAATGGTTTTCTCATGGCCTTCTCTATGACAATCCCTCTTACTCCATAGGTCAAGGGCCCAGTGAAATCATCCTACCAATGGCTAAGCCAATCTGCTCTGATTACATATTCAGAAACCAGGGCATTGCCTAGCAGATGGGTCTGTGAACCCAACAGAATCAATATGAGATGGACCTGAGTAAGTATTCCATTTATCACTTAACCCTTATATATCTTTTCTGTAACAAAGATGCCATGACAGCACATTGGTGCTCAGGGTGTCATTAGCCACTCAGGCTTAGCCAGCATCCAAAAGTGCAGTTACGCAGGCAAATGGCCATAGGTCCCTAGTAAAATAATTGATGTGATCACTACTGCATAAACTTGTCATGGTATCACTAGGTCCTTTTTCACAGATATCTGGGCTCTTCCATTGATATACATTTTGCATCTAAGAGCTAAACCCAGTATGGAAATTGGACAAAGGACAAAGGCTTTCCACTAGGATGGGTGACTTTAGCCCCCTGC
>NW_003852488.1:2436151-2440317 GCF_000181295.1 Otolemur garnettii | reverse complement strand
TCACAGCAACCTCAAACTCTTGGGCTTAAGTGATTCTCTTGCCTCAGCCTCCCAAGTAGCTGGGATGACAGGCACCCACCACAATGTCTGACTATTTTTCTGTTGTAGTTGTCATTGTTGCTTAGCTGGCCTGGGCTGTGTTCAAACCCACAAGCCTCAGTGTATGTGGCTGGCACTGTAATCACTGTGCTATGGGTGCCGAGCCTGCCTATCAATTCTTGATCTCTTAATTACACAGCTCTGTAGGTTATCCTCCAGTGGGTTATACTGCAACTTTGCTGTTCTTTAAGGCGAGTGTACCCTTGTCACTTTTGATAGCTAAGTGCTGCCACATGGTTTCTTCTATTCTGTGATTTCATTATCCCAATGTTCCCAGGAACACAGTTTTTATAACAATCTGTCCTACTATCAGACTTACAGGGTTAATACTGAACTGAGGACCTTCTCACTAATGCATTCAGTGATTAATTTGATAAACATAGTATCTTCAATATGAACAAGTTGTCATATTTTAGCATGCCCACTTCTTTGAGGCTTTAATTTCTCTCTGCACAGTTTGGCATGACAATTCTGGCATCCCTACTTCATTGAATGTGGCTAATCACTTTTTCAAGCTTTCCAAGTACTACTAAGATTAGTACATTACCTTAGGACACTACATAAGATTAGTACACTTAAACAGCAACATAAGTTGTTACCCATTGAGGTCCTTCCCATGGTGTTCAAATTCCTAATGGTGAAAAACTGCCCTACATTGGCCAAATCTGTATTTTCTAGCTTTATTTTCTACTCCCCTCTATTCAGCACCATAAGAATCTATTCCTGGGTGCAGGTGTTACCCAGGTCCTGGGGCAAATACTCTCTCTCCTTTCTTGGCATATCCAGTCCTTCCCTAGTTGGTTCATGCTAAGATTTATCCCTGATTATCAGTCTAGCAGCCAAGAGGAGAGGTCAGGGTAGATACTGGAAAGAGAAATTATTGTGTGTTCCCATTTAAATACTCTGTATAATTTCCAAATCAAGGTAGAGAAACATATGTCATACACACACATTCTCATGACTAGGAATCTAAGAAAGTCATCAGGGCATATTTTTACTACAGTAATGTCCCATTTGTAACTTGTGTAAATGTGTTACAAAAATCTCTCTTATGAATCCCTATAACCTGTGGATTTCAGTGGGGTTGTCCTGGCTTTCTAAATGTGGCAATCCATTTATGAGTGGTTTGAATGCACACCAACAGTCATATCACACGCAAATATTGACTGCATCTTCCACTATACATTTTTAAATCTTTTGCTGAGACAAAACCTCTATGCCTTGTCCAGATAAGGTTCTACCATCTGGACTTTCAAAAGCCTAGTTTGGAGGGGAAAATGAGCTCTCACTGTTTTGTTTTTCCTATACATTTCTAGTATAACGAATCTAACTCTACTGAAAACAGTGTATGTAGTTGTTTCTGATTGGCAGAGCCATGCAAAAATTAAAAACAAAATGAAAAGATGACTAAATCAAGATATTATCTTGGCTTGGGACCCATAGTTCAGTGGTTAGGGCACTGACCATCTGCACCAGGGCTGGTGGGTTCAAACCTGCCCAGGCCTGCTAAACAACAATGACAACAACAACAACAAAAAAATATCCAGGCATTGTGGTGGGTGCCTGTAGTCTCAGCTACTTGGAAGGCTGAGGCAAGAGAATTGCTTAAGCCCAAGAGTTTGAGGTTGCTGTGAGCTGTGATGCCATGGCACTCTACCCAGGAATAGATTCTTATGGTGCTGGAGACATAGTGAGACTCTCTCTCCAAACAAAAAAAGATATTAGCTTATTCTGACTATGTACATGTGTGCTGTGTGCCTGTGTGCATTTTTATTTATCTAGTTAGTATATGAATTTATTTCAAAATTCTGAAAGTAAAGAAAAAAAGATGTTATGTAAACAGAATATTAATGTAACAGTAAAACCTCTCAGGTAACTGTACTGAATAAATTGCGCTTTTAGCATGGTGTAAGCTGTAAGTCTGCTCCAAGTTCAGGAAGAACATGAGAAGGTTCTGGCTACTGTCACCTCCTACTCTCTGATTTGTGCTGTTTCTTTCAGACACACTTTCACTTTTGCGGCTTGTTAGTCTCTGAATCACTTCTCAGTCATTATGTGTTTTACAGGTGCTATTTGCAAGAATAAATAGCGTCCATTATTCTTTGGTATTTCTCTAAAAATGGTACAGTTGATCCTGGAACAACACAGGAGTCAGGTGTGCCAGGTTTTTAACTCCTGCACAGTGAAAAATCCACATGATTTTTGACTTCCTAAAATCTCAACTCCAAACAGCCAGCTGTTGCTTGGAAGCCTTACCCACAACATAAGCAGTTGATCAACATATATTCTGTATGTTGGATGTAGTCAATACTGTATTCTAGCAATGATGGAAGCTAGGGAAAAGAACATGTCACTGAGAGAATCATACGGAAAACTGCCGTTCATTAAGGGAAAGTGGATCACTATAGATGTCTTCATCCTTGTTATCTTCCCATTGATTGGGCTCACCATATACCAGAAGCAACCATTCTAATGCTTTTAATGCACTGGATTTTAAGTACTCTTTTAAAATATACATTGCTATTTTATATTCACGTATTTAAATTTACATAAATATTAATATACATGTGTTTTATTAAATTCACTTCCTTTCTTTTTTCACTCATCACTATGCTTTTAAGATTTACAAACCAGGATTGTTTTAAGGCTTTCAAATGCTGCTAAAGTACCCCAGACTGTGGACTCATCTTTTTTATTTTAGTTAACCATTCTACCAGTAAAGGACCCTCAAATTCCAACAATCCTGGAAATTTTTGTACATTTCATCATTTGTACATATCACCTTCATATTTTCTAGAACATAAATCTAGGGAAAAGATTGTTGCATAATAAAATATGTATTTCCTCTAATTAACTACTGCTACATTATACTTCAGAGTGGCTTTTTGAGATATGAGAACCTATACTCCCCCGGCAATGCATGGAGGATACCTCTACCTCCATGAATAGAATAACTATAGGTATTCTGAATTATCCAGATTTCAAGACTTTGCTGAACTGATGGTATAATCTACAGTATGGTTTTATATCTATGATTATTGTTTTCATTTGCATCTTATTTGCTAATGAATTTGAGCATCTCTCCATTTGCTTTTTAACTTTATATAATCTTCATCTATAAACTGACTCTTAAATCCTTTGCCCATTATCCTATTAAAATCTTAACACTTTCCTCCATGGAAGTTTTATATATCCTACACATTCCTTAACAAAGAATTAATTCTTGAACACTTTATATTTCTCAGTTGCCCATTGCTAAAATAGTTAAATGCTGTTTTTTTGTTAACTAGTCTTGTGCCAAGAAATCTTACCAAATTCTCTAATTCTTATTATTAATCTAAAAAATTATTCTATTTTTTTCTAATGGTTCTTTCAGTTTTTCTTTATACATAATCATATTTTATAAACATGATACAGTTCTCTTTTCCTCCAAGACATACAACTCCTATGATTTTTCCTTTTCTTTTCCCCTTGAGTGTTTATAAAAACCTATGTTAAACAGTAACAATGACAGAGGATATCTTTGTTTTATAATTAGCTTTAATGTTAATCAAATGCATCTTAAGTATCTCTACCAAGGATAATATTGACTGATGCTTTGATATATAATAACTTTTCAAGATAATAGTGATTACCTTTTGTTTCTAGATTTTTAATTATTTATCATAAATACATACTAAAATTTATTTTTGTTTCTTTTGCGGTTCTTATATTTTTGTTCTTCAACTTATTAATAATGATATTTATATTAAATGAGTTTCTGATGCTCATCATCTTTTCAATTCTGGAGTTAAAAATACCACTTGATAATGGTATATTTTATATTGTATACTTATTTAGTATTTTACTTAGGATATTTTCTTCTATGTACCTAAGACAAATATCTTAATAATATCTTTCTAGTTTTTGTTCTTGCTTAGTTGTAAAATCAAGATTTTACCAACCCTAAAGAATCATCTGGGCAGCTATTGCAGTTTCCCAACTTCCAGAAATACCATACATAATAATAGGAAATAACTATTTCTTTAAAGTTTGACAAATGTCACAGATAAAGCAATCTGAGTTTC
>NW_003852488.1:2434381-2435765 GCF_000181295.1 Otolemur garnettii | reverse complement strand
TTTCATATCCTGGGTATATCAGTGTCTCACAGCTGTGTTCGTATCAATGTGTGGCGGCGTCTTGCCGAGTGGTGTTCATTATTGTTGTTCCATGTTTTTGTGTGCCATTGTAAGAACGTCGAAGGTTGAATTAGAGCAACAAACAGTTATAAATTTCTTGTTAAATATGGCAAGAGTGGAAATGAAGTCAGGGTCATGTTAGTCCAAGCTCATGGGGATAATGCCGTGAAGCAAATGGCAGTGTATAAATGGATTAAACATTTTTCTAAAAGGAGAGAAAGTGTAACTGATGAAGAGAGGTCAAGGTGACCAGTAACAAGACTGACAAAAACGGGGTAAAAACTCCTTGAACCTTTGTAATGTCAAAATCATAGGCTGACTATGAGAAGCATTGCATACCAAGCAAATATTGATACAGAAACAGTTAGGAAAATCAAAGCTGAAAATCTTGGCATAAGAAAGGTGTGGCTCTTGTACCACAACAGTGCACCAGCTCACATGGCACTGTCTGTGAGGGAGCTTTTATCCAGTAAACAAATAATCCAGTAAACAAATAACCTTATTGGAATCCCCTCCCTACTCACCTGATTTGGCCTTCAGTGACATTTTCCTTACCCAAAGAGAAAACCAATATTGAAAGGAAGATGTTTTTATGACATTCAGGACATCAAGGTAATACAATGATAGCTCTGATGACCATTCCAGAAAAAGAGTTCCCAAATTACTTTGAGGAGTGGACTAGGCGCTGCCATCAGTGCATGCCATCAGTGCAGGGGGAGTACTTAGAGGTCAAAGTAGTGACATTCACCAATGAGATATATACCAATTTCTCTAGGATGAGTTTGTGAACTTAATTGTCAGACCTGGTATATACTTGTTGTTAATAAATATTTTATAATTGTTCTTATCTATTCGTTTTTGTTACAGAGTATTTATTTTTGCTTTTATAATATAAAATTTCATTAGTTATCTTTTTATTATTTCATTCTAATTTTATAGTATTATGGCCAAAGAACATAGTCTATAGGCTACTTTTTTTGGAATATATTCAAGATTTCCTTGAGCAATAGCAAAGGTCAGTTTTTACAAATTATCCGTATATAATAAAAATGCATATTTTTGTTAGGTTTAGAGTTATATGAATAGTGGTTTAAACTTATACATTCTATGCTTATTTAATTTTAAAATATTAACAAATATCTGTTACATGAATATCTCATACATATGTAATACAGTACCTTTAGTAAAGGTTTTTTGAGCCTTTCACCATAACAGTGTTCACTGTGCTTGGTGAGGTTTTATTCCTCACTCTCCTTCCACCCTCCCCTCTTCTTGATTTCCAGGTCATTTACATCTCTTTATGCCTGTGTATCCCCATGGTTTA
>NW_003852488.1:2427795-2433964 GCF_000181295.1 Otolemur garnettii | reverse complement strand
TGTTCCATAGACGTTCTACTAATTTTCCTTGCCAGTTAGAGAGTATAAGCATCCACACCAGCACATATTGTTTTTTGATGTTTTAATAATGGCCATTTAATAAGAGCCATTTAATCATGGTATCTCATTGTGGATTAATATGCATTTCCCTGATGATCACTTGAACATTTTTTCATATGTTCACTGGTCATTTGTCTATCTTCTTTTGAAAAACTTCTGTTCATGTATTTTGCTCACTTTTTAATGTTTTTTTGTTTGTTCATTTTGCTGATTTGTTTGAGTTCTTTGTAGATTCTGGTATTAGCCTTTTACTGGTTGTGTAGTTTGCAAATATTTTTTTCTATTATCTAGGTTCTGTTTGCTATGCAGAAGTTTTTTAATTTAATCAAGTCCCATTTATTTACTTTTATTGTTGCTGTATTTTTGCCTTTGGGGTCTTAGTCATAATTTTTTTCACCTAGACTGATATCTAACTGAGTTTTTCCTGTTTTATTTCATGCCTCACATTTAAGTATTTCATACATCATCTTCAGTTAATTTTTGTGTATGATGAGAGAGAGGGGTTTCTTAGATCTGTATGTAGCTATCCAGTTTCTCAGTACCATTTATTAAATTAGGCTTCCTTTCCTCAGTGTATGGTATCGGTTCATTGTAAGTAGATGTTTGATTTCTGGGTTCTCTTCTCTGTTGCATTGATCTATGTCTCTTCTTTTATAATAGCAACATGCTGTTTTGGTCATCATAGACTTGTAGTTTAATTTAAAGTTTAGTAATGCGATGCCTCCAGATTTGCTGTTTTTGCTTAAGATTTCTTTGGCTAGTCACATTCTTTTTTTAGTTCCAAATGCAGTTCAGAATTATGTTTTCTAAAATTGTGAAATATGACAATGGTATTTTTATGGGTATTACACTAAGTCTGAAAACCACTTTGGGCAGTATAGACATTTTAACAATATTAACTTTATCAATCCATGAGAAAGAGATTTTTTTTTTCATTTGTGTCATCTGTGATTTTTTTCTATCAGTGTTTTGTAGTTCTCCTTCTAGAGATCTTTCATCTCTATGGTTATGCATATTCCTAGGTATTTTACTTTCTTTTTTTGTTATTATTAATGGTAATGAGTCCTTGATTTGACATTAAGCTTGACAGCTATCATTATATAGCCATGCTACCAATTTTTATGTCTTGATTTTATAGCCTTAGACTTTGCTGAATTTTTTTCTGAATTTTAGAACTCTTTTGGTGGAGTCTTTAAGATATTCTAGATATAATACCATATCATTAGCAGGGAGGGAGTTTGACCACCTTTTCCCCAATTTGGATATTCTTTAATTATTTTTCTTACCCTATTGCTCTGGCTAGGATTTCCAGTACTATGTTGAATAGAAGTATTTACACTGACAACTTATCTTGTTCCAGTTCTTAGAGGGAATGCTTTCCCCATTCAGTATGATGCTGACTGTTGGTTTGTCATATGTTATTTTTTAAATTTTGAAAATTCTCCTTCTAGGCCTAGTTTGCTAAAGACATTTATCATTTAAGTATGCCACATTTTATCTAATGTTTTTCTATACCAATTCTCAATCTGTTCATGTAGTGAATCATGTATATTGATTTGTTTGTATTAAACAATCCTTGCATCTCTGGGATAAAACCCACTTGATCTTGTTGATTTATCTTTCTGCCATGCCATTGAATTCAGTTTACTAGTAGTTAGTTGAGAATTTTTGCATCTTTGTTCAGAAGAGATATTGGTCTGTAGTTTTCCTTTATTCTGTCATTTCTTGGCTTTAATATCAAAGTGATACTGGCTTTGTAGAATGAGGTAGAAAGGACCTCCTTCTTGATATAGAATAATTTCTGAAGGAGTGATACCAGTTCATTGTAGAGCAAATCAAATTCAGCTGTGAATCTCACTACTCCAGGACTTTTATTTTTGTTGCTGGCAGATTTTTATTACTGTTTCAGTCTCAATGCTTATTGCTGGTCTGTTCAGGATTTCCATTTCTTCCTGAATTCTGTTTCCAGGAATTTGTCCATTTCTTCTACATTTTCTAGTTTATGCTTATAGAAGTTTTTGTTTATTGAAGTATTTGTCATTGATATTTTGTATTTCTGTGGTGTTAGTTGTAATGTCTCCTTTTTTCATTTCTGATTGAGCTTGTATGTGTCTTATCTCTTCTGTTTCTGGTTAATCTGGCTAGTGGTCTATCAATTTTGTTTATCTTTTCAATGAAACAAGTTATACTCTGAGCTTTGGGGTTGTTTCTTCTGCTAGGTTTGGGTTTGGTTTGCTCTTCTTTTTTTATTCCTTGAGATGTAACCTCAGTTGTTAATTTGTGATCTTTCTATGTTTTTGATGGAGGCTTTATGATGTGACTGTTTCCTTTAGACTGTTTCTCCTGTATCTTATATGTTAAAAGTTTGCATCTCCCTTGTCATTCACTTTGAAGAATCTTTTTATTTTCATCTTGATTTCATTATTTATCCAATGATCATTCATTAGTAGGTTGTTTAATTTCCATGACTTGGTGTAGAATTGAGTGTTTCTCTTTGGAACTGATTTCTAGTTTTATTCCCCAGTGGTCTGAGAAAATACATGGCATTATTTCGATATTTCTTAATTTACTGATGCTCGTTTTATGGGATAACATGATTAATCTTAGAAAAATGTGCCATAAAAATGTGCTGATGAGAACATTGTACATTCAGTAGTTTTGGATAGAAAGTTCTAAGACTGTCTGTTAGGTCCATTTGTTATAGAGTCTTGTTTAAGTCTAGTGTTTATTAATTTTCAACTTCAATGATCTGTCCATTATCTCAGTGGGATGTTGAAATTTCTGACAATTATGATGGTGCTATTTATTTCCTTACTTAGTTCTAGTAGAATGGGTCCCTGGTAGAGCAGTTCGACCATGAGGGTGGTTCCTGCCAGGAAGCAGGTGAGAACATTAAGGGAAGGGCCACAGAGCCTGGTTGCCAGCACTGGACCTTCAGCAACGAGTCAATGAGACTGAGCCACCAAAAGGTCAGGGTTCATCTCCTGCTCAGGTCTTGTTGAGACAATGGCTGTGAGGCTTCTCAGGAGGGATTTGTGGCATTTGTTGCTCAAATTCTCAGCAAGGTGGCCTGGGTGCTTGGCTTCCAGTCATAGGATATGTAAAAGCATCCACTCTCTTTGTTCCCTCCATGGCTCTACTAGAACAATGTAGAAGAGTCTGCAGCAAAGCTGAGCCCTGTGTACATGGGCACTCTGGACCTGAGAGCTCAGAATAATGTCAGTTGAAGCAAAACAAGAATGGAAGCCACCAGGTAACTTCTGTGCCTGTTATCTCATGCAGTGTTGCTGCACAGACTCTAAGCAACTCCCTGGCCAGTCTGGAAGTTTTCCATGTGTTTGTGGGGATCCCTTCACAGTTTGGGCCACAGTGCCAGCAGGGGACTGTGGAGCCCCAGGATTCCTTCCTCCTATCCTTCCCCTTTCTGAAATATTAGCACCTAAAGATGAACTATGTACCTCCTCTTAAGAAAAAAATTTAATTAAATACAAGCGTGTGCTATGAGGAAAGAATCTTGAAAATGGGTAGTTGGAGATATTGTTTGTTGTTTTAGATTTTGGCTTACCATAATAATTCAGTAGAAAATCTTATTCCCTAGAGTAACCCTGGTGACTTCTTTCACACCCCTCACTCACCCTTCTCCAGGGGAGAAGTAGTTTTTTTACATGGCAAATGTGGGAGAAGAGAATGGGGAAACATGGCCTCATCTCTAATTGGGGGCATATCCTTTAGCATGAGGCAAAATTAGCAAGAAACCCCAAGTTCCAGGCATGGCTTGAAGGAGAGAAAACTTGTTGAATTATTGAGCTTAGCTACAATTTTTTCTCAGGTTTGTTAGGAATAATAAACTACACAGAGCGGCCTACCAAGAAGAACTGAGGAACCTAGCTGATAGCCAAAACCAATCTGGCACTTAGGAAGCCATATCAGTCATCTCTAACTGTTAAGACTACCCAATTTGAGACTATGGACATCCTGGAGAAGATAATCAGTCATCTCTAATGTGCTCTGCCTAAGTTTCTCAGCCACAGAATCAAGAAAATAATAAAATAATTATTATTTATGTTATTTGCCTAGGGAGAATTTTGTTTTTAATATATAATGAAACAATCAGTGAGTCAGAATCTGTGTATACAAAAATGCACATATATGTATATATTATAATTTTTTTAATAAAGCATAACATTTTGAAAAGCATTTATGCAAGTATACAGATGATAATATAATTTTAGTATGTCTATTGTAGGGATTTGTCTATTTTTGACATATTGTTAACCAAAAAGGTGCTTCTATCACAAAGAAACTATGCCTTTAAGAAAACAATATTTAGGTTATAAAGTAAGTGAAATGTCAATTATGGAGGTGTTTTCTGCATTTTAAGGCAGAATTACAGAACAGAAGTAGGTGATGATGTCCCTGAACAAAAAGAAAAAAGAAGTAAAGTTTGAGCAGTTAATTTCTATCAACAGTGACTTTCATTCTAATTGGGAAATGGTCTTTCTTTTCTAAGATCAGATATGGTACTAACAAGAAACTGCTCTCCTGCTGCTAAATTGTGAGTTTCAAAAGACTACCAGGTGGTTTTTATCAATGCATGAAAAGCAAAGGATTTTTGCCTCAATTAAATGGTGCTTTTCCAAATCTATGTATATGGCGGATTTAGGCATTGAAGCTCCTAAGTCAAGTTAATAGGTGTGACTAGATTACCGTTTTCCAATTAAAAATGTACCCTTTCAGCTGTCTGGACAATGACTCACAGGATTTTGATTTTCTGTTAGAGTGACATAAAAAGTCAAAGAACAGTGTTGTGGTTAGCCAGTTAGCTCATTATATTGCTGCAGAAAGTAATCGTGCAAACACAGTTGTCCATCCACCCCCTTGAGGCATAGATTACTTTGTGATTACTCAAAGCGGCCACTACAGGTCACTCTTACTCCATTTTCTCAGCCCAGTTTTGAACCCTGAGCTCAGGTATAAAATTTGTGATACCTCTATTTTTGTGCTAGGAGAGGATGCACTTGGGAAAGAATGTTTAGGGGCCAAGAAGCACAATTAGTACTTCTATTCAGCTTCAGAAAGAAACTAAGCTTTCCTGTGTAAGTGGTTTGAGTCAGAAAGTTTATGTTGTATCTCCACATTAATGCATTTGTAGGAAAGTCATCAAAATTCATAAAAAGTTTATTTTAAAGTAAATGCAGGGCAGTTGTGAAACTTGGTCATCATATCTTGGCCAAGAGAGAAATAAGTCATTTTTAGGAAATATGTTGAAGACCTCCAACCCTTACGGAGTTAATAAATCATAACCAATCCTATATGAAGAGGGAAGAAGAGATGGTGAACGTAGCACTTGCCAGGAATTCAACAGCTTAAATCATCTGTAAAAGTAATGGCATCACATAAAGGAACCATTTACTTTTTACACATTAAGTGTTTGGGAATTCAGAAAAATGCTCATATTTGAAAGTCTTGAATTTCTTATGTAAGAAAAGCATATTTTTTATGCACAATTTACAAAAGATTCATTTTCAATAGCCAGTATAAATACTAATATTACTAGTAATAAGGTGAATATAAGTGAAAACAATTAGACAACTATCATTTAACTTTAAAAGGGAAACATTTGTATGGGAAAATATGAAATATTAATATTGCTGAAAATCCAGGTCACGTTTTGCTGAGCTTTTAAATAGACACCATCATTTGACAATAACTACTAAAGAAAAAGTGTTTGTACTCTTTTGGACCTAACATTATACCACTAGGATTTACTGTAGGGAAATATTCACTCATTTGTTCAAGGAGGTAAAATAAATAATAATAATAAAAGTAGCACAACCCAAAGTTAACTTTTAAGGAAATGGCTATATTATTCTGTACCTTATGACATCATTTGTTACTTAATAAGGAATTGTTTTCTAAGTTCTTTGACTGATGAACAATTCAAATTCCATTAGATAAGTAGAACACAAGGGTATTTTTTTTAATCCAAAAATAAAAATGTTAGATTGAACCATATAAAATTGCTGATTTTATTTAAACTACAAAGAAGGCAATTGTATATTGTTCAATCTATACATAGAAATAATTAGAAAGTAAACTAATTACCCCC
>NW_003852488.1:2424689-2427199 GCF_000181295.1 Otolemur garnettii | reverse complement strand
GCTGTTTTTTGTTGCAGTTTGGCTGGGGCCAGGTTTGAAACCACCACCCACCCTCAGTATATGGGGCCAGTGCCCTACTCACTGAGCCACAGGCACTGCCCCTGCAATATTTCTCATTAACAAATGGGCGTGAAGAATTGTAATCTGCTACTCATCCTGCAAAGTAAAGAATCTGACCCAATACTGACAACTGAAGAAATTTTATGTTTTATATGATTCCATTTTGATAATGACATAACCTGTCAAACTTTATATTCTTACTGATCAAGGAAACATTGAAGTTATGATGTAATAAGTGTTTGAATCAACCAAAAGTCTGACAAAATGAAATGAGCTTGGGTGAAAAGTTTATACTAGAAACTACAGTGAGATTTCCTTTTGTAAAACCTTTAACAATTAGACATAGCGCTGTAAATGTTAGTAGATACAGAAGCAGAAGCAGAGAGGAGCTTAAGTAATTTGCCCAGAGTTATATAATCAGTGAATGACAGAGTTTGGGATAGAACCCAAGCCCCTGACTTCCAAATCTGCATCATAATCATTACAGGGGTTTACATGAAAATTCCTAAAGAGGGCAGGCAGGCAATGAAAGCCGTGTGCTTTGGACCGGCTGAGTCTAAGGTCTACTGTAGGAGTTGGAATCTCTGGCCAGTTGAAAAGGAGTTAGCCAACTCACTAACAAATCATATTAGTAGCTATAGTATATTTATTCAAGTGAGAAGAAAGGCAAGATCTCACACTTAATCTAAGTTGCTTAGTTGCAGATATGAAAACAAATCTTTCTTTTCCAAGTTCCCTAAAATGTTTAATCCCTCCTCATCTCTATCCATAGAGAAGTGCTAAACTCCTTTGAAGACTCAGATTCAAGGTTTCTGCAAAGTAGGGAGATGCTTGGTTTAATATAAATTATATACAAGCTCCTTTAAATTTGTTCATGTTCTCTTCTTTAAACTTTTGGGATTTTTTTTTTTTTTTGTCTTTTAAAATATTAAATTTCTCTATAATGTGTCCAGACGTAGGTTTTTCCTTCTCTCTTTTCTTGGCATGCTAGAAATCCTTTCAACCAGAGATTTTTACTCTTTTTTTAAATTGCAGGGTACAAAGAAATAGGTTACAATGTTTGCATTTGTTAGGTAGAATCCCTCTTCAGAGGTGTGCCATACACCCTAACATTATGCCCATTAAGTGGGAGCACACCCATCATCTCCCCCCCCCCAATTCTATGTTCTCCCTCACCCTCCTTTGACTTGATTTGAGTTTTTCTCTTACGTGGGCATGTATTGAATCATCTACTGACTTCATATTAGTAATGAATACATTGAATACTTGCTTCTCCATTGTTATGATGCTTTACTAAGAAGAATGTGTTTCATTCAGGTTAATACAAAAGATTAAAGTCTCCATCTTTTTTAGCAGATAAATAGTATTCTATGGTATACATATACCACAGCTTGTTAAACCATTCTTGTGTTGGTGGGCATTTAGGTTGTTTCCACATTTTGGCCATTGTAAATTGAGCTGTGATAAACAGTCTAGTGCATATATCCTTATGATAAAAGGAATTTTTTTTTTCTGGGTAGATGCCTACTAATGGGATTGCAGGATCAAATGGGAGGTCTAGTTTGAGTTCTTTGAAGATTCTCCATACTTCTTTCCAAAGAGGTTGTATTAGTTTGCACTCCTGCCAAAAGTGTAAAAGTGTTCCCTTCTCTCTACATCCACACCAGCATCTGTGGCTTTGAGACTTTGTGATGTGGACTTTCTCAGTGGGGTTAGCTGAGTGGTTTTGATCTGCATTTCTCTGATTGTTAGGGACAATGAGCATTTTTTCAAACGTTTGTTAGCCATTTGTCTATCTTCCTCTGAGATTTTGTTCATGTGTCTTGCCCTGTGGTGGATAGGCTAATTGGGTCTTTTTTTTGTTGTTGATTAATTTGAGTTATTTATAGATTCTAATTATCTACCCTTTGTCAGACTCATGCCATGAAAATATCTTTTCCCATTCTGATGGTTGTCTTTTTCCTTTAATTGTAGTGTCCTTACCTGTGCAGACTCTTTTCAGCTTGATTAAGTCCCATTTGTTTATTTTTATTATTGATACAATTGCCAATGGAGTCTTCTTCAAAAAACCTTTCCCCAGGCCTACATCTTCAAGAGATTTTCCCACACTTTCTTCCTGGAATTTTATCATTTCATGCATTATATTTAAATCTTTTATCCATCTTGAGTCAATTTGTTTAAGTGGAGAAAGGTGTGGATCCAGTTTCAGTCTTTTACATGTGATTATCCAGTTCTCCCAGCATCATTTATTTGAATAGGGATTCTTTCCCCCAGTGTATGCTTTTTTTTGTTTATCAAATATCAGATGGCTATTAGAGACTGCTCTCATCTCTTGGCTTTCTACTCGATTCCATATGTCTATATCTTTATTTTTGTGCCAATACTATGCTGTTGTGATTACTGTGGACTTGTAATAAAATCTGATAGAGTGATGCCTCCAGCTTTGTGGG
>NW_003852488.1:2415424-2421549 GCF_000181295.1 Otolemur garnettii | reverse complement strand
CATCTAACTTACAAAGTCAGAAAATGAGAAACAAAATAGCAAAGAGAATGATAAAATAAAAATGATTTATGATAGCATAAATCATAAAATAGAAAACAAAAATACAATCAAGTAACAACCTGGATGGATTTGGAGAACAGTCTCCTAAATGAAGTATCCCAAGACTGGAAAAACAACCATCACATGTACTCACTCACTATCAAATTGAAACTAAGAGATTAACAATTACATGCTTACATGAGAAAAAACCCAAATTCAAGTTGTGGGGGGAGGGGTTCAGTAAGTTTCGAATGCACAGGTATGTGGTACATTTCCTGAGTGAAGGACACAAGTACAACTGACATTTTAAACTTACAAATGCAAACAATGTAACCTAATCATACATACCCTCACATTATTCTGAAATTAAAAAATTAAAAATAATTTTAAAATGATATTATAGAGTAACAAAAAAATACAATAGAGTAGATCAATAAAACCAAAAATGTCTTCTTTGGGTAAAAAAATAATCAAATACTTTGCAAGACTAATAAAATCAAAAAGAAAAAAAAGAATAAATATTGTGAATGGAAAAAATTACATGACTACATATAAAGTACTAAATTAAAAGATAACAGGAAAATATGCACAATATCAATTTCATAAAATTATTTAAAACAAAAATACTTTGAAAACTATAACTCATCTAACCAGAACCAAGAAGACATGAAAAGCCTACAAGGCATTCTTATCTTAAAATAGTAGTTAAACAGAAACAGACTCTCAAATAAAAAATTCAGGCATAGACAGTTTCATTTGACTATGTTATTTAACGTCTATAGAACAGATAACCCCCAACATATAAAAATGAAAAATCCACATTCCTAGGATAAAAATGATTGTTTTATAGCCATTATAACACCTAAGCATCCAATATATTTAGTTGATCAATGACAACTCTTTTCAGTGAACCTATGCCTGAAAACCAGGCAATCAATGATAGCCCTACACATTGAATATCAGCCAATTGGCAACAGACTATTACAAATCAGGTATCTAAAATTCACATTAACCTACTCCTACCTCTGTGGTGAACAATAACAAATACACTTCAGTATATAACAGAAAATACTATGTCAAAGAATAACAGCAGCCTCCTCTTGTCTCTGTCACTAATATAAAGCATGCTCCATGAATAACTACCCATACCTGCCCCTATGCCTCACACAAAACAAGATAAACTCTTTGCCTAAACTTATTATATAAGATCAGAAGTTTGCTTTTCTCAACCTTAACCATACCATGAATGAGTCCCATAGTCCTTCACTTGATAATATTCTGTGGGACCCTCAGACTAATAAGTAGTCTAACCCAGTATCCTGTGTCCAAATTTCACTTGTCTTTCAAATGTGCTGACAGTTGAGCCTGATTAAAAATGAGCACTGACTTGACTTGCTGCATGATTGTTGCTATTTTATTACCAAAGGATTTGTGACCAGTAGGTTTTTATACAGGTCAATTAAACCTAATTCATGGTATAAGGCCATTAGACTTTTTCTAATTTTCTTTCCCACAGACATAAGCCTTGGAATAAAATCATTTTTATTTGTTAAAATAGTTGATAAATACTCTTTCACTTAATCTACTTATTCATTTTCTTCCTTTTTGGCTAACTAGTTATCTATACTAGTCATACTATCCTTTTTTGCCCTGGGTTGTCTTGTATTAAACATGTAAGGGATTGCTTCCTTTTTGGCTAACTAGTTATCTATACTAGTCATACTATCCTTTTTTGCCCTGGGTTGTCTTGTATTAAACATGTAAGGGATTGCTTCATAGAGAAGCTAAAAGAAATATGTTCGCTGATCATTAATCTTTGCAGGCTGTAGCAACCAATGTCTTTAAACAAAGACCTCTTGTATAGAAAAACACCAGATTCATGAGGATGTTCATGATTTGATGCCAAATTCTAGAAAAAGACACTGAGAACAATCTAGTTGTAAGAACCGTGAGAGTCTAGAAAATTTCAAATGGGCATTTGACAAACTCTTCCATGAGGCAGCCTATCACAACTGAGACACATTGACCTTCTTAGCAAACAGACACTGAGAATAGATATTCTCTAGGATAGCAAAGGATGTGATCAATTCATATCTCATAGTGACTTTATTTCTTTTTTCAGACTGGGAAATCTTCTAGAGAGTTGTCCCTTTTGTAATATTTTGATTATACTTTTTTGAGAGTCAGCTAATGTTATATCATAATGTTGTTACAACTATTAAGTAATTCTATATAACCACTGTTCTAATAGAACAAATGACTCAAAACCAAAAACTCAAGACAGAGTCATGATGGCTAAAGCTCAATGGAAAATCAGACTTTTGCAAACAAGACCTGTGAAGAATCAACAAAAATGGTGGAAAGCTGGACAGTCCCTGATGGTCTGCAGTGCAGTTCTGGTTATTGGAAAACCAAAAAGAGGAATACATTTTTTTAAAGCCTCCATACTGCTAAGAAAATGATTGTTCTTAAAAAAATGGCTATAGCCATGTGAGGATATAATGACAAAAAAAAAAAAAATTGATCTTTGCCCTGCATTCCTGGTAAAGAGCTTCAAAAACAACTTGAAATCTCCTGAATGATAGGTGTGTCTTTTATTATTCATAATGAGCCTCTTTCTGTTGTAAGTTTATGCCAAGTAGGTAACTTGTGCCAGTCCCACAAAAAATTTCAAAGGAAAGGCTGTCTACACATGATTGGAGGATTGGAACTTTCGACTCCACCCTCCAACCTCCAGAGAATAAGGATAGCTAGAGAGTTAGTTAAATCAGGTGGCCATTTTATCAGTCATACTTATGTGGTAAAGCTCAATTAAAACTCTTGAACAATGAAGTTCAAGGAGATTCCAGTCTGGTAAACAAACCAATGTTTTGTGAGGGTGGCATGGCTAGGTTCCATGAGGAGAAACCATGGAAGCTGTACTTTCCCTCCATCCTCGTATCCCAAACACTGTCCTATGTGTCGCTCCTATTTGGCTACTTTTGAGATGTATTGTTTAAAACAAAATTAATTTTAAGTCTAATGTTTTCCTGAGTTCTAATGAAATTATTAGGTGGGAAAGAGAGGTTGTAAGAACCCCCGAATGTATAGCCAAGTCACCCAGAAGAACAGGTAGCTGGGGATCCAGGACTTGTAAATTGTGTCTGAAGTGGAGCCAGTCTTGGGCGACTAAGCCCTTTAACTTGTGGGGTCTATTATAACAAATAGGTAATGTCAGAATTAAACTTAATAGTAGGGTACCTACCTGGTGTTAAAGGACCAGTATAAAAAGTGGTCTTAAACATGTTTGATTAAAGCAATGACAACTTATTTTTGTGAATATATATTTGAAAGACAACTAATCAGTGGTAGTCTCACATTATGAAAGCTAACCAATTTTTAGTAGACTCACTCTAAGCCATGTCTCCAATAACTAACATTTATCCACTCCCACTTCTGTTTCTCAAGCCATATTTCTCTAACATTGACAGCAACTCACTACTGTATCTATATCCAGCATAACCCAAAACAAATATTCCCCAAAAAGCTGTATGTCATCAGCCACTTGTGACTATACTTAACCACTATTCTAGCACTCTGTTAGTTAAATAAGGCATATATTGTGCAATTATTACGTGCCAATTAAAAAGAAAATGAAGCTTAAAAACAAGAAAAAGCTTCCCATGAAATTTAATAATACCATGATTGAAACAATGTAAACTTATAAATCTATATAAATTAAGATGGGAAGGCACATTTATAAATGTAGTTATTTCTGTGTTACATAAATATAAGATACCCTAAGCTTTTGGCTAGAGATATTGAACATTGGTATGATGATTTGAAACTTATATAAACCCATGAACGGCGACAGAAGGAACACTTTTTAGCTTATTCTAAGAAGTCAGTCTAGTCTTTAAAACAAAGTTAGAAAATAATAATATAATAAAGAGATTTTAATGACTAAAGATGCAAAACTCCTAAGCAAAATATTAGCAAATCCAATCTAATAGAGTAGTAAAGAAGTACATTAAGGCTAAGTTCAATTTATGCCAGGTACATTAGGATGGCTCTATATTAATGTTAACAGTTTATGTCATATCAATAAGTATGGAAAGCATTTGATAATGAAAAGGCATGAGTAAAATTTTTAAAACTTTGTAAGTTGAAAATAGGAGGCAGTTTTTGAACTTGATGAAAAATATGAAAAGCCTACAACAAATATGATCCCAAGTGAGTAAATTTTAGAAACATTCCACTTAAATTTAGGACAAACAAGGGACTCATTATCATTACTCCTATTCCACAGTATATTTGCAGTCAAAATGTGAAATACAAGAAAAGACCCCAACTATCATGAGTAATGAAAAAGAGAAAATGAAATGTCAAAATTGGCACAAGATATAATTTTTTTACATGGAAAACCTAAAGAAACTACAGATAAATTAGAAATAATAGAAAAGTTTAGCAAAGTGGATGGATATGAGATTAATATATAAAAATCCGTTGCATTTGCACATGGGTTTCTCTTACCTGAAATCTGATGCTGATGATCTCTTATGCTGATTTCAGCTAAGAGATTATTTACAAGTAATTGTGTGATCAATAACTATATTATTTCCAGAATTTGACTTAAAATGAGAGGCATTGCCATTTTAAAAATCCTACTTCAATTTCTGCATATTTATTTGTTCACTTCAGCATTTTTAGTATTTATTACTTATAAACATTAAAATAAGAAAAAAGAATAGTTATAAATATAGATACTATTTATCAAAAGGCAAATAAAAAATTGAAAAAATTGTATGTCATCTCATTAAGAAATCCATTTCTAGTAAAATTTTACTTATATTTAATGTGATATAGCAAATCTTGGAACATATAAATGTGGTTTGCTTGATTTTGTCATTATATTTATAATAATGAGTCCAAGGATAACTGAATCCACTCCAGTAAACCCAAACTTCATTCTTTCTTTTGCCCAGAGGGACCACCACTCTCTGTGCTTCAGTTACCTCTGCTGAACCTTATAGAGTGTCCCTACGCAGAAAGCTAGAGTGAACTTGGAGGTCATTCCATATGCTTCCTTTCTTTCAAGGATCACAGCCTGGAGTTATTTGTGGTCCAATGCTTAAAAACAGTCGCTTCATATATTTTGTTCAGATTTATAGTTATTTGCTAAAGAGTAAGTTGATACCTGTTACTCCCTTCTGGCTGCAAACAGAAGTTCACAGTAATGTTTTGACATGTTGTGCTTTATAATGTTTTAAAAAACACATGCTTTGCAAATATTTAGTACATGATGAAAAATTTTAGGTAACAGCTTAAAAATGTGCAATAGTAGAATACATAGGCGTATGTGTGTGTGTGTCTAGTAATTAATGTCAGAGGAGAAGAAACTAAATTGGTTTGCGTGTATTGCAGAGTGGGGAATCATGAGCTCCATTTGTACATTTTTGTGGGTGATGCTTACAGATAACATGGATAAGCTCTGCAATATTAGATCCTGAAAATTAGAGAAGTCTCATGTTAGATTTTAGAGTTATGACATAAAATCAATCTCATTTTAGAGTCCTCAAAAATGGTTGGATAACCTAATTAGATGCAGTACAGCAAGGACAGAAGAGAATGTAGAAGAAAGTACTAAGGAGCTCCAATATTTAATTGTTACTGGAGGAGGAACCAGAGAAACAGTCAAGGACAAAGGAGAGATGAAATGTAGGAGAAAAACTATGAAAATGCAAAAGATAAGAAAAAACTATTTGAGAAAGAAGAGCTGTCAACTTTACCTAAATGTGCAGTGAGATTAGGACAAAGACTGAAAAGAGGCCACTGGATCTAATATTATGCAACAGTCTTGAGTATATTTAAATCATGATGCGGTAGGTTATTCTCACTGGGATATATTCAGGTGGGGGGATGAGGGAGGGAGGGAGGAGGGAGGGGTACTAATGAGCTCTCACCTAATGGGCACAATGTTAGGGTATACCCCTAGAGGAGGGGCTTCACTACAACTTACACTTTATCTTAGAAGCACAAACAATGTAACCTAATCACTTGTACTCTCATATTAATCTGAAGTTGCAAAAAAAGACTACCAAAAAATA
>NW_003852488.1:2412651-2413532 GCF_000181295.1 Otolemur garnettii | reverse complement strand
TTGAGGTTGCTGTGAGCTATGATGATGCTAAAGTACTCTACCTAGGGCAACAGAGTGAGACTTTGTCTCTAAATAAGGAAGGAAATAAATAAATAAACAAACAAACAAATGTAAACAAGAGAGGGATTTTGCACCTGGTGTAAGCTCAGTGGCCAAGAAAAGAGTAAGATGGCAGGTAGGCAAGATTGGCAGGCATGATGAAAAATATATAAGATTGCAGATAGAGAGTGGACAGTAAGAACTGTGAAGAGGCTGAGATTTTAGCTTATTTGCAAGGTAACTAATTAGCCTGCCATAATTTGATGGATGTAGGTAGAAGATGGTTGATTACTCACAGGAGCAGCTTTAGCCAGAATATTACCAATTTTACTCTGATTTTCCCAGTTCTAATTTCCACAGGGCAATACAGAGGATCAATTGACACTTACACATTCAATGGGAATATTATAGGACAGGAAATTTGAGTTTAGGGAAAACAAACATTTGATAGTAGTCATTAAGTAGGCCTTCTGTTTGCTTCAGTAGAATATATTTACTATGTTGGATAGTAAACACAACTGCCCTTTGTTCTAAAGAAAGACACTATCTTTATGTTCCAAGATGGTAAGTAAACATGCCCCTTGTTCTGGAGGGAGACTTTTCATTCTTTGAAGTAATTATCTATATGTTCATCCTTTTAAAGATACCTTATGGTAAAAGGTAATCAATATCTCACTTGCAAGATGAACAGAATTCTGAGATACTCATAGAGAACTGTCTCCTGACTGTGGGCATCTAATTTATAGATGTTTGTGCAAGAAACAATTTCAGGTGATGACAACTCCCTGCATTTTATTTTGAAAGTTCATGGCAGAGAAGGTAAATAAATCAAGAAGTAGATG
>NW_003852488.1:2404834-2411424 GCF_000181295.1 Otolemur garnettii | reverse complement strand
GGAGGGAGGGGGAGGGTGGTCATGGTGTGTGACACACCTTTTGGGGCAGGATACAATTATAAGAGGGACTTTATGTAACAAATGCAATCAATGTAACCTGGTTCTTTGTACCCTCAATGAATCCCCAACAATAAAATAAAAAAATAAAAAGAAAGAGAAGGTTATATGGTGAGAATGCAGAGCCTCAAACAAATGGGGAGTTAAGACAATTAATATAGTTGTTAACATGAAAAAAAATGTTTTGCATTGAGCATGAAGATGAAAGAAAAATTATATCTTTTTGAAACATCTTCATTGTCCTCATTCTCAAGCATTTGTGGATGTTCCTAACAGAGACCTATTGAAGGTAGTCATTTGGGAACCTGATACTCACTACTTAGCACATCATCTTGTATCTAAAAATGAAACAGACTCAGCTAAAATGCCCAAGCAACAATGACTGGAAGACAATTCAAATCCAAAGTGCCTCTGGAAGGGTTCCATATCGGAATCATTCCCTGTGAATTTGAAAGGATAAGTCAGTAATTTTCCCCATAGAAACAGAAGTACTAAATCTAAGTAAAGGAACAATATATTTTATTTGTTAAGAACCCAAACTTTGGAGTTAGGCAAAATTAACTTTGAATCCTAGATCTGTCACTTATTCTGTGTATAACCTAGAAGAAATTAATTAAATTCTCTCCATTGATTTCTTTATTTATAAAATAGAATTATGAAGAGGAGGGGGTGGATGAAAACAGTGATAATAATAAGATTGTTTTGAGTTAAATAAGGTGAGATATACTAGTCCTGACAACTAGAAAATAATCCATAAATTGTAATTATTAACATTGCTATGATTTTATTACTAAGCTGACATAAAGTTTATCTTATCAACAGATATACTCTCACCATTCAAATCAGAAGACCAGATAAATGTTTCTAAGTAAGTTTAAGTCATATCTGAAATTTTACTGATTTCTCTCCTTAACAGCTAATTTAAAATACTTCATTAGCACTTCCTTCTCAATGTAAACCAGTTCAAATAAACTCTGCAGTGTAAATGATTTTTAAGAGTCTATTTCTGTTCTAGGTTCTTATAATAAATATATTCTAGAACTATTCTGTTCTAGGTTCTTCAATAAATATATTGAAGAAGTTGCTGTCCCCACTCTTAGAGAATGTAAAGTGTTTCAGAGACTATGACACAGCTTTTACTTTCCAGAATGCCTGTTATTGGTTGATAACAACTGTCTGAAAAGGACTCCAAGGCCACATACAGATTCAATAGGATTATTGTGAGATGCTTGCTAAAGATGAAGGAAGATTAAGTGTATTCTAAGCCATACAGGAGCAGAATAAAGATTTAAATTTGCCTGCTGATAATGGCTTTATTGCATTAGTGAGAATGTGACATTTGAGTTGAGCCTGAAAAACACAAATAAGCAGTATTACAGAAGAAAAATTGGGAAAGCATTTCAAGCAGAAAGGCCATAATAAACAAAGATATGCATGAGCTAGAAAGGATATCAGTTGCTTGGGAAGTATGTTTTGGAGAGCTAGGGAGCACCTGCAGCAACAGAAGAGACAGAAATGCAGAATAAATGGGTTTGAATGACATGTAAGGATTTGAACTTTATTACAAGGTAATAGGAGGTACCAATGTAATTTAAATAATAGATATGTAAACAGATTGTTGCTTTGTTTAAGATTATTGGCAACAGAGCATATGATACATTTAAAAGAAGAAATGTCAGAAATGAGATTAGGGACTAAAATATTCAGGTAAGAGACGGACAAGATAAATGAAGAAAGGGGGTGATAAGGGTTTAGACTCCAGAGAGATTAGCAGACTATTGTGACCAATCGGATGTCTGAAAATTAAAGGAAATGAAAGTTAATGGCGTTTTTTTTAAGTATTTAGTGAAAAAAATCAAGTAGATAACAATGGCATTAAATTAGAATTTGGTTTGGATGTGGAATTTTTAACTTCCTGCTGCAACTTTATGGAGAGTTGACTGTGTTCTAGGTCAGGTGTTGGTAAACCTTTTGTTATAGTAAAAGATAGTAAAGGTTTTAGTGTTTGTGGGCCTCTGTCGTAACTTCTCCACTCTGCCATGGCAGTGAGAAAGTAGCCATAGACAATAAATTAGCATGGCTGCATTCCAACAAAACTTTTTATTTACAAGAACAGGTGGTCGGCTGACAGACCTACAGTTGAGGTAATGCCTAAAGATGTGGATGTGGGAAAACTTAACCAAGGTTGGGGGGGTGGGGACAGCATTTAATGAGGGAAAAACACTGGGTTTTGGGTAGAAAACTAAAAAAAGGAGATAATTAAAGACTCTGATATGTAAGAAATTAACTAGTAAAGAGTTGGTCATGGAAAAGGCAGAAATATTTTTAACACAAGGAAGTGGTCACTGGTATCCTGTGTTCTAAGATTACCAAAGTTACTACATCAAGAAGTGAATCATTTAGTTAATAAAATAAAACATGTTATATTTTCTAAAATTATCCAAAATCGGCTCGGCGCCATGGCTCAAGTGGCTAAGGCGCCAACCACATACACATAAGGTGGCGGGTTCAAATCCATCCCGGGCCCGCCAAACAACAATGACAGCTGCAACCAAAAAATAGCCAGGCATTGTGGCGGGAGCCTGTGGTCCCAGCTACTTGGGAGGTTGAGGCAGGAGTTGGAGGTTGCTGTGAGCTGTGATGCTACGGCACTCTACCCAGGGGGATAGCTTGAGGCTCTGTCTCAAAAAATAAATAAATAAAATAAAATAAAATAAAATAAATGTATCCCAAATATTTAAAAGTAGTACACTGAGTTGTGTTCAATAAATGGGCTATAACAGCGATTTGCTCCAGTATTTACCACATAATATATAAAATTAAGAGGATGAAGAGAGCATAGAGTGCAAATATTTAGATTAATAATATGATGCTGCCTTGGTGACCATTATGGAGCCATCAGATACTGATATCTTTGTCTGGTACCAAATTTCTGATTTTGCCCAACATCACACCACAGAGATGTCATAAGAAAATTTCCAGTGAAATAGCATTATTATTGATTTGATGTTAGCAGTCATAAAATTATTCAGGAAATATTTCCTAAGTTTCTGAAGCATTCCCTAAATGATGTTGCTGTTTCTGATACTATGGTCTTTCTGCTTCTTATTTTTCATGGTGAATAGAACGTGTTAGGAGTAGTAAATGAATTAATAAATTATTCCTTTTTATAGAAACCATATACTGTAAATATGCTTGCAAAGTGTTGCGATCAAGCAAACAAAGAAAGTTTGAAATTGATAATCAACAGCTAAAGTTAAATATATTTCCTTCCTGGAGACGGTATGATTTCTATTCAAGATTTCAGTATTTGTATTATATACCTAAAGAAAGACATAATCCTATATCCTATTTGTGGTAATGCTTTCATGGGAACCAAAAGTAACACATAATAAGTAAATAACAATTCCTATTGCTTCATATTCCAAATCTTGTCAAAAATGAATATTACTCAGTAAGGTTTGCTTAGCCACAACTCCCATTGGCTTTAATGGGAGTTTTGCCATAGCTGAAGACCACAAATAAGGTCCATGTTTCTGGTAATAAAAAGACTGCCCTGTTACTGTGGAGAAACTGTTAAACCGCAGAGTGAAAGAAAACAGTTTCATGTCACTGGAGAAGTCTCCAAGTTGACTTCCATTAAAATGTAACCTTATAGGAGGATGTGGATGATTAGAAAGTACTTAGGATAAAGGACAAAGGTTACTTTCCCAAAAGAGAAATTGTGTTAGCGTGAACGGAGATGTGGATGGGAAGCCTATGGATGCTGGCTCCTTTCCCATTCTAACACCTATTTGACTTGTCTTCTTTGGCAAGTTACAGGCAGGTCCTCCCTCTCTGCTTGGCCCCTATGCCAAATGCTAGCTCTGGACCCTGGTCATCTCACAGCTGGACTGCTGTTACCTCTCCTGCTTACAATCCCTGCTGCCTGTCCACTCAATCTACTTTCCTGCTCACATTAGCTTAATTCTGTGTCATTCAGGCCATGTTGCTTGGCTCTTTAAAATATCCCAGAAATTTCCCATCCTTATTTTCATAAAAGCAACTTTTTTTCATTTTTTGGCATTTAATTCCTCAATGACCAAAATCTGCTGTATGTTCATAGTTGCCAAACTGGTCTGCCCAAGTGGGGACACTGACAGATCCAACAGAGAATATGTATTGAGATAACTCAGCCATTCTGAATTCTAGAGGGTTAAATAATAAGTTGGAAAATGACTGTCACAAAGCAATTTGTTAGAATTTTCATTCCCTTCTTTTTATATTAATATTAAAGAAAAAGGGTTTCATCTAGATTTGATTACCCAAAGTCCTTCTTTGTTTCTCTACATAATTGAAACCAGAAAGTTTTTGAGCTATAATGGACTTTTGAAATTATCTGGTCTATAGTTTGAAAACTACTACTGTTTTCACAGCAGAATTATTTATTACATATACATTACAGCACTAACCTTCATGAGCGTCTCTAAGGATTGACTGCCTACCCTATCTCTTGTACTAGTCTCAAAGGCTGCTTGGGGACCTAGGGCTTCACCAACACATTCTAACTTCCTCATTTCACAACTGAGAAAACAAAAGCTTGGAAAGTAAAAGCAGAGCAAAGCCAAACCAGCGTTAGAATTCAAGGAGTCTTGATTCAAAGCCTAAGGTTTCTTCCACTGTGGATTTCATGACCATTTTTCTTAATTGTTGGTTTGGAAAACCATCCATCCAGGTTAAATAATTCTGTAATGATTTTTAAGCATAAATCAAGGAAGTAACCTAATTGCCTCCAATGGAGTTCTACAATAACTATACAAATAGCACAGACCTTCCCTGATCACCAAACAGGTAACAAATTTGAAAGTTTCTTGAGTCTGTTGTCTGAGCTAATTCAATGCCAGAAATGGAAATTTATGAAAAATACCATGAATAAATATCCTACCTATAAAATACATTTCCAATGGATTGAATTTATTAATATAATTCATATGATTAATGAATTAACATAATTATTGTAATTTAACAACATTGGAAAATTATTTACATGGTTGACAAAAAGAAATACTGTCAGGCCAACCCCTGACAGTTGTGGGGCAGAAGGCACAGCCCATGACCACATGTGGAGATTGATATCCCACATATTTAAGTATTAAAGAGCTGCAAGTCAAGCTAACCCCACAGCCATGCCTGAAATTTTGTCCTCCCACTTAAGTTTATCCTCTGCCTGAAGGAGTATTCTCATATTCCAAAGGCTTAAGGAGTCCACAAAGGCCCTAACCTTGACCAGCCTTCATTCTCTGAGTGAATCTTCTGCTGCAGAACAGTTGTAAACTGAGTCTGATCCAGAATTCTTGGATGCTGTCTAGATCCATGAAAATCCAAATGAACATTGATCTGGTCATGCCCCCTCCGTCCTCTGAGATAGATAATTTATTCTTCCCAATTCCTCACTTCTGTCACTCAGCACTTTCATGTTAAGCACCTCCCTAAATTGTCCCTTGCTTTACAACTCTTGGTTTTTACACTTTCATTTCCAAGAGGTACTCGATCAAGAGAATGATCAACATGGCTTGTTGAATAGCCACTCCTGGACAAGAAAACACTAGGGGTTTTCATTGTTTAATTGATGCTAATATTTTACATTTACATACATACTTTTTTTGAGATAGAGTCTTACTATTTTTCCCAGGCTGGTCTCAAATTTCTCAAACTTCTGGACTCCAAGGATTTTCCTATCCTCCAGCCTCAACCTCTCACCTCAGCCTCCCCAAAAGCTAGCATACACCACTGTTCTTGGCCTGACTTACATATATTTAGTAGAGTCTTGTGTGTGATGCAGAGGACAGATTTGGGGGGGTTGCAGATTAAAAATGAATAAACAAAACAAATAAACACCTTGTGGAAGGAAAACTTTCTAATGGAGTCAAATATTGGGGAATTTTTCATTTGGGGGCTACAAAGGACTATAGAGGAAATTTGAAAAGTAGCGTGTTTGTTCAATATTTCTTCACGTAAGGAACTAGTAAAAGGTAAAGAATTATTAAATTAAAAAAAATTACTAAATAAAAACAACTTGAGTATATAAAATAAATTTATAATTCAAAATTAGTTTCTCCTGATGAAATCCTATGTAAGATTTTCATTTCAAATGAGACTGACCATAATATACAATTCTTATAAATCCTTCACTCCAGAAAGTTACACTATTAAATAGAAAATGAATGCCTTTGACCATCAGCTAAGTTCAGTAGCTAATACGGGCATCAAAAAAAAGTTTAGACACACCAAAGCATGGTACTTTAACATTAGAAATAATTTTGCATCTGTGGTGTTTCCGTTCCTGCTGTTATTTTCCACTGACAGGTAAGAGTGAGGTTTTGACACTCTTAATATAACATAGGGTGTTAATCTTATAATCACCCTGTCAGCACTTTCTGTCAGAGTGTTAATGGCCACCTTTCAGCCACTCAGAGGCTCTTGCCAATGAAAATAATACCGGCATCTAGCCAACCAGAAGTTATTCAGCTACTTTTTTCTCTTCATTTTTTTTT
>NW_003852488.1:2395932-2403504 GCF_000181295.1 Otolemur garnettii | reverse complement strand
CGCCACAATGCTCAGCTATTAATATTCTCTTTTTATTGCAAGCTACATGAAATGTACCAGGAAATCTTGCACTGGATTTGCTTGTAAAACAGGGAAAACAATGAAATAACAATTATAGAAATGCAATTTTATGGTTCCTGGGTCACATGCTTTTCTGAGAGAAATTCCCTTCCCAAAATGCTGATTAAAACAGGCTGAAATTAAAATTTGAAGCTACAAAACCCAAATTCTATTCTAAAGGAA
The DNA here is from genome assembly GCF_000181295.1 of Otolemur garnettii. Taxonomy (NCBI): domain Eukaryota; kingdom Metazoa; phylum Chordata; class Mammalia; order Primates; family Galagidae; genus Otolemur; species Otolemur garnettii. The sequence continues at coordinate 2,403,261 of NW_003852488.1, read as the reverse complement.
ATGAAAGGAAATTTAATTAAGCTTAATTTGTATTATGTTTTGCCTTGAGGAAGAAGGTAAGAGTGGCGGGAAGGCACTGAGTAGAAAATTAAACTATGAGATAAATTTAGCTGAACTTCTCCTTTTACAATATTGCAGTAGTCTCACAGAATATATATTGAAACCTAAATTAGTTCTAAGATGTCTCAATTCCATATGGTAGCGTTTCAGTGAAATTGAGGTGTATATAAATAATGTGGTTTCTCAGTCATTTTTTAAAAAAGATTAATTCTTTCTAAGTAAAAGGAGATACTAATATAATTTCCTATAAATTTTTAATTTTATTTGTGAAATGAGATCAAATTGAATGAGGATTCTCCTACCCCTGCCAACAGAGGATCTATTTTAAACTTTTTAAAGTCTTCAGCATTTTAGAAGAAGGAAGGGGTAGACCAGAGAGCTGTGAAAGATAAGTGGCAGGGTTGACATCATCACTTGATGCTAAGGACATGGGGAGTGTCAAGATTTTAAGTTAGGATTGGTAAAAACAGGTGACCATGAACCACTGGAATTGGTATGGAATACTGTTTTTATTGACCCTGCAATCAACTGCATTAGAGTACTATAGAACATAATTAACCACTTGGGAATACTTTACTAAATGATCTCTAAGCTCCTTTAATATTATATGACTTTTCTCAAACTACAAATTATTTTAGTCCTCAAAGAATTTCACTAACTTTATCAAAACTGTATCGTTTTTCTAAAGACATAAAGAAAATTTTAATTTTTTTCCTTTGTGTCATTTTAAAATTGCATTAATTAAATGGTATAATGGTATGTTAATTTATATTTTTATTCAGTACTCCAAATGTATTCTCGATAATCAGATTATATTCTTATCAAAGTAGGATACACCTAAAAATAAAGTACATTCGTATTCCTTGTCTTCCTCGCTACTTGATAACTTTCTCCTTCTCAGAATGTGGAGAGTCTATCTGCATGGTCATTCACTGTCTTGCCCCTGGAGATAGTCCAGCATTCTAAGCATCTCACATTCACCTAAGTCAGGTTTTCCTCCTGGTCAGGATACCAGGACATATGACATAACATTCAAAGATGATCTTTTTACACTTAATACAAGTAAATACATGTTAAATAATTTCCCTAAAATGTGAAATAATAAAAAGAAAAACCTAATTGATAATAAAAGACACCATGTGGCTTTGTTCTGTAAGTAAATATTAGCATGCAAGGAAAGAGACAGTTACAAATAATGTTAAATACATCACAGAAGTTGTTTTGTTTGCAAGTAAAAAACAAGGACCCTTTGTTGACTTGAAGAAGTTCACAGTATTGGAAAGAAAGCCGAAGACAACCAGAGCAACTCAGAGGGTCTACTTGATAATCTTACTGGGGAACTGAATAAATCCGATCATTCTCTGGCCTTGCTTCACATGCTCAAGCTTCAATGTCCTTGATGAGATACAGAAAGCATTTCTAGTAATTCAAAGGCAGTTTCCAAAGTAGGAGGGCAGGTATGTGGGTTTTATGTTCCACCAGCATGGCTTTCAGGAGGAGAGACATTTCTCCAATTTAGGCTTGGTCGCCAAAATACTAAAATCCATCCTCTATTCATCTTTACAAGTGAAGCACTATAGTTTCCCAGCAGTGGCAAGGACACTTATATAAAAATGTGACAGGTAATGAGAAGAGAACCAGGTAAAAAAGAGTTTACTCTTTATTCAGAGTCTAAAACCAATCAAGTGAACTCTTGTGTTAACATCTCTCCATTTATGACTTAGAAGTTGTATGTTTAAGTCACTAGGGGCAACTAAAGGAAACAGGTGTTCAGACATTTACTAAGATTGATGACAGTTTCCTACTTAATTAAATCATTAACGGAGGACTCTGCAGCATTTCGGCAGCACTCCACATGCTCCCTTCAGTTTCTCACACCTAGTTTAAAGGAGTTCTCTTGCTTTCTATTTATCATTAAATAAACTCTGCTTAATTAGCAGCTACCTGCCCAAGTTTGCCAAACAGAGCTTGGCATTTAGTCTAACTAAACATGGGCTAAACTAAGAACAAACTGAAAGAAAGTTATTTTATGGTCTTTTATTAAAAGTACCAGAAGGAAATGCAAAGCACAACAAAACAAATCAAAAAACAAAATCTCTACAAACGTATAGATAAATGATTTTTTTAACCTGGGAACACGTAGCAAAGGCATGAAGATATAAATTGAGAAATTTTATGCAAATGATGATTAAAAAACTAGGTAAATTATAACAATAGCTAGTTTATCCTCCTACAAATAAACATAACAAAAGTCCTGAATCCTACTTATATTAAGTTATACTCTCAAATATACCACGATAAGGAGAGAACAAAACTCTCCTCCTGTATAAATCAGTTGATTTAACTAAAGATCACTTTTAAACTTCCCCGTTGACAAAATCTAGTTTTAAAAATATATCAGGAAATGAAGCCAACCTATCGAACTACTAACTAAAAAGTAGAAGCCTGAAAGAAACAACCTTTTGAAATCAGCCCATCAGCAAATACATGCTCAGAAAGGGATTCATGTTGTGAGGCATGAAGAGAAGTGAAAAATGAATGATTCATGGTGGCACCTGTGGCTCAAAGGAGTAGAGCACCAGCCCTATATAGCAGAGGTGGCAGGTTCAAACCCAGCCCCACTCAAAAACTGCAAAAAAAAAAAAAAAAGAATGATTTATGTTTAACAAGTTTAAAGTCAATTTCAAGGAAATAAGAATGATTTTTCAGGAACTTAAGGAAGAATACCAGAAACTGCTTCCATTTTGCAAGAAAGTAGGAAATTGAGCCAATGCTTGAGGATTAGATAGGTTTTCAGAGGACAGAAGGGAGCATTTCAGGGAGTGGTGAGACTCATGTCTGGGAATGGGGCTCCTGCAGAAGGAAAAGGTCCCGTGGTGCAGCGGAGGGACAACTTCGGTTTTGAAAGAAACACAAAAGATCTACCTGACCAGGCCAAGAGGTGTAAAGAGTGACAGGAAAAGAGTTTAATTAGGTGGGGCTATGTTTTGGAAAGCCTTGAGAAGCATATAGAAGGGAGATAGAGGTCTTAGTAGTTGGAACAGTAGGAGTTAGCAGAACGATATAAATCAAAATAAAGTCTGGAATGGCTTTGCAGGAAGGATATTGTCTATCTCTCTGTTTCATTGACATGATAAATACGAATAGATTTAAAATAGAAGCTAAAATCAACTAAATCATAGAGACCAGAAAATGTACTGCCAAAGAAATGAAAAACCCACAGTTACATCAATGATATGACTCAAATGAGCAAGGACATTATTAATCAAGTAACTAAGTGAAAATGTCAGCCCTGTGGCAATGAGGCTGCTCAGCTATGATCGTTTAGGTCTTTCACCTCCAGCCTCCCAGGTTCCTACTCTGAAGTTAATTGTGCACAGAGCAGGGAGTGGATTAGAAGCCTCAGTTTGTGTGTCTGGTTAAACATGGAGGAACCATGTGCACTTACCACTTCTCTCTATTCAGATTCTTTTAAGTTAGCCGAGAGAAAAAGAGGGAAAGAGAGAGGGAAAGAGGGAAGAGAAAGAAACCAGGAGGAGGGGCCAAGTACAGACTAGTGCTCTCAACTACAGTATCTACCTACTTTTTGAAAGAGGGAAAGCACATCATAGCCTGACTATTTTAACAGAGGAAAAGTTACCTTCTCCTAGCTATTCTACCAGAGGAGAAGTGCCTTCAGAGAGGACTGAAAGAAGATTTTTCCTAAAGAACTTTGAACTTGGAGGTAAAAATTCATCAAAGAATGCAAGTAAAGGTACAGGGTTGAAAACAGAGAGATTGCTTGGACAATTTGTGAATGGAAAAATTGTCCTTCCACCTACCCCACATACACATCCATCATATTTCCCCATGTACAGAGCTACACACAGCTATCTTGTCTTAGCAACCTCCCACCCAGGCATGCACCACTTTCACCCTTGCCCTGATGGTGACCTCAGGAGATCAAAGGGTTGTTATGTGGAGAAACTGAACCAGGAGTTTCCAAACTCAGGTATAAGAGACACAGAGAAGAATAGTGGTAAGGTGCCATAATGACAAATGGAAATTATGAGAAAGTATTTAAAATTGACATTAAGTCCTCCAACCACCTTCCTCAACCATTATCTCAGATTGTGAGTAGGTAAGGAAAATAACTCCAGGCAGAAGAGATTGATTCTTCTCTGGAGCAACATGAGAGTTTCCGAAAGAAGAAGAAAAAAAATCTCTAGATATTGACATTTGGAAACCTCTCAAGAAGTCACTTTTCTCTCCAATCATTCTATGAAAAATCCTCCCATTTAAAAGCCCACCCGGACACGCAGTGTTGAATCCCTAGTTAGAACTCTCTATTTAACAGGAATTAAGAACCAAATATCACCTGACAGTTGAGAAAATCCTGCAACATAAAGAAGACCAAAAACAAACAAACAAAAGGAAAAAAAGAAAGGAAATTGAAAGAGCGTAAAAAATTCTTTTAAAAAATACGTGATTACTATCAGCAGCTATATAAGAAAAGCTATTTCATCTATGAAACATGAAGAGTTAAATAGAAAACATTCAAGAGATCAACGAAGAACTCTTGGAAATTAAAAGTATGATTGCTGGAAATGACATTTTAATACTTTCAAAAGATGGAAATTGGATGTCCTCCAGCAATAGAAAGACCTTTTCTTATGGAAGACACATTTCTCCCAACCAGAGCTGGGTCTCGTTATACTCTGCTTACATTGTAAGCTCTCTCTGGACTCCCAGAAATCCATGTAGAAAGAAGTGTTTCCATTATGGCATTATGGCGATAGTAGATCCATTACACTATTGACCATAGTGTCAAATGGATTTGGTCAGAAAGCACGTATCTTCTTACTTGTATTTTAGAAATTCATTTTTAAGCTAATAAATTCTCTGAATCTATTACTTACCTTCTGTGTTCCTTCTGGAATATAAATTCACTGTTTTCACATTAGTTGTACCATTAGCAACTCTTGGTTAAATCTTAGAGATAAAGAATGATGAAAATAACGTCAAATAAAGCTTTTCTGCAAAATCTATTTATCTAGGTTACTTCTGAAAATAGAATGATCAATTAAGACTTTCAGCTGGATATGTTAATTTATGCAGTTCCAGAATGCCCTTCAAATATTAATGATGATACAATATTGGTAAACATAATCATATTTTTTCTTAGAATTTATTCATCTTTTTTTATTTTTTGGCATTTAACTTATTTTCTAAAAGCTTTAGTTTTCTATTGTTACTTGGAGGAAGTAACACATTAAATAGGGTGGAAACCACTATTTTTATTTCATTGGCAGAGTTTACCCATATTTGTCATGTGCTGAGCATCTGGATGTAAAAGTTTGCTCTTCATGTTGAATTAAAACAAAAGCAATGAAAGCTTATTTTCCAAGAAGCTTCATTTGAAGTTGCAAATATTCATCATCTTTAAGAATGTCATTAAATGTCATTTTTTATTTTCCTTAAAGCAATAAAGGCATGCAGTCTTTATTTTCCACTTAATAAAAAGTTTGAAATTCAGAAAACTATAAAATCTCAGCTTCCCTCCTTAGTTTCTCAACCATTTTCTGTCACTTGACTTGGACATTGAAATTTAATTCGGACATAAATGGATTACTTGCAGAGTTGTACTTTGGCCACTGTTAGTCATACTCATGATCTCCAAGTTGGCTGCTTTTAGGAAGGTGGGTTGTGTGCATGTGTGAATGCCATTGGAAGAACTTTAGCAAGAGACTGAACAGAAAGGGCACACTTGGGATGTTCTCCTCCAAAAGCATTTTAAAAATCTGAAGTTGGAAAATTGATTCAATATGCGGAAGACATAAATATATAGTCTTCTAAAAATCACATGCACATTTATTTTTAGCACAGCTTTTTTTTTCCTTTTCACAAACTTGAACAATAGTGTACTTATAGGTTTATGTGAAGAGACACTAAGAAGATATGTTTTGTATTGATTGAGAGTAGAAAACTACAGAGGGGGATTGTTTGTTTGTTTGTTTATTTGTTTTGAGACAGAGTCTCACTCTGTCACCCCAGGTAGAATGCTCTGGCATCATAGCTCATAGCAACCTCACACTCCGGGGTTTGAGTGATACTCTTGCTTCAGTCTCCCAAGTAGCTGGGTGTACAGGCACCCACAAGAATGCTCAGCTCGTTTTATATTTTTAGTAGAGAAAGAGTTTCCCTGTTACTCAGGTTGGTCTCAAACTGCTGAGTTCAAGTAATCTTCCTTAGCCTCTTAGAGTGCTGGGATTATAGGCATGAGCCACCATGCCTAGAACCTATAGAGTATTTAATATTTAATTATTTTTCACAGTTAAGTCTTTTTTTGCACTACCTTCTTGTCCTGAAGGTTCAGTTTTGGCAAGAGTTTAGTATTAGCTCCTTATTAATTTTTAGGGAATGATAGTAGCTGCATTTATTGAGTACAAGCAGCATGTTAATTTGTGATGCTCAATCATGTCTTGCTCCCTCTCCAACTTCCCAGATATTTGTATTTTTATTTGTTAATATAGAATCCCATCTATCTAACTTATTTGCTTTTAAGTAATTTATATCTTTATTGTGGGTCACCTGAAACACAGTGGCCAACTTTAGCCACTCCTTATTCCATGTAAAATAAGACTGGAAATTTGCAAAAACAAAAATCATTGTATTGGGTTTCTGATAGTTCTCTTAACTTTCAGAAAAATGTAGAGCTAGCATCCTCAGGGCATAGATGAGTCCAGGTGTTATTTCTTTTTCAACATTTTATGCTTGTCATGAACCAAATGTATTTATCTGTATGACAAATTCAAAATTTGGATTGAGGAAGTCACTAACCTGTGTACATAATGGATAGAAACCATCCTTCCATTTTTCCCTTCTCTTTTTTTCAGACTATTAATATTCTGAGAATAGTATTCATTTATTCTGTACCTCAAGAAATGTCTTTACTTGGCTACCAAGTACCTAGAATTTATCAATCTAATGAAAAAATCTACCTATGTTGAGAAGACTTGGGGAAACAGATTAATTTAGCAAGACATAGTTATCACAAGTCTAAACTTTCTATTTACTCAAGATTAGAGTTTGTGATTGAGTTTCATCTTGTTTTACCCTTAATTTATTGGTATAGTCTAATTGTATGAAAAAGACAATGCTATGAGTATTTTGAAAAGAAAAAGTTTCTTAATACAGCAAAATAGGTGTTTTCATTATCATTGGAAGAGCTGGAGGAATGGGAGTCAAGGATCAATTAGATGGACTGTAGAAAGCCATTTTTGAGAACTA
>NW_003852488.1:2344993-2394672 GCF_000181295.1 Otolemur garnettii | reverse complement strand
TATCTGTCTTTTTATCTCATTAAATATTTTTATAACAGTCATTTTAAATTTTTACTAGGTAGCTTATAGATCTGTATTTCTTTAGGGTTAGCTTTTAAAGTTTTATTTTGTTCCTTTGATTGGTCAGGTTTCCTTGTTTCTTTGTGTGTCTTATACTCTTTTGCTATGATTTGGGTATTTGAACAAACAACTACCTTCACACCAGTAATCTTAGCACTCTGGGAAGCTGAGGCAGATGAATTGCTCAAGCTCAGGAGTTCAAGACCAGCCTGAGTGAGACCCCTGTTTCTAAAAATGTAGCCATACATTGTGTTGGGTGCTTATAGTCCCAGGTACTCAGAAGATTGACATAAGAGGATCACTTGAGCCCAAGAGTTTGAGGTTGCTGTGAGCTATGATGCCACAACACCCTACCAGGGGTATAATGTGACACTCTATCTCAAAAAGAAAGAAAGAAAGAGAGAAAAAGGAAAAGACAACTACCTGTTCCAGTATTTATATACTGGTCTTATTCAGGGAAAGACCTCAACAATCAGTCTGGCTGGAGGTTTTGACACCTCTAAAATGTCTACTGATTTCATTCTTACTCTGGCATTTGCCTCCAAAACTGCAGAGTGCTGTTCACCTCTGTTTTCAGTGGTTCTGGCACTGGTTCCAGCAGTGCTCTGAGTTGGATGATATGGGAACCAATCTTGTGGGATCTTGTGGGAAGATCCAAATAAGATAAAACATTAGGTCAAAATCCACTATTTTGCTTCTATCTGAAGTCAGGAGACTTAGTATACAGTTTACTTCTAATTATTTTGCACTATACTCTGCAGGAAAAAGGGCACAAATAAACATACTTAAGGTCACCTTTTTTCCTAACCATTTCACAGGATTCTATCTTGGTTTGACTGGAACATGAGTGCTATAGCTATTCAACTGGCCTCTAGAGTTCTTATGAAAGTATTCTTTTTTTTTTTTTTTTTTTTGCTTGTACAAAAAGGTCTTTATTGGTGAGGGGAGGAAGGCTGCAAAGCAGCACTGAGGAGGAGAGAAAAGAGGGGAGAGAGATTATGAGAGAGTGGGGAAGAGAAGAGAGAGATTATGAGAGAGTGGGGAAGAGAAGAGAGAGAGTAGAGAAGAGCGAGGGGGAAGAGAAGGAAAAGAGAGAGCAGAGAAGGAAGGCCAAGTATTCTTTTTTTTACATTATTGTTACTCAATATCTTTGTGAAAGAAAGAAAGCCTAAATCTAATCAACCAACTTGCTGACATTACTCTATATTGGTTCTTAAAATAATATTTTTCAATTCTTGGTAACAACCCATTTCTAAACATGAAAATTAGTGAGCCATTATCAATGATCTTAATCAAAGATAATACAATCAACTAGGATTAAAAAAATCAGAGAAATTTCCTGTAATAAGGCCAAGTATATAATGTCTATGTATGTACATGAACATACACACTGTGTGTGTGCTGTTTTAAAATATATTTCTAGTGGTAGGTCACAAATGAAAAATATAAAACCCACTGTTAGACATAAACTAGGTGATTTATCTGAAATGAAAACATCTCATTCTGTATGGTAAGTATTTTCTACCTTTATTGATATAGGTTCTCCTCTTTTCTTCCTATAACTAACTCAGCCAGCTGCTGTCTCAACCCTCTTCACTGTAATTCTCAACACTGCTGCCAGCATGATCAGTCTGGTTGTTTTTTTCTCTGATCAAAATACATTAATTTCTGCAAAATTTTCTTTAGTGTATCTGATGATTTAGACAAGTGCTTCCACCATTCTTTCTTTGCTATTTCTGGTGGCCTTATTGAATTCTCAGTTGCCCCAACATGCTCTTGTTCATGTTGGTTTGTTGCCCACCAGTTTTCTCCTTCTAGAGCAGGCCAATCTCATGTTTGCTGTGAGGACTTTGCACTTGTTATTTCCTGCATTCTCTTGACTTTACTCCTGGTTATCCTCATCTTCAGTTCTAAGGTCACAGTTTCCATTCTCAGTGACTTGTCTCTGACATGGGTATAGCAAATAAAAATTTAAAACATTAATTCAAGTCTAATTTTAACTAAACCAGTTAGTTTTTATTGGATATTTACACAAGTCTTCCATATTCTCCATCCCTACCTCATCCCATTCTAGGCTGGGTATTGATTTTATGAGTGTCAACATAATGTTTATTTAATTAAATCACCTTTTCTTCATGATTCTCAATATATGTTATTAATATAACAATAATTATTAAATTTATTGATGTTTTATGTTTAATCTTTGACATTCAATAAAAATATTAACAATAGTACTTAATATTTAATTAAGATATTTCAAAATAGACTAATAGCATACCTCAATTCTTATTAATGTGCATATGTCTTATAAAATGTATAGTGTACAAAATGAATATATCTGAGTAGAATTTCTATTCAGGTCCTGATAAATGCTTCATACAAGTTCTTGTTATGTACAACAAACTGCACTGAGGGTTCCATTTCTATCTTTCTTGTTAGTATAAAGAAGAAATTTTGTATTGCTCTTTCTTTGCTTAGTACTTAGCATAAGATCTTGCTTATAGCAGCTTCTCAGTAAATAAGCTGAATTGAACTACTCTATTTTCCTAGTCTTCACAATAAGTAAAAAAATAAATTAAAAGGATAGCAGTGGAAATGAAAAACATCTTTCAGCCACCCGATCTTTGATAAACCAAGCAAGAACATACACTGGGGGAAAGAATCCCTATTCAATAAATGGGTTAGGGAGAATTGGATAATCACATATATAAGACTGAAACTGGACCCGCATCTTTCACCCTTTATAAAAATTGATTCGAGATGGATAAAATATTTAAATCTAAGGCCTGAAACAATAAAAATCCTCAAAGAAAGTGTGGGAAAACTCTTGACAATATTGGCCTGGGGAAAGATTTTATGAAGACTTCTGTGGCAATTGCAACAATGACAAAAATAAATAAATGGGACTTAATTAAACTGAAAAGCTTCTATACAAGTAAGGAGACAACAACCAAAGCAAATAGACAACCTTCAGAATGGGAAAAGATATTTGCATATAATGAATTGGACAAAGGCTTGATAACTAGGATTGACAGAGAACTCAAATTAATCAACCAAAGAAGAGGCAACAATCCCATATACCACTGGGCAAGAGATATGAACAGAAACTTCTCTGATGAAGACAGATGAATGGCTAACAAACACATGAAAAAATACTCATCATCCCTGATTATCAGAGAAATGCAAATCAAAACCACCCTGAGATATCACCTATCCCCAGTGAGAATAGCCCACTTCACAAAGTCTCAAAGCTGCAGATGCTGCCAGGGATGTGGAGAAAAGGGAACACTTTTACACTGCTGGGAGGACTGCAAACCAACACAACCTTTTCAGAAGGAAGTACGGAGAACAAGAACTCAAACTAGACCTCCCATTTGATCCTGCAATCCCTTTATTGGGCATCTGCCCAGAAGAAAAAAATCCTTTTATCATCAGAACAATTTGCATTAGACTGTTTACCACAGCTCAATTTACAATTGCCAAACTTTGGAAACAACCTAAATACCCACCAAGCCAGGAATGGATTAACAAGTTGTGGTATATGTATACCATGGAATACTATTCAGCCATTTAAAAAGATAGAGACTTTACATCTTTCGTATTAACCTAGATTGAGCTGGAACATATTCCTTAGTAAAGTATCACAAAAATAGAGAAGCAAGAATCCAATGTACTCAATTCTAATATGAAGTCAGTAGATGATCTAATACAAGATGGGGGTAGGAGAATGAGGGAACAGGGAGAGGAGAAGAGAAAGGGAGTTGGGGGGGGTCACAGTGTATGGCACACCTCTCAGGGGCAGGACACAATTTTAAGAGAAACTTTACCTAACAAATGCAGGTAAAGACTTAAGACTTTACCTAATTCTTTGTACCCTCAATGAATTCCCCCCCATATATATATATATATATATAATTGTTTAGAATTAATTCATATATACACATATATATGTGTGTATGTGTGTGTGCACACGTGTGTAAAAATTTTTCAAATAAAACCCAAACAAAAATGTGTTTAAGAAAGACAAAAACTCAAAATTAAACTAATAAATTTGGCTATAAGGTTACTCTTTATAATATTGGAAAGAAACTAAATGGAATCTACATAAATAATTTCAGAAAACTATTTAATGATGTAGATAGTATTTCTATATATTTTCAGTGAAACAAAACAGTTGATAAAACAATATAATTATTCAGTTATAGATACATATACTATATACAACTAGAAGATACCCATAAAAATACTATCTCAGGTTTGTAAAATTTCAGGAGTTTTTTAATAGTCTTTTTCTATTAGTCATATACATATTTGATAAATTTTATCATTTTGTAAAATGTATATTCCTGTTAGTAAAATTATTATTGTTTTTTTTTTAATATGAGGCTGAGGCCCCAATCCTTGCCATTACAAAATATTATGGGTATCCTAAAAGAAAAATAGAAGTAAAAAGAAGTTGCAGATATAAATGAAAAAATAATTAGTTATTTTTGCTTTTTATGCTTTTTCTCACAGTGAAACATTTTGAGCACATACAAATAATTTTACCACATGAATACACACTGAGAAATGTTTGTTTTTTTAAATGAATTCAAAGAAATCTCCACCAGTAATTCAGACCTTTGCTACTTTTTCTGTTAATGAAAAGGAAACAGAAGTAGATTTAGAATAAAGAGCAATCTTAGATTCACCCTTATGTTGTAGGTGAAAACAAGAAACAGAATGTAACAGAAAGGAAATTCTTTGAGAATCTGGCCTATTCTAAGCAAACTACTTGGTCGTGTTTGTATAATAGTTCATTTAGTCTTCAAGCCAATCCTAAGATGTAGATATTACATCTATTTTGTTGGTGCTAAGACAGGTTCACAGTGGTGAGGGGCAGCAATCGCTGTGGTTGTTACAGTAGCAGAAATAATATCAGAGAAAGAAGTATTATTTATTGCCATCCAAAAAGCAATGACATGTGATAGGTTCAGAGCTCTGAATGCATTTACTTTAATGACTGCAATGAAATTAATAAATAAAAAGTTTAAAGAAAAGCCTATAGTGGAAGAAGAGAACTGAAAAATGCATCCTTAGACAACAGGATGCATTTGGGAAGGGGGAAAAAGAATAGCTAGCAAGACAAAGGGGCCCAGTGTTTGAAAAGTAAAGGAAGAACCAAACAAATGCTAGAGAGTTTTCAAGAAAGAGGAAATAGTGAAAGCTGTGAAAAGATCAAGGAAGATGAAATTGAGATCGTTAATGACTTAGTCTTGAACTTACCTAAATTAGTGTTGGTTGTCTCTACCCTCAAACTTGACCATTCTTAAAATTTTCAGGGCTCTGATTGAAAACAACTTTCTCATGTAGGCTGAAAATGTTTATTTGTATTTATATAATGTCCTTTTCTACATGATTGATGTGGTATTTGACAGAGTAAAAGGAATTTTCTCCCACTTTTCAACATTCAGTTACTATACACATACAAAATATTGTGCAATATTAAATTGCACATGAACTTCACGGCCACCTTGTGTGTGTGTGTATAATACCTACATCCTACTTTCACTTTAGGTATCTGGTCATGTGATTTTGCCTCCTTATATAGCCTTTTCAAATTGTCCTCAATTTTAGCTATAAAACTGCATACTTTGCTTCTTTAAAGAGCTTAGCTTTTGCTATAAAACTTGTGACTATATTCTCCTTTTCCAAATCATAACTGTAAAATAGATATGTTCAGTACCAATCCAATAAAATTCCATTAGTAATACTTATCCATCAAAGAAATACCATTCATGTTTCACATACTCAGTGTTTAACATTACATTTCTTCTAAACCATGCTGAGTTTATTAAAAGAAGTGCTCTTCTAGGAAAAGCTTTTCAGAAGTATATTATTTTTGCTTAACATTCAAGGACAATTGGTAAGTTCTTATTCATTGTACATTGGACATGATTCCTGAGAGAGACATTTTCTTTTTTTTTCTTCAATGGATATTGCTGGTTTAGATATTTAATAGTCCTATTTTTTATTAGCATTTTCTTATGCTTTGTCTATGACTGTTTTTCATAGATTTTCATGCAATGATATCATTCTTTATGTTGATTAAATGGTCCATCCTGTAACTTGATTCTCTTAGCCTATCTCACTCCAGAGGATTTCCAAAGTTAATGCTTTTAGCGTTACTTAGAATTTAATTAATGTCTCCTCTTCCATCTAGGGCCTTGAAACTTGTCAGAGAGGGCAAAACATGGCTGAATTATCTGAACAATTCTCAGACCAGTAAGCCTTCTAGAATTGGAGTGATAACTTATTCTTGCTTCCAACCTCTTGTAGTTCAGGACTCTATGCCTCTAGTCTATGAATCAAGTTATGTATTTCTTGAATTATTATCACAGATGACCCCATAACCCTCGAGGACCTGCTGAACCATTCCCAGGTGTTGCTAGCAAGCTCCTGAAAACCTGATTTCCAAATAGACCATTCTCCACAGTCTTCCTCAAGAGCCAGCTTGTTGCTTCCTCTTTTAAAGCTGTCAAAGCTAAATACAGCTAGACATTAATTCAAGTGGTGAAAACATTTCATCTAGTAACCACTCACAGTTGGGAAAGAGCTGAGTTCCATGCCAAGGCGGAATGTGAGGGGACTCAAGTGAAAAATTACAAAGGGTCGGTCAGTGTGAATGTGAGCTGACCAGCTGTGTCTGCTAGCTGGCAATTATGAAGTGAGGATTCTATCCTCCCACAGAGACTGTGAGATAGAGGCCTTCTCCTTCCTGATGATTACATTTTAAAGGAATGACTTTTGGGTCCTTGAGAAAGACATCCTTAAGTTGTAGAAAATACATATGCATCTCAAAGGGACAGAGGAACGATGCATAACTGTAAGATCCTTTCAGAAAATGCTCTAAGGGAGGCCAAGGGCCTATGGTCAGGTGGTGCCTGCAATAAACACTAACTTCTCTTGACTGCCTTGAGATTCTACTGATTTTGAAATTCCCTAAATGACTCTTTCATCTCTTTAAGTTCTGTTATCTATCTTTCCAGTGAATTTTTTTGTTCCTGTTCTGAGTTATTTTTTCTGTTTTCATTGAGATGATTTTCTACCTTCCTTTCAATGCCACTCATCTTACTTGCCATCCATAATCTATATCCCATCTCTGTTGTTTCAATAATTTCCATTTGGTTAGAGTTCATTACTGAAGAGCTACTGTGATCTTTTGGGAATGTCACGACCATTTGTGTTTTCATTTTGCCAGAGTTTTTATGATGTTTCCTTCTTATCTGGGGACTCTTGTCTTGGGTCACAACAGGTAACAGATAAACACAGTACACTGATTCACCTCTGTGGGGACCTCTACTGTTTGGTGAAAACTGGAATAGGTCCCTAGATGTCATGTTTGGGTCCTACTCTAAGAGCTCTCTTGCCCAGACAGAAGATAAGTGGATACACTGTGAGTCTTTACCTGCCACTCTCCTACAACTCTCTTGCTACCCTGTGATAGTCATCCAATTGCTACATTGTGGCAGTGCTGGCCTATGGTGCAAGGCACACATGTGAGATGGTCCTGGCCCCTGAGACAGGCCAGTTCTAGATGGAAGAGGACCATCAGTGGTGTGCAGATGAATAGACCTGCGCCCCCAGGCATGGAGGTGCTGGGTAGGGTGAGGTGTAGGCATGAGGCTGAGAAGACCAGCAAGGGGTGAGACCCAGAGGCCTGCACAGTACAGCATGGATCAGTGGTCCGCAGTCTGCCCAGATGCAAAGGTGGTGGCTTCTTTGACTCTCACCACTCTCAGGGCCTCTCAGGTAGTGACAGCAGTGGTGGCAGTGACAGCCCAGCCACCCCAACAATGGACAAAGGGTCTATGCTCTGTCCAGATCCCACAGTAGGTATAGTTGAGCAGGATCATTGAGGTCACAGGTACAGTCACTGGGTAGTGGTATCCTACTCTGCCCATGTTAGAAAGTTAGTTAAAAAGGCAGCCATGCTCACCACTGTATCACTAATGCAGGTAGTTAGTTAAGAGTGGCTCTCCTGGGAAGGAGGACCCAGGTCCCATCTCAATGCCACCCACCTTAATTCTGTACCAAGTGATTGCTCACATCTGGGGAAGAGGGAACATCCTACCAATCTACTAATCAGAACTTAGCTGCCAACTACAAAAGGATATAGAAGATTCTCTACTAGCAACAGTACAGTACAGTAGAATCTTGAAGGTGACCTAGAAGAGCCTTAAAATTAATTATCATGTCATTAGCTTAAATCTGCATTGTGGTCCATGCCCACACGGAGGCCCATGGGAAATCTGCATGTGCAGTAAGACTCTGGTTCCAAGGTGACCTCTGAACTACGATGTAGGTCTGACCCTGTTGGTATAAAAGAGAACCATACACTGGCCATAATCTTTGCCTCTTTGCCTCTTTGCCTTTTCCTTGCCATGACAATGGGGGGGGGGGCATTCACAACAGCAAATGAAGGTGTCTTGCTCTGTAAGCCTATACCTTGCTCTTATCCTGTAAACCTATCTTTCTCTTCCTTAGTAAATTTTGTTTTCCATGCTTGCCTTACTTTGGAATCTCTGGTCATTTTTTACCTAGAGCACTCCAAGAACCAGGACATAGGCAACTACCCCCAATCCCAATATTTTAGACTTCCAAGAAATAGCTAGTACCCCTCAAAGTTGTGTATAGTTGATCTTTTTCTTGTTAAAACTTTACTCACTCTTTCAATTATTTTGGTGACTATCTCTAGCCACCACCATGCTACTCTAATACCCAAGTCTTCCAGTGGCAGCAGTGGTGGAGGTAAACATGTCACCTGCCCAGGGGATGCATCACTACTCAGATTTTCCACTCCTTCCCACCCAGCAGGGTCAAGGGGGTGGCAGCAGTTACTGATCGGATCCATAGACAGATGTCACTTTCTAGAATTGGGATGCCACAGTGGGGCCCATCTGCAGTGCCCAAGCCAGCCATGCCTTCTCTCTTGAACAATGCAGCTACACAACTTCCAGTTACATCTCTGAATCATTCTGAAGGCCCACTGAGGTCAAAGGGTCCTCTCATTCCTGTTGCAACATCCTCAGGGGATATATGGAGCCCGGGATTCTCTCATGCATCCCTTCCCCTTCTATGGGTGCCTTCCCTAAGTACCTCCCTCTGGTCCTGCCCTGCAGGTCATCCCACAGTCCCACAGCTCTCTTCTTCACTTCACTCCACCCTCTCCTTGCATCCCCAGTCATTGCAAGACAATAGATCCAAAGATGTACATCTGTTTTCCACCTTGGATCACTCACTAAGAATGGTACTGTGCAGACTGCTTCTAGTTTGCCATCTTAGCTATAAACTAATCTTAACCAGAATATTAATATAAAGCAGAAAAAATGTGAAATAGCTTTGGAAGTTAAAGGAAGTATCCAGATCCTACTGACTCTGAACAGGGAATACCTGTGGATGTCCCTAACGTAATTCTGTCACTTCACAGGATTCTGTAGGGAGCTTTATAAACTATTAGATTGGATGGGAACCACCAAATATAATTGTGCACAGAGGCACAGGGGCTGATGCACAGCAGGATCAGGGACCTTCCAGCTTGTGAAGTGTGTGCTTGGTGAAGTGCCAACAGCCCCCAAGCCCAGCACCTTTGGGGCTCTGATAATCACTAAGGCAGTGATTATCACGACTCACAGGAGCTGTATTAAAGGGCCAAGGCATTAGGAAAATTGAGAACCACTGCTCTAAGGTTTTCCAGCTCTAAAAGTTTTCTTCTTTGGATTACATCCTATACCTAAATTTAGTGACAGGTAATTTAGTTTTTCTACTCTGTTATACCCTTCCTTCAAATTCCTTAATATGGTCAATTACTTACTAAATAAACATTTAAATAACATTATAGCTCTGTGATAGATCTGAAATTTTTGCCTTTTATATGACTACTGGGGACTCATTTATATACATCAAAAGGCTGCAATTTTAATATATCTCAGGCTTTAGGAACTTCATGAACAGACCCTCTGTTATTGAACCAGGTCTTTTCTGTCCCCACGCAGTGGGCCCATCACTGAAACTACAGGTTTTGTAAAGAGACGAGTTTATTTAGGAGGCAGCCAAGAGAGGAGACAGGAGAAAAAAAATCTCATATCCACCTCCCCAAAGATGGGGTTTCATGGAGATTTATAAGCTAGAGAAGTAAGGTGGTCTGAGGCAAGGGGAAAGGCAATTAGAGGTTAGGGAAAGTGAGGTAATCAGTGATCTGTGCATGCATGGTCAAGCTTTATGGTTCTCCAAAGAACATATGTTAATGTTAGCTAGCTAGCTAGACATGAGCAAGGCAGATGATGGATGTGGTTAGGCTATTTTTGGTCATGCTAACTTGGGCCATTATGGAAATGAGGCTGATTAAGACCTTGCAGGTGGAGTGTTTTGAGAACAGAATTAAGACCCTAGCAGACTTCTAAGAAGCAGCTGATACTGCTCAAAATTGTGTATAAAACCCAGAGGCTGCTCTTTCCATGGTGACTGCAGTCATTAGAATGGGGTCCACCTTGCAGTGCAGGTTCTTACTAAATATTTTCTTTTTCTTACTAAAACCTTGTTTTCTTCAATTATTTTGGCAACTCCTTTGAGCCACTGTACCACTCTAACATTAAGAAAGTAGCATGATCTTAGGAAGGTGTTTTGGCTCTCTGATGTCACCTCTTGGCCCTTTTTGCAGTCCTAGTTGAAAGGTCAGTGGTCTCACTGTGAGACCTAGGGCCCCTGAAAGATAACTTTAAGCACCCACTTCTATAGAGACTACCAGTCACAGATGTTATCTGTAAGGCATTATGTATCATTTTGCTACATGACTTGCTAACAGGAGTTTTAAGATCAATTAAAAAGAAGCAAAGCAGGTTAAGTTTGGCAAGCTCATTGCTCCAGAGAGAAGGTATGGCTTGCTTTTGCTTCAATAGATATTACATTTTAAATACGATACTATTTTAGAATTATAGAAGGTCCCCAGCTTACAATGATTCAACTTTATGATTTTTGACTTTACAATGGTACAAAATTGACACATGTTCAGGAGAAGCAGTACTTTGAGTACCTTTTCAGCCATTCTGCTTTTAGTATAGTACAATAATCAATAAATTACATGAAACATTCAAAACTTCATTATAAGATAGGCTTTGGATTATTTTGCCTAACTATAGGCTAATATAAGTCGTATGAGCTCCTTCAACATAGGGCAGGCTAAGCTATGTTAAACGGTTTAGTAAGTGCATTTTTGACTCAACAATCGTTTCAACTTACAATGGGTTTATTAGGATGTAACCCCACGGAACATCTGTATATGAAATCAATTTTTTAAAAAGTATCCCAACAGAGTAATATAACAAAGACATAGATTATTTTTTCAGAAAATAATGGATTATAGTTACCATTCAATTAAAAAAAAAAAAGAAAGAAAGAAAATAATGGATTACACTTTAATGGTCTCAATCTAATTGTTAAAATATTGTCAATAAATCATAACAGCCATATTGATTACTTTAAAAGAGACAAATCTATTTTAAACATACTTATAAATATTTTTTAAATGTATATCATTTTATTTTCATACAACTTACAGGTATAGAGATGTTCTTATATGGGAAATACAGCTGCCACATGTCCCTCCTGCATATCAGATATTGCTCAGAATATTTATTATTCTGGTAAGTTCACCGCAGTTCAAATGAAGAGGTCTAAGAATCTTATCCAAGCATCTGTGGTTCCTATTTGAATTTTAGCCTCAATTATTAGAACCTCAAACCACAAAATTCCCCTAGGAAATCTTGCATAAGCATTGTTCTCATTGAAAAGGCCTGGGATCAGAAAGGAATCAAGAGACTCATGCTTTAGTTGGCTTTAAAACATCAAAAACCAAGTGGTCAGTTGCCCTTCAGATGTGTGTTCACAACTCCTTCTAAAGGCAGTAGAAATTATATGTGTGGATTTGGGGAAATCATACCCTCAAGTAAGCAAATTAAAAAATGCCAAGGACAACCAAATTTCTTTGCTTTGAAAAAATTGGCTAAACAATAGTTATTTTTTTTTAATTTATTCAGTATGTCAAGTAAATCTAGTCATCTGTGATAGGAGTTCCATGACCAATTGAAGGGAAAGTCTTAAAAGAAAATACTTAAACATATTTCTTTTCTGGTTTTGACCAGTAGCTAACCTATTTTTGAAAAAGTCATTTTTTATGTCTCTCTGAAGCAAGCATCTCATGATTCAAAAATTGGTTATTTTTCAACCAGTGCCTGATGGGAAAGTTTTCAATTTGCTAATGGCATAGCATGTAAAATAGCCTTCTTGTAGAAAGAACTTCTAAAATAGTAATCTTTTTTACATAGATTTTTATCACTGTGAGAGGAGGGAATGTTTTTGAATATCCCTAAGAATGTGTCTGATAGGCAACATTAATTTAGGGGGAAAGAAGGAAAGAAGGGAGGAACGGATAGGGGAGTTATTACTTTTGAGGAAGTGGGTAGGGAGTTCTGCCGAAAATACTCTTCACTATATCCAAACCACAAAGGTTTACTAAACAGAAATTTAAATCAAAAGGCAAACAGGATGTTCATCTGGGACACATTTTTTGGACACATACTTTTAATACCACATAAAAGCTGCACCATCCAGATAGGAAAGCAATAAAATATAAACAAATAATAACAACAAAAAAACAATAAAGTAGGAAGTGAAATTGGATGAGGGCCTTCAACCCGGAGCACTTACTCAGTGAAGTACCTGGCTCACAGACAGAGCCATTTACTCTGAGGAAGAGGAGGGGCAGGTCCTGGAGGCCTGTGTTTGCTCACAATGGAAGAAGTAAAATAGCAATCTGGTTTTAGGAAACAGTGAGCTTTGGCAGCATCCACTTTCTGGATTTCTTAAACTATCTATTTATACCGAAGTGGAAACTTATTAGAGCCAGCCCTTTAGTATCAGATCCGCTGCAGGAAGGAAAACAGAGAAAAAAGTGTTGGTACATATTGTACTCTGAACATTATGAAGCAAGAACTGAAAAACAGTTCCTATGCACTACCTAACTTGTCATCCTATCACAAGCACAAAATGGTAATGTCATTACCACTCAGAACACTTAGGAATTTAGATGTAAGAAGTCTTTTTTAAGATAAGAAAAACAGAGGATGCTATAGTAACCTAAAACTGTTGCATTTCTTACACCATTGGGAAACTTTTAGGGTACCACATATTTATTTTTTTCAATTTTTTATTTTAATGTTTTCGAATGACAATTAAGAAGTAGTTAAGCACCTATGAAATTCATTACTTGAGCCTCATGTGTTATAATATAGCAATTCTCATCATTTAAATTCTCCACACTCTTTTTTAAGACAGATGATGCTCAAAGTCTCAAGCCCAGTAACAATGTCTGGATCTCCCTGCCAAGTTTTGATAAACCCTGGCATATGCCATCTACCATATTTCCAAATTAAGTTTCTGTTATTTGTTGAATTTCTACATTGAATATAAAAGTCTAAAGTATATATAGGCCACTTAAATTTCCCCACCTAGATTAATTTTAGAGATCAGAAATTAAAACGTTTAAGCCTTTGGTTGTTTAAACATTTGTTTTAAGATTTATTCTGCTATATTCTTAAAAATTAAGATGAAAAAACAGTTAAAGTATAAGAAGTTATTTTTGATAGTGACCAAATCATATGTTTTATACCTGGTGAAGAAAGAGAAAGGGTTTGGGAAAGATGAGCTTATGAGACATAATGTTTTCAGAAAAGTAGATTATTGTTATTTAGTCATAAATAATCTTAGAAGTATTTGAAAGTTTCATTATTTCTACGAAAAATTATCAGTTTGTTTTATATAATTTTTATATATTTTTTTCTTTTTATGCAGTTTTTGGCCAGGGCCAGGTTTAAACCCACCACCACCAGTATATGGGGCCGGCACCCTACTCCTTGAGCCACAGGTGCCACCCTATAATTTTCATATATTTTTAACACACTTTTTACTTTCCTAAATAGAGTGCAGATTGAACTACATGTCAGGTTCCTCAAACTTTTTAAACAGGGGGCCAGTTCACTGTCCCTTAGACCGTTGGAGGGCCGGACTGTAGGCCCCAGAACGAGTCAGCTGCTAAGCAGGACAGGCAGCGGCAGCAAAAACACCCTGCGGGCTGGACAAATGTCCTAAGCAGGCTGTATGTGGCCCACAGGCCGTAGTTTGAGGACGCCTGAATTAGAGCCATAAAATACTTTAAAACATAGAATGGTACATAAATATTGATTTAAATCCAAAAGGAGTGTTGTCTTCCATAGCATTAAAATAAATATACAACACTGCCATTCATTCTCAACCGGCTTACCATGTATTTTGCCCTTAACAGTTTCATTCTCAGGCATGTTTCTGGAATTTGAATTATTTAAAATATTATTAGACTTTATTTTCTTTTAATGCTTTGAAACTTTGCTTTGTTTTTCATAGATTAATGCCCTCATTAGTTCTTGAAATTTGGAAGTTTACCTAGAAAGTTTTGTCATTAAAAACTACCTTTAGTAGTTTTATTCTGATGTGTAACATATTGCCACAGACTTAGCCAATTAAAAGTCACATATCCACACTGAATGGGCCTGATATGGGGGTGTGGGGCATAACCACAAGAGGGACTGTACTTCTGTACTTAACAAATTCACGTATTTTGACCTGGTTGTTTGTACCCTGCATTAACCGGAAATAATAGTAATAATAAACATCATATATCTATTATCTCACAGTCACTGTATGGATCAGAAATCTAGGCCCACTTTAGCTGGGGCCTCTGCTTAGGATCTCATGAGGATGAGAAAAACAAGGTATGGGCTAAGCTACATTCCTTTCTGAAACAAAAGGCCTATGTCCAGCTCATGTGAGTCCTGGAAGAATTTGATATCTTGTGGTTGTAGGATGGAGTTTCCCGTTTTGTTGCTATCAACTGAGGCTACTCTTAGCTTTTCATGGCCACCAAAATGCCCAGGCAAGTGACCCTCTCACATGTCCTCTCACAACATGCATCTTTTTTTCCAAAGGCATAAGGGAGATTTTTGGCTCTTGTCTACTAAGAGAAGTCTTATATAAATGTGGTACAACCAAAGGAGTGACCTCCTATCCTCTTTGCCATATTCTACTGGCTAAACCAAATGACAGGCCCATCCCATGCTCAACGGGAGAGTATTACATGGGGCATAAGACCAGAGGATGTAGAACATGGTGCCATTGTTGAAAACGAACTGCAGCATATAGTTAGTTCTATTGCTTTGCTATTTTAAAAAGATGCTCTTATGAAGAAATATTTTTAGCATTCAAAATATTACCATACATTTGGGAAATGTTGACTTGCTTTTTTATATGAAATTTATTATTATCTTAATTTTAATGTGATATAACAAAACTTTTGATTTAAAGTAAAATAAATTAAATTGATTGGTTAATATCCATATAAGTGGCTACATGGCACTTAGAGAATGAAAGGTACAGATGCAACTGAGCCCCCTATAAAACTAAGAAAGCATACTGAAAATATTTGGTTCCAGGGCAGCGCCTGTGGCTCAAAGGAGTAGGCCGCTGGCCCCCTGTGCTGGAGGTGGCAGGTTTAAACCCAGCCCTGGCCAAAAAAAAAAATTTGGTTCCTATAATGTCATCTAATAATAGCATTTTTACTTTAAAAGTGATATATTTAAGCTTCCCTCCTCTGCACCACTTTGAAATTTCGTTCTTTTTAGCATCTTTTAAAGAGAATGAGATTTTTCTCACTTCTTTTTTTTTATTTATTCGTCCAATAAGTTATGTACTGAGTCTCTTCTGTATTTCAGGCTCTTCATTAAGTTTTGAGAATGTAAATGAAAGAACAGTGAACATTCCACCTCTGCCAGTCGCTAACAGTATAACATGGGCCAAATTGCTTAACCTCTCTGAGCCTTAGCCATTCAACTTTCAAATAAATATGCATAACTCTGATACCATTTCAACTGATGGCAAAATAATATTTAGTTTCTACAATGTTCCAGTCATCCAGGCCTGACTATCCACTGCATAAGGAATGGCTTTTGAAAGTCATTAGTGAGCAAGACTATTATCAGAGTTAACACTGTTATTGTTAAGACGAGTGCACAGAAAGAACCCAGGAGGGTGTGAAACCTGAGATGAGTTTTGATGGATGAGTGAGAGTAAGCCAACAGTGCAAGATGAATTTAATAGTAAATGTAAACAAGTGCATGAGAGAGCGTGTCTGTGAAGGAACTGCAAATAAATCAGCTGGATGAGTCATACATAAGCAGTGTTGTATGATAAGGAAGCCTCTAGATAAGCACAGGCCAGATCAAAGCTCAGTCTGCATCTTGAAAGTGATGGGACAGGACTAAGGTTAAGTGAGGAATAACAAAGTTACTGCTATGCTTTTGAAAGCTTACTCTGCAGGAGGTGGGAAATAGAGAAAAAAACCCAGGCTGATGAGTTTAGAAGGTGATTGCAGTAAGCAGGACGAAAGGATAAAGACAGGGCGGGTGAGATGGTAAGGGTGGGATAGAAGTGAGATATGAGGACACAACATATCCAGGACTCCGTGGCTAATTGGAAATGGGACTTGAGGAAAAAATAAGTCAGTACAATCAGCCTTTTCATTATCCTACAATGGAAATGGAGGGGCAAGAGAAGGTTAGAGAGGAAAGGAAGATGAGTTTAATACGGGAAATATTAGTTTGCACTTGAGATAACTTTTTGGAACACACTAGGGGAAATTCCCAGCAGATAATTTGATTTGTAATTATAGATCTTTGGAGAAATGCATTTGCTAAAGTATAGATTCAGGATCCATGAATGTTTCTATCTCTAGACCATTTGAAAGTGTATCCAGAGGAAGTATATATAATATAAAAGGAAAAGAAGAATGAGAATTGAAAGAGATATTTAAAGTGTTTCAGGGGAAATGGAGTCCATAATGACCCCGAAAAATATTAGCCAGAGTTCTTGTATAAAAAGCAGGCTACAAAAATATCATAGAAGTTGAACTGGTGAAAGAAACTCAGGATAGAACATACTACATGCTACAGAGAGACAGAGTAAGAATAAAGACCTAGAAAGAGACTATTCATAACTCGTGTGCTGACCTTGGCATGGAGCAGTTTCAGCAACAGGAGCAGAGCTGTGGATCACTGGTCCGAGAGGCAGACATAGAGGATGCGTGGGAGAGCGGGGGGGTTGGGGGGGTTGGGGGGGTGTCACACTTTCAACACATCTAGTGATGAGAGTCTAGTGATGACAAGAAATAGCACAGTGTTTAAATGCAAAAATAAAATACGTGGAAGGTTTTTTCAAGGTTTGCACATGGATTTACTCACGCACTATATAAATAGAAAAAAAGTGGAGTCTAAAACTTAGTGATCAACGTATGGGCGATGGGTCTGGACTGACTGGGTTTGAATCCCCCACTGACTGGTTAACTAATCTTTTGCACAAAGTTACTGATTCTCCCTATACCTAAGTTTCCTCACCTGTAACATGTAGATAGTAATAGGATCTATTTTCTTAATATTGTTTAAGAGAATTAAACAAGGTGAATAACACATGCAAGGTGCTTAAGCCACCAAGGGTGTCCAAAATGTGGCTTGTGTCCACATGCGGATTATTTGAGGTGCGTTTTGCTGATCTGTGATGTCAAATAGCATGAAAATTGACACCACAGAGTCCTATGTTTTGCTTATCAGCTTTCATTAGTGTCTGTGTACTTACTGTGTGGCCCAGACAACTCTTCTTCCAATGTGTAAGAGCAAAAAAAAAATAAAAGTCAGGCACCCCTGTTAGTAGCACTGAATACATCTGACTCCTAGTAATTAGGGTTCCTAGTGACCAATGATTAGTCCAAGCAGAAAAGAAGATTAACAATGCATGCTAGGTAACTCCGAAAATCTCTGAGAGGGTGACAGCGTCAAGCTTGGAAGCCACACGTTAAGAAACATTAATGACAAAACAGGGTTACTTTAGTGACAGCACTCCGGCATTGGTACTCAGCGTTGATGATGATAATGAAGCTTGCACTGCTGTTGTTGGGGACCCAGAGCCCATGCCAAAGAGAGCAGGGGCCTCTGGTTAGAAGCTCTATCTCAGCTGTCTCCAAAGAACTAAATGCCACTGCTGTGGTATTTGCGACGCTTTGCCTGCTTTTGAATTAAAATCTCATCTGGGCCCATCAGATAAAACATTGCACACCAATAACAAGGAAGACTGAAAGAATCAATTCTGGCTTCCTCAGGCTCTACTTGAAACACAGCAAACTTTCCAGATACAAGAAAGGTACTTCACAGATGTTTGGCATTTGAAAATATCCACCATCTCACCTCACTGGTTAGTGGAAGCAAAAGCGTAACTTAAACTTGCCAGAGGTTGCTCACAGGTTGGTTGAAACAATTTATTTTTATATAAAACAGCCTTGTGGATAGAGAAACAATCAAAAGTTCAATTTCCCCTCAAAACTGTTCTTCCAGTTCCCTTTTTCTTCTCAAGATGGCATCTGGGCTGGGAGAAAACATATCGCTCACGGAATTGTACAGAAGTGACCCTCCGACATCATGCTCTCCCCGTGCTGACTTCTGGGAGGATTCGCATACGTGCCTCTGCCAGAGTCCAAACAGCGAGTGGGATCAACCTTGCTCTGCTTCTGGCTTTTCTGCTGCTTCTTGGAAATGTGGCCTTCGAAGGGGCAATCAGAATGCTGAGGTCTCATCGCAAACTTCACTCCCCCCTGGCCGTGGCTCCAGGAATGCCTCCCCCTGTCACTTTTTTTGGTGACATATCCTGACTTTTCTTTATCCATGGTGAATAGAAATACCTATAGCCCTGGGTGGTAAGCCAAATACTTAATACATCAGTGGGAGTTAAAGAGTTTTAGAATTTTTTTCCTCCCAACCAAGCTTGGCTTTTAAAATTTTAGTCATGCTGTAGGCATAGATATTTTATTCTGGCATCAAAAGCTGCATAGCGACTGCTTCTGACTCTGAGGAGTCCAGAGTCAACAATTCCAGTCTTCCCAAAGTCAAACAGATGCCTCTGGCAGAATGGGGCAAAAGTGGTGCTCTGGAAATACAAACAAGAACACTCATCTCTTTTAAATACGTTGCTGTGATTTTACATGAAAGAGACTTAGTATGTTTATACACATATACTCCATGTGCCAAGAGTAAAAAGTAGGTAGATAGGAGAAGGTGAAGTCATACCACAGAAAGCCAGTTCATAGGGTGAATTGCCCAAAGTAAAGGGTAGAGTATAAACGCAAAGTTAAAAAGATTTGTTTTAAAAGAAGAGAAAAGTCTTCCACTCAAACAGAGGAGAAAGACTGGGGGCTTACAATAATAACTCATTGCCAGACTGCCTTCCTTCTGGCGATATTTTCTGATTCTATTTCTTTTAAATTTTGTAATAGTTATATATTCTAATAATAAGCAAGTTACAATGTTAAAAATAATGGGAATTCTGTGTAAAGGGAGTTGAAAGGAACAAGGGTGGGAAGAATGGAGAGCTGTAATGTACAACAGAGTTACTTTAAATGGAATGCTATTACTATAAGGGAATTTCCCATCCTCCCATAATCCTTCCTTTAAACAAATTTAAGTCATTTTGTTAGAAAAATAATAACCCTGTCTATTTGTGACACCAGTACAAGTGTCTTATTGTTTTTGCACAGATGAGAACATTAGCCAGACCCGTAGTCACATAAGTGGCCTATTCTCCACATTAGCTGGTTTGGGTTTTAACCAGGACAGATGCCTGGTCTTGTATTTTCTTTCACTGTTTCCTTTTATTATGTTTCCTTTAATGTATTTCTTTTATTCATCTTTAGAGACAGAATATGGCAACCAGATTTTGGAGTATTAGCTCATTCAATAAGAAATACATCTTCCTGTTTCAAATGGTGCATCTGTCTGCTCTCAGGAATGTTAAATAATAACAATAGCACAACTACAGAGCAGCTTAAGATAGGAAATGAAAACCACCACTGAGTTCTGGAATCTTTGGAAGGACACTCTAGGCAGAATGTAATTAAGTAGTTGGAATTTGTGGTTTAGGCCACCAGGGCTAAAAGTATGCCTCCTGAACAAAGTACTTTTAGATTTTTCAAAGATCAAAAATATTGGCACTTAGAGCAGGATGATCAGAGCATCCTCCCTCCAGGCTCTCCATCATAAATACAGAAGACTCTGTTCTCTCAGTTAAATCCAGAAAGGAGAGGAGACAAGGGAGAAGAGAGTTCTCTTTGTCCCCCATTGTAGGACACATACTCCAGGTACTAGAGCAGCCATCTTTCTACCTCATCAACTGAACTGAGAAAACAAAAAATAGACAAACAAACAAAATTCTGCCATATGGTACACATCTCTGGTGGGAAGATATTGAAGTGAGAACAGCAACTACCAAAACTATGCAATATGAAATGAAGCTAGGGAGTGCAATCATGGGAAAACATTACAAAATGAAACAAGGCTTATTTCTGAAATACCCGAGGGTGGGGGGGAACTATTACTCATGTGGTGGTATTACCACAGGCAAGGTGGGCTTAATAATGCCCCCATTGCCAATCTCTGGAAACTGATTGTAACACAGTTGTGTTATGTGTATGTGATTTTATATAGCCACAGAGACTTTGCAGATGTGATTAAGGATCTCAAAAAGAGATTTCCTGGCTGATCTAGGTGAGCCATAAATGACATCACAAGTATCCTTACAAGAGACAGGTAGAAGGAGCCTCGACTACAGACAGAAGAGAACGCTACGGGATGGCAGCAGAGGGAGGCAGAGTCCTAAGGTGAAGAACCTATGTCACCAGCTTTAGAGAGCCAAGAAGAGGCCTGTAGATGCTGCAAAAGGCAAGGAAACCAATTCTCTCTTAGAGCTCCAGAGGGAATGTGGTGCTGCCAAAACCTGGATTTCAGCCCAGGAAAACCCTTTGAGTATTTCTGATGTCCTGAACTATAAGAGAATAGATGTGTATTGCCTTAAGCTGCACAGTTGGTGGTAATTTGTTATAGCAATTATCAGGAACTAGTACTCTGTAATAATTGCAATCCATAAATACAGTAGAGTAAGCATTCTGACACTTGTAGAAATCACTGAACCCATGTCTGAACTTTGCCATTGTATTGCATGAACATGTGTCCCTGCTCATGCCATAGGACGCTTCAGAGGAGAATAAGGACATTTACAACAGTATTATTATTTAATCTAAAGTATGATTACCTTCACAATAGCTTAATCTGGAAAAATGATAACATAATATGTAAAATCTTTTTCCCTGCAAGATAATCTAAAGAAACAAACACAATGTTAAAGAAAATAAAAACAAAATGAAAACCATAAGTAAATGGCCCTGAAAAACCTTCTAAACTACATATTTTGCCCATGAGAACATATGAGAATATGAGCACAAAATTACAATAGTACAGCAAAGTTGATCAATTATTTTTCTATATCTTGTTAAATAAGTCAAAGCGTAACCTACGTTACGTTTTATATCTTGTTAAATAAGTCAAAGCGTAATTAGGTTAATTAATATTGAGATCATTTAAAATATTATATAAACTCATTTTTAAAATGATACCATAAAGAGTCTTTCAGTATAAATACTTCAAGGCCATATATAGATATGATATTTTTTCAAGGATCCTAACAGAAAAACAAAAAGTAGTATAAATAATAGTAAATAGAAAAAAAATTAACTGTCAAGAAAAATTCTTAGGTATTTAGAAAACCGAGGATAAACAGCACTTTTATCCTACAAAAACCGGAATATAGCAAACGTGTAGGCTTAATAATAAAGAAGACAAGCTCAGAAATAAAGTCAGAATGGGGAGATTTATAGAGGAGTTCACAAGGACACAAAGGTAATAATGGTTTGAGAAAAAGACGTTAAAAAAAATCACTAAAATGAAAACTAAATTTTTTTTTTAATAAAATAAAATAATTAAAATTGCCTTGCAGGGCGGCACCTGTAGCTCAGTCAGCAGGGCGCCAGCCACATACACCGAGGGTGGTGGGTTCGATCCTGCCAGGGCCTGCTAAACAACAATGACAACTGCAACAAAAATATAGTCAGGCTCTGTGGCAGGTGCCTGTCATCCTAGCTATTGGGAGGCTGAGGCAAGAGAAAGACATAAGTCCAAGAGTTGGAGATAGCTGTGAGCTGTGATGCCACAGCACTCGACCCAGAGACTCCATCGCAAAAAAAAAATTGCCTTTCAGGAAATTGAGAAGAAAAGGCCTCAAGATAATTAAAACAAAGTCAAAACAAACACATTTTAAATCCTTGAAGCAAAGAATCCTACGGATCCCAAAGTGATATTACGGGAGCAGCCCCCTCCTTTCTCTTTCTCCCTTCCTCTTTTCCTTTTTCTTGCCCTCCCGTTCCACCTGCCATACCATCTGCCATACTCCTTCCTCTTGCTCCTCCATCTTCATCTCTCCATCTTTCCCCTCCTCCCCAGGTGCCTCCCCCACTCCTCAGCCAGTCCGTTGCCCAGCCCTCCCTCTCTCCTGCTCTTCCTTCTCCTTCAGTCTCTGTGAGGTGGTTGATGAGCCTCCCTCCTTTTCCTTCCTCATCAGCTGCCTTCTTCCTGCTCTGCCCCCTTTCTCCCCTTCTGTCTTCCTGCCTCGTTCCTCACCCTCATATTCCTACATCAGTCTGTGCATTTTCTAATGTCACCCTCCTCCTTCTCCACCTTCCGTCAAACCCTTCCTCTGAAACATCTAATCTCTTTTTATTTAGCAAATTCCCTACGCTGTTAATTCTCTAAAATTTCTGAACATTTCCCTTCTGTTCTGACCAAAACTTATGACTTCTTTGGAGCTCCCTTCTCTCTGGCCCTCTCATGTGGGCAATGAGTACCAGCCGTGTGCTGAGGATTCTAAATCTCTGTGCCAGCTCAGTGCAGACTCACCCAAATGGAAATGCTCCATGGGTAGTTGGATATATGAGTCTGAACTGAGTGAGGCACAGAGATTTGGAATCTGTTTGCTCATAAGTGGACCACTGAATCTCTCTATCATCTCCACTCCAATTTACTTGCTAGTCTGTCAGACTAACTCCAAAATACATCCTGAATATCCTAAATTCTTCAAGCTCTTACTTTCTCTGCTCTGCAATTCTGGTTCAAACCAGTGTTATCTCTCGTTAGACCCCTTGACTAGTTTCATTCTCCACTGACCAAACACTATGTCCTACATACCTTCTCAAACCATTCTCTGGACAGGAGCCAGAAAGATGTCTTAAAACTATAAATTTTATCCTGTAACTCTATCACATATAACTATCCAAAGGTTTAGAATGAATCTAAACCCCTCACATTGCTTAAAATGGCGTATGTGACCTGCGCCAACTTGCCACCTTGTCACCTTGTCCTCTGATGCTACCCCCTTCTAATCACTTTCCTACGGCTGACATCCGACCTACATGGAACAAGCCACCACACACACATACACATCTAACCATTTCAAGCCATTACCATTTTCTTTTCTTTAAGACACATAACATTTCCGAAATTGTATTTAGGTTATTTCTTTTTTTTTATGTTTTCCCTCTCCACTAAGAGGAAGGAGTTTTTCTATACTCATATTTATAAGACCACAGCAGGGAGAGGGGTGCTTGACAAACAACAGGTCCTCAACCAAACATTTGGACAATAGGGAGTTGTCATTTCTTTTCTTTGGTTTGTATCCAAAATTAAACTTATATTCTAGATTAGGGACAAGTGGTATTTTAAATTTTTATTAAATTCTCCTAAATTCAACAGAAACAGCATTTATATTTTTGGTAGCCAAAGAAAATATGAAAGACAGAAAATCTTAAAGATGAGTCAAAACTCAAATAATTCTGCCAAACATAAGCACACTGTATTTTAGATTTATCTACCAGATGCCAACATAATGGATGAGCAATAAAAATAGAAATAACTTTTTCTTTTCCTCAGTGACATTACCTAAATGATTAAGTGATTTTTCATTCATTTGGCCACTTGGATGCTACAGGTTTTTTCTGAGGGATATAAATATGGTGACATTTAAGAAACTCAACTTCCATTGAGTTTAGTCAGTGGAAAACAATCTGTCTTGCTTTGGCTCTTCTTTTTAGCAATGTACAGACAGATAATTCATGTTTTTGTCATTGTTTTCACTCTTTTCATTTTGCTTGTTTATTTTTCAGATTTAATTTATCAGTCAATTGTATTGGATCAAGTAAAACCTCCATAATTAACCAATTTGACATATCTTATTTTATATAAGTTTCAACTATGTACATGTATTTAATATACAGTAGAACCTCTATAGGTGACCACTTCCCTACATTGACCACCTCCTTAAACTGACTTAATTTTCATAGACCAGGCATATCCCACATGTACTCAATGGAAGGTCCTTCTTTTAACCATTTGCCAACCAGTTATATGTTGCCAAGTTTGTTATAGTCCCTTGTGTGGTCAACTTATGGAGGTTCTACTGTATTTCCCTTAATCATATATCAGAATATGATTTTCAGTGATGCTACTAAATTTATTTCAACATGAAAGGAGTTCATTCCACATCAATGGGATCACCACTACTTACTCCCTAAAGGACTTTTAATATATTTCTCTCCATTGACATTATTTTACTTCAGATTCCCACATATTCTCATTCAGTTTAATAAAAGTTCCCGAATGATCACTCTTTGCTGCCTTTTCTTCAATTGCTAATTTTCTCCCTTAGTTTCAGGGTAACCTTTGGGATCACAGAGTCATTTCTGTCTAGTAACGTTCCATCAAACTATATTGTGCTTAAGATAAAATTTGCATCTCTGTTTTGTAAGAACCTTTATGAATAATATCTGACATTTCTCTCTAGCCTCATCTTTTTGCCATTCTTCAGTTTAACTCAAAACATTATAAGCTTCTCTAAATTCACTGTTTTTCCTGGCCTCTGCACAGATACTATCTGCCAAAAAATACTTCTTTAAAATAAAATAATCCAGGGGCAGTCTCCAGGAGATGAATCTGAGATGGAGTTATTTGGCTAGAGCAGACTTAAAACCATAAATGCAGATAAAGTTACTCATAGAAAGTATTTAAAGAAGAGGTTGAAGATGAAAATGTAAGGAGTGCTGTTGTCAATAGCTATGGAAATGAGGAAGTGGGAAAATGCCCTTCAGTGAATATTAAGTTTCTATTATACAAGATCAATAAGCCCTATAGATCTACTGTAAAATACAGTTAGAAATACAGTATTATGCACTTTTAAATATGTGAAAAGGATGGAGCTCATGTTAAATGTTCCTACCAAAATGAACAAACAAATGCACTAACAATATAACACATGAAAATGTATTTTTGAAGATAAGGGATACATACACTATCTTGGCTATGTTGATGATTTACAGGTGTATGCATATATCCAAGCTCATCAAGAGGTGCATATTAAATGTTTGCAATTTTTGTCTATCAATTAGACAAGGTGAAAAAAAGAAAAGCCAGAATACTGTGGTGTCATAGAAGCCATGGAGAAATACCTTTGGAAGGTCAGAAAGTTGCCAAACGTTGAGGCCCTTTGATAATGTCAGAAATTGGGGTAAAGAGGAGAGTCATGCATATCCTTCACTCGATGATAAAGATTCCTATGGCTCCAAGATGGGTGAGAGAGTAAAGTAGCTGGTGGTTGAGCCTCCACAGAACAGGGGCTGAGGTTAAATATCCATGAAAGACAAAGACCTGACCTTGTGAACTGTGAGGAAGGAGGACACCAATCCTGTTTCCTGACCTGGGGAAGGAGCAGTAAACACTCACCAGCTAAGTCAACCTCTCCTTTTACATTCCATTCAAGTACTCCCTTCTGAAATGTACATTAGGATAACCCTTATGGAAAACAGTATGGAGATTCCTCAAAAAATTATAGAGTTACCATATGATACAGCAATCTCACTTCTGGTTATATATCCAAAGGAAATGAAATCAGCACTGCATAGAGGTATCTGAGCTTCTGTGTTCATAGGAACATTATTCACAATAGCCATGGTACAAAACAACCTAAGTGCCCGTCAATGGATAAATGAATGAGGAAAACGTGGCATATATACAGAGGGAATATTAGTTAATCTTAACAAAGAAGACTAACACATGGACTGCCCACAACTACACCGACTAGTTCCTTTGTTGCCAGAAAATAAGATTTGCTCTTACACAGATACAGTCATTGGCTTTGGTTCCAAATCTTATTGACATGCTTACTGCTTAGGACACTTTATTTTGTGATTGGTCAACATAGGTCTGTTTTTTGCCATGGGTTTCCAGAAGCCATTGCCATGCCACACTAAACGTTGTAAGTCTTTCTTTTTTTCATATGTGTCTTTTCATATACTATTTCTCTGATTCTAATGCCCTTTCAATTTTATCTACCCAGTGAACTCCTATATAACTCTCAAAACCCAGATTAAAAATTGCCCCAGATCAAATGTTGCCTCTTAGCCTGAGTTAATTCATCCTTTGAATGTCACCATCATTTTTATATGACTAGAAGATGGCATGTCAGAATCAAAGTCTTTCCAATGTCACATATCAGAGAGGCAGAGCCAATCAGGTTTTGAAAAGAAAATAAGCACAAAAAAACTCCCATATGTTTCTGCTGTGCATCTCTGTGTAAGAATCTCTGCTGCTATACAACATCTGTAAGTACTGACTGTTAGTTTTTTAAGTTCTTCTCCATTAGACCGTTTGGTCTCTGAAGAAAAGGATTTGATTCTGCTTTTTTGTGATCCCCAAATCCAATATAATTCTATATAAAAGGCACTCAGTAAACTGTTATTTAATAAATGAATAAATAGAAGCTAATTTCAGTTCATAAAAGAGTAATTACTTGAATATGAGGTTACAATTTCTTTTGAATTGTACAATTCAAAAGAAAAATCTGTAGTCTTTCCAATATACATTGAGTTAAAAAATGCATAAATGGAGACTTTTTGTCCTAATTTGACAACTAAAATCTGAAATTTGCAAATTACTCCACAAAAGTGACTTTCACAGTAATTAACATAAAAGACTATTAGCTGCCTACCTTGTATTAAGGCTGCCGTTGACAGATATTATTGTTGGCCCTGTGTAATGACTGTAGGGACAGAGGGCAAGACCTCAGCCCACACAGGTTGGGGATGGAAATAGATGGTGTGGTCCAAGAAGTCATCATGAAATGAGGTTCTCTGAATAGATTTTTACTTTGAAATATTTTTCAAATCACAAGCTAAAGCATTTGATGACTTTCCTTTTTTTTTCCTCTTTTCCTTTGAAAGGAGCCACATCAGCCCTACCTATGGGCTACATTCAGTGATAAAGAAGAAATAGCAACATATCAATAAATTAAGGTGCAATCAGTGTTATCTTTGAATATTAAAGTCTAGAATTGAGTATCTGCTAATGGAGAGACTGAGAATTTCTTACAGTAGTGGTTAGTACTCATACAAGGAACTGACCACCTTCATATAAATCAACATGAGGTTTCTGGGACAGAAGGAGAACTGGCAGATGTCACAGAATAAGGAAAATTAAAAAATCAAATTATTGACACAGTACTATCATAAAAACAGTTCTGCTAAAAGGTCCGGTCCAAGATTTTAGCAGTACCCTAGTAGTAGAAGAATTGCTAATAAATGCCAGGATTACTGTGTAGCTACATACAATATGTACCTTGTAAGAAGTATATTATGAGAAGTAAAGGTCTGACAAGGTTTTAATTTAAAAAGAAAACCTAAGAAAATACTATATTCACCATTAGGGTTACCGTTTCTTTTTATCTTGAGTAATTAAAGGACTTATGCAAATTCATGTTTGTGGTGGAGTGACATGGGAACATCAAAGCTCCCTCA
This sequence comes from Otolemur garnettii, assembly GCF_000181295.1. NCBI lineage: Eukaryota > Metazoa > Chordata > Mammalia > Primates > Galagidae > Otolemur > Otolemur garnettii. The sequence continues at coordinate 2,366,720 of NW_003852488.1, read as the reverse complement.
AGAAGTTGCTCATGGACAGGACAAAGGTCTCCAGGAGAGAAACAATATGGATTTGTAGAACCAGTAACCCTTCCAGAGAAGAATCTGGAGAAAAACAAAAAACAAAACACCTTCCCAATATCTGTCGAATGGGGCCTCAAATCATAATTTGAAGACTGTAAGGGATGACCTATACAAGCCAGAAAACTGTGAATTACATTTCTATTTACATTTATTAATTATGCAATAAACCGCAAACACAATTTTATAAAGTGGACACACATATTGTCAAACTGAGTCTTTTACTGTTTTTATAAATTTCTGATTTGTTGGTCCCTCTTTCATAAGATTAGAAGAGCTACCTTAATTAAGTGACCTTACTTGACAATTGCTATCATTATTCTAGTGACCAGGGTAGGCAGACCAGGTAGGCAGAACATTTACAGAATAGAACCCAAACAAAGCCTATAGCGACTGAGGTATGCCACGTGGAGGGTTATTATTTTAAGATGAAGAACCTAAGGAGGTGGAAAAAGTAGAAGGCATTTTGTAAAAACATAACAAGACATCCAGTGGTGGCCCAGTCCAGCCACTCTAGCATCTTCAGATGTGTATTTGAAGATAATATAGAAACAAAATGAAGAATTTAATAACCAAACACAAAAGCTTAATTTTGGGTAACATTTCTTTTCTTTTTTTTTTTTTTTTTTTTTTTTTTTGTCCAATAATATAATGGAATAAACTAAAGGAGGCTTTTTTGTTGTTGTTTGGCTGGTTGGCGGGGGCGGGGGGGGGTTGCTCTATTTTTCACTTTGTTTTATCTTTGGTTATATAGCTTATAGCTAATTTTTCCTATACTATTATTCAATTTTATCATCATAAGAAATTGTGAATTCTTCAAAGTCAGCAATTGTGTCTTTTAATTTTCATGCATCACAGCAACACCATTCTTGTACGTCTGTGTATCCCTAATATATGGTAGGTGGTCAGGAATTTTTCAGGAGGAAATTTTGATTTTGACTGTGGGGTCATAGTTCAATCACTTGGCAATATTTGGTAATGTTTAGAAACATATGGATCAAAAGTGGCAAAATCAATAGGAAGAGAAGTTCACTTTATGTTTTGGCTAAAAAAAAAAAATGGATTACCCTATAAATAGGGTTTCTTAAAATAAATGTTTTAAAAGTAACTTATAGCCCTTTCTAAAGGCATAAATTTGTTTGGAAGGATTAAAAGCTTCTAAGAATAGTTTCTGCTCTTCAAGCACCTGTTCCAGTGATGTTGCTGGGTAGGGTGAAGGCTCAGGTCAGGTGGCACGATTGAGCTTTGTCATGCAAGGGATGGCTGCAAGTCACCTTACTTATCAAATGGAATTTTCCTCTGTAAGTTAAGACATTACTTAACTTTCAGGGTAACTGCCTTCATTTTATTTTTTTAAAATATCATTTAACAACTTAAGCACTAGCTACTAAACAAATAAGAGATCTCTTATTTGTCCAAAGTTGTTAAAGCAAATCAATGAATGTGCGCTCCCTACTCAGAAACACACACACAGAGCCCAAAAACTAAATCAAGAAATTTTCTCTGGTAATAACACACTAAACAAATTCAATGCACTGTAGATGGCAAGCTTAAGCGGTAGGCTTCCATGGGACACCGGACAGGACATTAAATGGCATTTCAGTATGGAAGATAGACATTGTAGAGAGAGAGGGAAGGTAAACAGTGACCAGCAAACAAAAACTTCTCCATGGCTGACGAACCTGGTAAGGTTTTGGCACTGACTTCAGAGCTGTAACAAAATAAAATGAAGAGTAACCTCATGGGACAACAACAACAAAAAAAATGCCTTACAGAAGCCTAGCAGGAAAGACCCCTTTCTCTAGGCTACAACAGTTCCATTCAGCCATTGCAAAAGTAATGGACTAGGATGATTACTTTTATGTGTCAACTTAAGTAGTATAAGACACTCCCAGATAGGCGGTAAAACATTATTTCCAAGTGTGTCAGTAGACGGAGGGAAAAATATGAGTGGGGACCCTTCAATCCACTAAGGGAACAAATAGAATAAAAAAGCAGAGGAAGAACAATTTCTTCTTTGTCTTCTTGAACCAGGACATGGCTCTTTTCCTGTCCTTCAACACTGAGCCTCTGACATTGAAGCCCTTGGTTCTTGGTCCTTCAGACTCATATTTGGCTGCCCTGGTTCTCCAGTTTACATATGATACAATCTGGAACTTCTTGTCCTCTATAATCATGGGAACCGATTTCCATAACAAACCTTCTCATATATTTACATTTTTATACACACACATATTCTTCTATTGGTTCTATTTATCTGGAAAACCTAATACACATACTCTATGAAAATGATCAAAAATTTGGCAACATAAGAAAATTTACCTAGTTACTAAATAAAAGCTGTTACGTGCTTATTCAACTTATTTAACAAATATCAAAGCAAAGCATCGTCAATTCCTTAAAGCAATGTAGGAAAAATTAGGCTAGTATATATTTTCATGACTGTAAAATATTATAGCTGCTATGGAAAACAGTGTGGAGATTTCTCAAAAAATTACAAACAGAAGTACCATATGATCCAGTCATCTCACTTTTTGGTATATACCAAAGGAGAAATCAAGATATCTAAGAGATATCTGTATTTCCTTGTTTATTCCATTTTGAAATTGCAATGCTGTAAGTTGCTGTATAAATGAAATAATTCAGAGACAATGTCAAAACAAAAAGAATACTATAGACTACCTATATTTTAAAGAAAGATTAAATAAACATAACTCATATTGGCTTTCAGTCTAATTTGTGAAATAATTTATTAGAAATTATCATTTCCAACGTTAGTCTGAAAATACTTTTCAAAACATTGTTGAATTGAGTAATTAAATACAAACTCAAAATTTGAGTCTAATAAACAGCTGGCCAGTCCTTCATTTCCCCATGTTGCAGCAATATTTTATCTTTGTATTTTTTATTAGGAAAACAATAAGTGTTAAAATGGCATTCTATATGTACATATGATTATTGTTATTCCTTCTTTAAGTCTAGAAAATACTACATCTGTTTAACATAATGGCTGCTCTGGAATTCTCAATGAAAACTCTTTTAACAGATTATTCCAAGAATAGCCTTTGTTCCCTCTTACTGTGTAATATTTTTTTTTTAACTGTGTAATTTTAAGTCCTCTGTAAACATTGGGAGCTTGGTCTTTCCCTCCGCTACTTAGTCCTCTTTCAATAAATCAAGAAGTAGAAACATTTCAAATGATATGTTTATCTATTAGATATTCAGTTTATCATTCATTTCTTTCCATAGTCATCCTTCCAGAAGAAGCTGGATATTGACATGGACACCACACCACATTTTTTGCCAGCAATGTTACAGTTAGTTTGCACATGTGTTTCACTGTGCAGGATGTACTGAGTGTTGTTGCTATTTCTGTCATGATTTCTTTACTGGAAAATGGGATCTGTTTTTTGTGATGCCTGACCATTCCTACTGATCACTTGAAGAAACTTGTTTGCTTGAATTTTGTTTAACATTTCAATTTTTTTCATTGTCTTAATTGGTCACAGTTTTTCTCAATTGTCCCACCAGCTGGTGACTTAGGGGTGTCAAACCCTCGTGCTTCTGTGAGCCACATTGGAAGAAGAGGAGTTGTCTTGGGCCACACATTAAATATACAAATGTTAACAAAAGCTGATGAGCCAAAAAAATAAAAAATAAAATAAAGGTCCATGCATAATTTTTGTGGTGCACATACAGCCTTTGGGCCATGGGTTGAACACCCCTGCTTCTGTAGACAATCTTTTAGCTTTATCTTATCAGAATCTAGAGGGTCCCCAAAGAAATATTCATCACTTACTTTCACATGGCACACAAAGTAAGATAAAAAAATTTGATTTTATTATAACCTCTCTTGTAAGGTTTCACAATTAACTGCTTTTCCCTAAAATTTTAGTGTATTGTTTTTTATTCCCAAACTGTATTCTATATATTTTTACCACTGTATGGCTTATACATATTCATATATAATCACTCTCTAACACAGTTCTGTCGAGTCTTCTCAACATTATTAAGCCATTAAGTGATATCTAAAGGTACACTTAGTAACTCATAAAAATTGCTAACTATGTAGTTTTATGCCATTGACATTCATAGGATTTTTTTTTTTTTGAGACAATCTCACTCTGTGACCCCAAGCTAGAGTGCCAAGGTGTCAGCTTAGCTAACAGCAACCACAACTCCTATGCTCAAGCAATCCTCCAACCTCAGCCTCCCAAATAGTCTGCCACGAGGCCTGGCTAATTTTTTTTTTCTATTTTTGTAAAAACAGGTTTTGCTCTAGCTCAGCCTGGTCTTGAACTCCTGAGCTCAAGAGATCCTCCCACCTTGGCCTCCTAGAGTGCTAGTATTACAGGTGTGAGCCATCCTTCCTGGCCCCATAGGACATTTTTAGGCTTAGTCTTCCACATATTGATGACTATATAATTAATTACATGCATTTTGAACAAATTACTGTCAGAATGCTGATATCCAAGCCTTGTAGGTAATCATGGGATGATTGAAACCCCGTGGGTTTCATTTTACCTTCAGTTTTCCAGGCTATTTTATGAGAAGCTACCTTGGCACTGTGCAATGATTACTTGAAAAACCATCTCTAGCCTGGTGCCTTCAGAGGTGGCCTATACGCTAAAATGTTGAACAACAATGGAGTCAGTGTCTTGCAGAGTTGTAGGATACATTTCTCCACTTGCCAATCAGACCTGGCACCAGTGGTATCTCTCAGTGTCCATGAAAAAACATTATATTCTTTATTAAAAAAAGAAATTACATCCTTGGCCAGGTGCAGTGACTTATGCCCTAGTGCTCTGGGAGGCTAAGGTGGGTGGATTCTTTGAGCGCAGGAGTTTGAGACCAGCCTGAACAAGAACAAGACTCTGTCTCTACTAAAAATAGAAAAACTAGCCAGGGATTGTGGTGAGGGCCTGGAGTCCCAGCTACTCTGGAGGCTGAGGCAAGAGGATCACTTGAACCCAGGAGCTGGACATTGCTGTGAGCTGCAAAGATGCCATGGCACTCTACCCAAGATGACAGAATGAAACTATATCTTATATCCTTTTGCTTTAGAAGATAGTATACAAACATTTAAGATATCTTTAACTAAAGGCCTCCCTGGAAGAATGAGAAGACTAAATGCAAAATAGCAAGTGAGCATATCAATAGAAGGAAAAACTCAGATAAACACTTAGGAGCAAATCATAATCATAAGACTATACCACAGCTAATATTCCAGGGAGATCTCTAACAAGAGGGCACAGAATGTCAACTCCTCGTCGTGAGGGAGACGAGGCTGTATAGTCAGAACCATGTAAATAAAGGCTAACCTTAAATATCTCATTTAATTGCCTGAAAAAATGAAATTAGGATATTTAATTATTAATTAAAGAAATCTTATTTGGCAGTCAGACTTGGAACCAAATATCTTTCTTCCAAAAGACAGAAAGACATAAAATAACTATACCTTAAAATATTTTTAATAAGTTTTGTCAAATCATTTTGTGGAATATTATCACATTTTAGTTATATTGAAACAAACAAAATCTATATGTGGCTAACATAAAAAAGTACCTATGTTAGAAATTTTACTAAATACGCATTGTGCATTATTTGTATTGTAATACTGTGAATAGAACATAACTGTCAATTTATTGTCATAATAAGATCATATCATAACATTCTAATTAATTTCTTGCATGATTATAAGTATATACTGTTTATAAAAAATATTTTGCTCTTTTTTATTCAGTGATATTAAAAATTCCACATCTAACAACCAAAAAGAAAAACAATGCCATGTAGAATGCACATAATCAGAAACACAATAGGGCACCTCTGGCCTATTTGAAAGTCTAATTTTATTGAACAAACATGAAACAATCAAGACAATTGATTTTATGAGCTGTTTTAAACTAATGTTTGAGCAGTTTAGTAACTGCTCAAAAGCAATTTACAGAAGTGATTTTTTTTCCCTTTCAGTAACCTTAAAGTTAGGTGCAATTACTGTGCCTGTTTTGTTTAAACTTAATGTGAGGACAAGGCACACTCAGTCTGGATGAAGCTAGATATGCAATGTTATTTGTTCAATACGTGTTATAAGAGTAAAATTTACTTGGTGAAATATGATGGTTAACAATTATGAGGTAGAAGCATTGTATTTTAAAACCTCTCCAGTGAGTAGAGAGGTATTTCTTATCCACCATAATGGGTTTCTATTTCCTGCTTTTAATTTTTTTTATTCTAATTTTTAATGCCTTCTCCTTTGGACCTTATACTGAATATATTCTGAGGTCACAGATAATTGCTTAATTGAACATTTCTGCTTTGACTCATCCTCCGTCCCAGAGTGGAAGCAAAGGATGAAGATAGGGTTGACTCATTTTCCTCCAGAAAGAAAAGGGAAAAGAAAACTCAGCATAAACAGAACCATTCAAAACACTGTAGATTTATGTACTTTTTAAATCCTGGAAAGAGATGAATTCCATGCGGCATCTCTGGACAGTGTTTGCCTGTGATTTGTACATGGTGCAGATACGAAAGGCTTCTCTTTAGATGTCAGGGCTTGACTGGAAACATTATATCTGCCAGCTCTCAATTATCCATGGACTAGTATTAAATTTGAAAATTAAACAGGCCCTTACCTACTCTTTCTTTTTACTTTCTTTTTCTTTTCTTTCTCATAATTTTTTGGCAATTTCCTTGCCCAAGTTTTCCACCCAAAGATCTCCAGATAAAAGATCAAAGAAAAATCGATCACTTTGAATCCTGTTAACGGACCATGTGACAAGGATTTGGTTGGAGAGGAAAATAGTTGTAACACCCGTAGATTTCAAATGATAATCTTGCCACATCCTGGAGAGTGCAGTTTTGTAAAAGTTCTTCCATTTGAGACTCTAAAATTGTCTGACAAGTCAAAATACCAGGCCAATATTAAGTTAGAGTGTCTAATATTTACTGCCTGGTGGAAGGAAGCGTAGTCTTGCAAGTGTACGGCGTATTTGTTATAATATAGCAGACATTTTATTTGCAATACTTTATTTTTCCCTAGTTCAGCAGAAGAATTTGGCAGCAATAAAGAGTTTTATGTATATGTTACTTTCCAGAAATTTGGCAAGGGTACTATCACAATGAAATTTCCATTGCACAGAAATCTTAAAGCATGTTTTCCAAAAGAACGTACTGTTTAAAAACAAAATATATAGCTCAAGTCTTATTGAAGTAACTTAAATGAAACTTAGTTTTCTTCTCTTACCTGAAGGACAAATCTGAAGAAATCAGATTATATACATATATTAATGCATTGTTTTTCTAACTAAAAAAAAAAAAAAATCTCTTCTTCCCTCTTCTCACAGGTTAAAAGTGACCCCTCTGGCAGTGTATTTTCATGACTAGCCTGTCCCAGTCCTATCAGTCCCATGGTATTTTTAGATTAACTCCATAAAAGGGGGAAAAGTCTAGTTCATAATGTTTAACCCTAATGTTTAGTCAAGAGACTTGTGTAGTTTCCTACTTCTTAATCCAAATAGTTGATACTATAAAAACACAACAAAATTTTTGAATAGTTGATACATGTAGAATTCTTCCCCCCCCAAACCTGATCCACTCTCTATTAATGAGAGATAAACATAAAAAGATGCTCAGTTAATTTTGACTGGTTATCCATATGACTTTTACTGACAAGTATTTCTAATGTGCTCAGTTTTAAGACAATAGCCAAAAGAATGCATAGGCATTTGAAAAGGGAAAGATTTTGTGAGGGGTAAAAAAGAGAACATTTTCAGGTATATAGGCAGTCCCCAAGTTACAAACACCTGACTGATGCATGACTCACACTTACAAATGAGGGTTGTTATAGGGAATAGGTAAATGTACCTGTTCCAACTTACATACAAATTCAACTTGAGAGGAAACCCACAGAATCGATCTTGTTTGTAACCTCGGGATTGCCTGTAATCGACTAAGATCATAGTTATATCCTCACACAGGACCTGACTTTTGGTAGGTACTTAAAAAATACTTATTAATAAGTGGCTTGGAGACTGGGTACAATGATCTATGTAATGCATCATATGAACAGGTACCTGAGTATAAGATGTATAGGAACTTGATGAGAAGTTTGATAATCCACAGCTATATGGGGATTGCCTAATTCTGAGAAACATGATAGATTTCAAACCAATGTCAAAGACATCTCTAGGCCACTGGTGATAGAGAATCCTGGTCAATAATCTGGGAAAGACCAGTGAGCAAGAGCACAGGATTACAGAGTCTAAAACAATGTCTCAGCATCCTGCCTAGGAACCATCTAGAAAACAGGAGAAAAGTAGCATGTCCGGTATTCAGTATATGAAGTTCTAAGACATTAAAACAATACATAATTAACATGATTCTTAACTTTGTGTTTTGTTTTTTAGGTTTTTTTTTTTTTTTTTTTTTGAGACAATGTCTCTTTTATTTGCCTGGGCATGAGGGCAGTGGTGCAATCATAGCTCACTGCAACCTCAAACTTCTGGGCTCACGTGATTCTTCTGCTTCAACCTTCTAAGTAGCTGGGACTACAGGCACATGCCACTATACCTAGCTAGTTTTTCTAGATTTTGTAGAGACAGGGGTCTCCCTATGTTGCTAAGGCTGGTCTTGAAATCCTGACCTCAAGTGATCCTCCCACCTCAGCCTCCCGAAGTGCTAGGATTATAGGCATGAGCTATCACGCTGGCCAATTTTGTTTTAAAGTGTATTTTTGCTCTTTCCCACTTCTTTCCATCTTTCTTCCCACCTCTCCCATCTCACTTACACAAGTAAAAAAAGAATATTTCAAATTATACAATGTGCAAATAGTTTCTTTTGACAGTGATGGATGTTGAATTGAGTTGTACTTAGAAAAGTATGATCCAGGCTTTTTGTTCTTGCCTAGCTCCAGGGAGGAAAACATTCCATGCAATAAAAGTAGTTTAGTCTGCTCAAGGTTTGGACAATGATGTTTACCCAAAGGCCAAAAGTCCCATCTTCAGAGCAGAGGCATTGGGTTGCTATGGTCTCTTCCCAATATGCAGACCATCTGGGAAAGTGGCCACTCACCACACCCTCTAGGACCTCCCTGACACAGTGCAAGTGCCATTCTGCAGCTGTGGGCCCCAGATATTTCCCAAAGGAGTTTTTTAGCTAGTTGGTTGTTTCTAGTTCACTCCCTGCGAAGGATGAAACAGAGAAAAGAAAGAAATGCAGAAGATTAGCACCTGCAGGCTTCATGGGCTCAGACTGAAGAAAACACATGCACCAAGAGAGTCCTCAGAGCACTAGTTGTTTACTTTTGTTCTTTAAGATTTCTAGGGTTATTTATATATCGTACACATTAACTTCTCTGTGTTGTATGTGTTACAATAATATTCCCAGGCTTTTATTCATTCTACAGAAATAACTGCATATGTATGGTGTGAATGTGAACAATAGTATTATTTTCATGAGTGAGATTCTCACTTTAGGTCACATGCCTCTTTACGGCAGACTACTTGATAGTCTAAGTTGTACACAGGATATATGTGCTCTTAAATGTTGGTAGACAAGAAACAGGGATTGTTAAGAAAGCAATTTGTTATAAAATACTGCGTAGATAGAAAGGGATGGGAACGGGGGAGAAAGAGAAGAGACTGGGAGAAGAATGAATGAGAAAGTCCTTCCCTATAGGGATGATTCCCAACAGGATTGATCCTTGCTCAATTATTGTTGACTAGGCATAAGGCCTGTGGTGAAGTACTCATCTTAGAATTAGAAAGTGCTCTCCCTTATTACCAGTTGTGCTTTTCCCCAGGAGTGCCCAAACCCTCAGTCCCAATTTGCTACTCTGAGTCTTTATTCACCTCACACTAGCCACAGGCCCAGCCTCAACTGAAAGAACCCTCAGTTCCATACAATATGTAGCTTTGTATAGAAATTGTCAAAGAGGGGAAGATAGTGTGTATGTACAACCCGAAGACTGATTCTTTCACATATGATGAGAGATGCTATCATCCAGCAACAAAGCTCTGTCAATACTTGTGCAAGGTTGTCTGGTTAGTGTGTTGAGAAGTATCAGGACAAGGTGGGGGGTGATCACCACAGTAATTCCTATCATCACTATGTCATCAGTAATGAAGGCTAGAGGGCTCCTTGAGGACAGCCCGGCAATATATCCAAATTGGCCTCATACGGCATAGTTCCTTTCAGATAGCCATATCTGTCTCTGTCTCTGTGGCTTTCTGGCTCTTTTTCAAGTCTTCTTTGATTGAGCAGAACTCATTTGGTGGCCTGACCCTCTTTTACAGATGACTGGTAACTGTCTAGCCCCTCTATCCTAGACAACATTCTTCTTATTCTTTTCTTTTTAATGACTTTACATAGTTTGTTTTCATCTATTATTTAAGGTTTAATTCTCAGAGGACCACATCATTTCCAGGTTATCATTCTAAGCCTCACGTCCTCTCCCATATATCACTTAAAATAAATTTCCTAAAGTAGAAACCTAATCTCCATTTGCAGAAGTAGTAGAAAATTTAAAAATTTCCATTTTATTATAGGAGATCATAAAATACTCATTATGACATTGATTTCAATATTTAACAACATCTTTGTATTATCAACCATATTTGATCAATACTTTACAAATAGTACAATTTGTTTTAAATGAGAAATATTCAAAAAGGGAAAAAGAAATCAATTTATAAGTATACATAACCAGGGATTGTAAAATTATAACTTTTGAGGGCCCCTCAAAAGTTCAGAGCTTTTTAAATTTTTATATTATATTCTTTTGGGGTTTAATTCTTATTCAAATTATGTAAAAGTTTGTTCTTTATTTCTACAAATACTGACTGATGAATTATATGATGACATGCTAGGATTTCAACATTACCTTATTTTTTCTTCTTTTCTGGTAGAGACACTAAGCAGCAGCAAAATAGATGTAAAACACGTCGACAAGGAAGAACATTCTAGAAAAGGAACACGACGGATCAAGTGAGGGTTGGCACATGCTCCTTATATTTTCTGAATGGTCTACAGGAACTCTTTTGTCTTTGGGCACACTAAGCCCACTGTTTCAATGTTCTCCAGTTTTAGGGCAAGTTAGACTCTCCTGGTTAAATAAAAATACAAGCTGATTTCTCAGTTCATATAATAAAAATAATGTGTGCTGTCCCAAGTTCAGGTGTTCTGAGTTTTTAAAAATATGCAGTAAATCTGATAATTAACTTTTGGATAAGGGAGCATGCAGGATATAGAACACACTTCAGGAAGAAAAAAAGAACGTGTGGTGTTAGCTGAATGGGAAGGCTGCCCAGAACATGTCCCTTGCCTTAAGATTAGTTTGGGAATTAGGGATTTACAGTGCTTACCCCCATTTGAGGAGACTTGGCAATATTCCCTAGAACTGCAAAGATAAATTGGTGAGAGTGAAAGAAATAAGTAAAGCCCAGGGGCTGCTGGAAAATAGGCTTTCCTGTCACTATGGCTGTGATGTCATAAAGAGTTCTGAAGTCCAGACCCCAGGTTCTACCCCTGGGCAGAGAAAGACAGTTACTTCTACATGTGAGCAGCAACAAGGGACCTATTCAGTCTCCTGACAGTCCGCCTGAGAAACCTGACATAAAGCTTCATCTTAGAAAGGGAAGTGGAACACAAGTAAGTGACGGTGGCTCATGCGCTTGGCCTCTTGTTGCCAGGAAGCTCTGTGGCATATCACCTCTCACAGTGACCTGCATCCTATGAAGTCCTGAGAGGAAGGCTGGGTTATGGCAATGACAATAATGAATGTTCGTGATGGTGAAACTTGGAATGGCATAATTGTCAATATTTTAATCCCAGAAACAGATGTGACTTACTATTTCTCCTCTTTCTTTCTTTCCTTCTTTCTTTCTCTCTCTTTTTTCTTTTCTCTTCCTTTCTTCCTTCCTTCCTTCCTCCCTCCCTCACTTCCTTCCTTTCCTTCCCTCTCTCCTTCCTCCCTCTCTCTCTCTTTCTTACCTCCCTTCCTTCTTTCTTTCATCCATTACTTTTATTTCTCTTCATTTATTCTTTCTTTCCCTCTCCTCTTCCCTGTCTCTTTCCTTCCTTCTTTATTCTCTTCCTCTTTCCATCTCCCACCTCTTATACCCTAGGAGAGGTAGAGCTGGCCAAGCAGCCCAGATTTCCCCAAGTCAAAGACATTTCTCTTCTCTTCAAAATATATATATATATATATAATGGAAAGAAAAAAAACATAAACAAAACTCAGACTTCCAGACTACCTAGTGGCCAATTTTATCCTAGCTCTCCTGGCTTCTAGCCTCCCCAGTATGCTTCTTCTCCGCACTCAGAAACAAAGATTTCAAACTCCTTGTTTTATTGTTGTTTTCTATTATCATAGCTGAATATAAAGAAAAATTTTATATTGTCAAGCAATAAATTCAGAGGCTATGTCTGCCTATACTAAAAAAAATACAGCATGCTACTGAGGGAAAAGTCTATTAAAGGCTTTTTAAATGATTAGTGTAAAGATTTCTATGAAGATTCTCTTTTTATTGTCTGAGTAACATTATTTGTAAGCAGGTAGCTTGTATTGAAGCCACACTGTTTGTAGTAGACTTTTAAAGATATATTTAAGTGTTTCTTTGCCCCAATATTAAAGTACCTTATGATAAAACGTATATAGCATGAGCCTAGGGTTGAATCCTGGTCTCTGGTCCTCTCCCTATAGTCAACTCTTCAATATGTTACTCCAATGAGCGCTGGACCCCATAGTGTCTCAGCACTAAATGCCGGAGAAGTCACAGACAGCCCACATATACTGACATCTGGAATAGACCCAATGGCACAATGGCAAACAGAATTGGACTTGTGTGACTATGGCACAGCATGAGTGTCCTTAAAGGCAAGTAAGAGGAAATTATGAGAGCTGATGGGTACCCGCCAAGCCCCTACCACTGAAAACAGGCTACAAGACATATCTCCGTTAAAGTAGCTTATCTTCAGCTCTTATCCCTTGTTTAGGGTTGCCAGATAAGATATAGGATGCCCAGATAAATCTGAATTTTATATAAATAATGAAGGATTTTTAGTATAATTTATCCCAAACAATATTTGCGCCATACTTCTAGGGAAAAATTGTTATTTATGTGAAAATCAAACTTAGCTTGGCATCCTGTATAACTTTTCTTTATTAAATCTACCTAACCCTTAAATATTACATATGTCTTCAGTTATTTCCTTATCCTGCTTTGCCTTCTTTTCACTTATCATACCATTTGGTATTTGTATTATCACGTTTATTCAGTTTTTGCTGAGTTATTTTCCATGTTTCAACTCTATAGAAATGAAGATGTTTCCATCCTTTCTCTTGCTGGAATTCAAGTACCTAGGACAATGACTGGCATCCAGAAATTGCTCAATAAATATTGAATGAATCTATTGAATGAATGAATGGAAATGGACCTCAAAATCATGTTACTTGTCCATCAAACCTACAAAAAAATTAAATGAATAATTAAATCTGTAATATCTGCTGTGTATCTTTACTTTTGAATTTTTTCCTAATCAGGTTGAAACTTTTCAAAGATAGAGATGATGTTAATATTTATGTATTGTGTACTTACTGTGTGTCTATACTCAAATCCAAATAATACAAGAACTTTATGAAATAAGTATTGTTTTAATTCTCACTCTGCCAATCAGAAACATGAAGCTTAGCAAATAATCATGTCCAAATTCACACAGGTCATTATCAAGCAAGTCTTACAGCCTCATTTAAAACTATCCATGTGTATTAAAGCATTTTTCTCAATGGGTGCCTTATGTTGTTATTTTCTTATATTAATGGTCACTTGAAAGGCACATGAACAATATTCTTAGAATACTTTTTTTATGAAAATGTATTTTTACAAACCCTTGTTTAATATAATAGGAAGAAAAATTATCAGCAGATACTAATTTATATTATTAGCTAACGGATTAAAAGCAATTTAGCATTACAATTTCCAGAGATGGCATTGCTTGGCTTTCTTTATTAATTTTAGGCATAAATTGCAACTAATTAGATACAGTATTTAACTCTCAGTTTCCCAAGAATTTTTATTCTAGGTTTTACTAATGCAGTTCTACATACATTCAGAGAACACGAGAAGAGAGGGCAGCAGTGTGTTTTCACATGTTATTCAATCTCCTACAGGCTTCCGTCCAAACCAAGCAACTCAAATGAAACACAGCTTCCCTTCCCAAGAGGGTTTCACTTGTTCCTTTTCTTGCCTCCCTTCCTTCTACCCCTTGCTTTTCCCCCTCTGCTTTTGACTTTTCTTCTCTTTCCTTCCACCCACAGGCACTTTGAAATGGCCTCAATTGGGAGAGTGAGATCAGAAATATGCCTGTGGAACCCTGTACACGTGGTTCTGGCAGGCATTCAACACAAACGCAATTAGAAGGCTTACCCTTGCATGAAATATTTGCTTTCCTGATAGTCACCAACATTAAACTTCAGGAATGCCAGAGCATAGTGTTTCTATATCAGAGCTGGGATCCTCCACTTCTCTTTGTTCAAAGTTATTGCTTTTGAAGTTTGCATAGAGTAAGTTCCATCAAACAACAAATAAAAAAGCATGAATTATATTAAAATCCTTCTTCATCTGGTGTGGATATTTTTTGACCAGGGTCTGAGAAGGTACAGCAAGCACCCTCACTCAGAGAGTCTTAAGAGCGTTGTTCATGTTTTCATTCAATACTGAATGTGAGAGTTGCTATGTACTGGGCTCAAATGACCCTAATCCCTGAATCTCCCCTTCAGTAGCAGACACAGGCAACTAATCAGAAAATGAGAATAATTTACAAAGGTACTTGATCTTCCTTATTCCTCATTCCTCCATCCTGCAACATTTTCATAAATAAGGAGAAACTAAATAAAATATTTATTTTGCCTCTTTATACTTTTACCTTGTGATTAAGTTTAAACATATGGATTTGGGTAAATACATTCAGACCACAACACTAGGCTTACACATAGATGATGCGTAATAATAATTGGCATTTTAATTATAATACATACGACACTAATAAATCTTATGTAGTATTAAAGCATATGGAGAAGTTTTGATCTTCTTTGAAATAGAGAATGAAATGGAAATAAAAGTAACTTTTACTGCGTGTTCAGGTTGTGCTGGACAAACTGCTAAGTGCTTTGCAAATAATGAGTCATCCGATCTTCAGATCATCATGTGAGACAAGGAAAGATTTTATAGATGAGAAAACTGAGGCTTGGAAAAGCTAATAAAGTTGTCCAAGATTATATTTAGTAAGGATTATATATTAATTTCTGTGGCTGCTATAACAAGTTAATACAAATTTGGTGGATTATAACAACAGAAATGTATTGTCTTGCATTATGGGAGGCCCACATTTGGAAATCAGTATCAGTGGGCCAAAGTCAAAGGGGGAGCAGTGCCACACTATTTCCAGAGGTTCTGTGGGAGAATCTGTTTCTTGCCTCTTCCAGTTTTGGGTGACTACTAACACTTCTTGGCTTGTGGACAGATCACTCTAATCTTTGAGGCCATAGTCTTCCAGTTTCTTACTGCTCCATCTTGACCTTACCTTCTCCTCTGTCTGTTTGCCTAGTTTTCTTCTGTATCTCTCTATTTCACTTATGACAACCTGGATTAGTTTGCTGGAGTAGCCATAACAAAATACCACAAACAGGTGGTTTAAACACTGCAACTTTACTTTCTCCAAGTTCTAGCAGGTGAAGTACAAGATCAAGGTGTGAGCAGGTTTGGTTTCTTCCGAGGCCTCTCCTCTTGGCTTACTGAAGGCTGCCTTTTTGCTATTTCCTCACAAGATATTTCCTCTGTGTGAGAACATGCCTGTTTTTTCTTTCTATATGTTAATCTCCTTTTCTTATAAAGACTAAGATGGCTAAATTAGGTTCCAACCCAACAGCTTCATTTTAACTTGACTATCCCTCTAAAAGCCCTATATCCAAATATAGTTATGTTCTGATATACTATGAACAGTTTTTCAATGTATGACGTGGCGGGGGGGACCCAATTTTATCCATAAAAAGGTTCACTTGGGTAATCAAAATAACCTCTTCATTTCAACATCCTTCATGTAATTACTTCTGGGACACCTTTACCATATAAAGTTAACATTCATAGGTTCCTAGGCCATCCTTTGAGGGCCATCATCCATTCCAACACAGGGTAGACCTAGGATTTACACAAGCAGCTGGGAAGCAAGGCCTCTGCTCTCAATGATTATGACATACTCCATCTCTGATGTTAACTTTCATCTAGAAGGAGAGGAAACGCTGTAGATAAGAACTTCAACAAAATGCCCGACTCAGATAGAAAACTGATTGAAGCTACTAAATATAAGGAAAAGTGAGATAAAATGAAACTGGCATTTTGGGAAGAATAGTTGTCCTGTGGTTTGGAGTGTGGTGTAAATAGTGAGACCTGAAACTGGAGTCTAGGAGAGACCAGGAAACCATTGCAGTAGCTTATTCACAAATGAAAAGGGCCTATGCCAGGGCGCTAGTGAAGAGACTGGAAAGCTGGCCAGGAGAAAACAAGGAAGAAATGCCAGGACCTGTGACAGAGCAGATCAAAAGGGCCACAGAGATGGAGGAAATGTTTACTCATTCAACAGAATTTATAAGTACCATCTGTATCCCAACCGCTGTTTGGATCCAAATATGGAGAATTAACTTGCAATTCTTAACTTTATAAAGCACATTGTGCAATAAAAAAGTGAGAACAAATAAATAAATGAGTAAAACAGAGTGTGATAAGAATTACGATACACAAGCCCTGTGTGGAATGGATGTGTATGTTAGGGAAAGACGTTTTAGGTTAGGTTCTTCTAGAAGGTGACCTAAGACAAGGATTCCAGTTCAAGTAAAAGAGGCAAATAAACACAAGTAGGGGAACAGAGAACTGAATCAGTGAAGAGAGAGAGGTCAAGGAAGGATTTGTTTTCAAGCAAGTTATCAATATGAGTAACTGGAGCTCAGTCCTGCTGGGGAGTCCTGGGAGCCAGTGCAGAACATATTTAATTATCCCACCCAGGGGTTAGGGAGCGGAGAGAGGTCTATACAAAAGTTTCACTTAAAAACTCCAAAATTGACTTGGAATTATATAAAGGTGCCATAGGAACTTATTAAAAAATAAGCACTCATCTTCTACATTTAAGTCTTACTTAAATATTCCTTAAATAAGATTTTAGTAAAAATGAAATGTTTCTGTATCATATCTCAAGGAAGAAAGAGATTCATTAATACTTAGAGTATGTGAGGAACATTCAATCCAATAGTCATGTGTTGATATAATAAAGAGTTTCTGCCTCTTAGCAGTAAGGCTTTTGTGTTTTTTTTTTCTGTCCTATTCCCTAAGGTACTCCCTTCCTGAAATCTACATTTGCTGTCTTCTCTACCAGGGCGTTCTGATTCCTACATGTGAGTTGACTGCCCAAATAAGGCAGCATATCTCTGAGTTAATATTAACTGTTCCTTTACCCCATTTCTTCCAAGGTTCTGTGGAAGTCTTTTTACTTCTTCTTAGATGAAGGACTATTCCACATGATAACAAATAAAACCTTAAATTGGATTTCAAGATAGGAAATAAAAAGATTCGTTGAGCTTCTATAGAGACATCGCATTTTTCATCTCAGCTATGATTTGCTTTCCTTGAGGCAGCATAGAATTCACTCGGAACTTCCCTGCGTGGGAGCCTCTTTCACTCATGACTTCCCACCCCCTTTATTATGTGCACTTCAGGGACCTATCAAACTATGAGAGGGCTAAACCATTGGGAATCTTATCACCTGCAGTTTTTATGGACTGTTCAATAATGAAAATAGAGAGGAGTTTGAACTCCCTGACATGGAAACCTTCAAGAAGCTATGGAATGTGGTCGCTGGTATTTCTGGTATCTTTTAAATGTCAAGAGAGCAGAATTTCTCTTGTCAGTTGTCACAGCAAGGCTAACAATTAAAGCCATCTGCTCTTCATTTCACTCCCCAAGGGCTTCTTTCATTTTTCACCAACTTCCTGTTGTTGACAGCACAGTTCCTCCCAGTTTCTCTCTGAAACTGTGAGGTCACCATGAGGCTCAGACCATTCAGGGAATGGCTGTTTTAGCCCTAACCCCCCAGAATGCCCTTTGCCTCAGGAGCTCCTGTCTTCGGTAACTGAGCCCCTGCACAGACTCAGATTCACAGATCTAGAAGGACTTGGGCTCCTCTCCAAGGGACACTGATGAGGATATGGGGATGCTCCTGCCAGGGCCACCCCCACAGCACACTCTGCTTTGTCCGAGACTTTTTTCTTTCAGAAAAGGGAAGAAGGGAAAGCATGATACAGTGAGAAAGAAGGGAAACAAAGGGAGAGAGTAAAGGAAGGAAGGCGAAAAGAAAAGAGAGAGAACAGGGATGAAAAGAAAGGCAGGGAAGGGACAAGGAAGAAGAGAAAGCCATGTCTGTATTCTTTTTAAATTCAGGCTTGTTACCCTCTGTGATAGTGTGAAAGTATCTTTCAACCTTGAATTCTACTTATCTTTATCATAGTATTTGTCTTAGAAGTATGATGGCAAATGATAAAGATCACAAAGTATGAGGCATGACACGTTCACAAATTCATCCTATAAAAAGGGCTACTACCTCATTGTTGAACGTCATTATGGTCACCTTCAAAGTACTCCCCTTGGGAAGCTATGCACTGATACCAGCCCCTAGTCCACCCTGCAAAGCAATTTTGGAATTCTTTTTCTGGAATGGCTATCAGAGCAGTCATCATATTACCTTTGATGTCCTGAATGTCATCAAAATATCTTCCTTTCAATATTTCTTTGATCTTTGGGTAAAGAAAAAAGTCTTTAGAAGCCATATCAGGTGAGTATGGAGGGTGTTCCAATGCAGTTATAGGTTTACTGGCTCATAAATCGCTCACAGACAGTGCTGTATGAGTTGGTGCATTGTTGTGACGCAATAGCCATGAGTTGTTGGCAAAAAGTTCAGGTCAATTTTATCTAACTTAGTCACACAGCCTTTTCAGCACTTTCAAAGAATAAACTCAATAACTGTTTGTCCAGTTGGTACAAATTAATAACAAACAATCCTTCTGATATCAAAAAAGGTTAGCAACATTGTTTTGACTCTTGATTTGGACTAACAGAATGTTTTTGGTGAAGAATTGGCTGACTTCCACCATGCACTTTAAAGCTTTGTTCCAGGGTCATATTGGCACACACTTTGATTAATTTTTGCAATGTTTTTGTGAGTTCTTCTTGTTATTGGCTGCGCTGACCTCTCTTCATCAGTGACACTTTCTCTCCCTTCAGGAAAACATTTAACCCACTTGTACACTGTTTTCCTCCTGTAATTATCACCATAGACTTGGACTAACATGATTTCACTTCTGCTCTTGCCTAATTTAACAAGAAATTGAATGTTTGTTGCTCTAATTTAAGCTTCAACATTTTCATGAGAGCTCCCCAAAACATGCAATGACAATAAGGAACACTACTGAGCAAGTCACTTCCACACTGCCACACATCACCATGAATACAGACAGCTCTGAGACACTGATATACCAAGGTTATGAAACCTTACTGGGCTATTTGTATAGAGCTGCAAATGTATGCACATGGGGGTAAGTTCAGGAACTTAATTGTCAGCCCTTGAATACAGAGCAAGTTTATAGATTTTATAGACTGTTTAAGAAACCATAAAAATGAACTGGCTGCAATGGTTGAAACCAATTATTTTGCTTATTAATATAGTCAAAGAATATTGAAAATGTGGCATATACAACCAATGGAATACTCTGCAGCTGTAAAAAAGAATAAAATCATATCTTTTATAGCAACATGGATGAAATTGGAGGCCATTATGTTAAGTGAAGTGACTCAAACACAGAAAGACAAATGCCTCATGCTCTCACTTATTAAGTGGGAGCTAAATAATGTGTATAGGTGGAAGCAACATATGGAATGATGGACAGTAGACTCAAAAGTTGGGAAGTGGGAGGTGGTGGTAATGGGAGGTTGCTTGGTAACTTGGGTGCCCCAGTGATTTTTATGCACTGAGGGCCCTGACTTCACCATAACATAATATGTCAATGCAACCAAATTGCACTTATACCCGTGAATATATACAAATAAAAAGTTAATGGGAAAAATGTACTCAAGGATCATTCATTTTTTGTTGTCATTATGCTATTGCCACAAAACAATCAGAAAAATACCATCACCGAGAAGAAAATTATCTTACGTTTTGGGGGGATAAATTCTTTTTCTGTCTGATACCTGAGGTCATTAGATATAATGTACTTTAAAAAAAACTTATGAATTCATAATGCAAAATTTTGTGAATGAACTTACCTATTCAATCTAGAAAAAAACAAAGATTCTAGAAATTCCATTGAAATAAAGATCACGTATATCTAGCATAATAGTAATTACAATGAGAAAAAAAGCACTGAAAAGAAAATTATCTTAAATGTCTGGGGATAGATTCTTTTCCTGTCTGATATCTGAGGTCATTAGATATAATGTACTTTTAAAAATTGTGAATTAAGAATGCAAAAATTTTTTGAATGAAACTTTTTATCTACCCAATCTAGAAAAAAACAAAGATTCTAGAAATCCTGTTGAAATAAAGATCATGTATATCTAGCATAATAGTAATTATTTTAAATAGAAATTTAAAAATACCTAATCAGGCTTGTTAATAGGCTTCTGAGTTTTATTTGTACATTTCTAACCAAAACCAAATTCTATGAGTAATTTTCTTTGGGTCTGTAGTTAGCAGAGTTAAACAAGTCATTTCAGTGGCCTGGACATGTATTATTGGCCTGGTATAGACAGAGTTGGGTTTATTTTGGAACAGCAAATTAGTCACTTGAGAGACTCATTAAGTTAGGTCCCTAAGGTACTGTTTAGTAAATTGCCGCTGTAGTCTTTTAAAACATAATACCTCATGTGAAGTACTTCGCAGTTAGCCTGTGTGGCTCATTAAGAATGGGGTTATAGTAAACATCCTTCATGTAATTGTCCTTGGATGTTTCTGAGCTCATACTGCCAAAGTCCCAACACCAAGTGTGAAGTTTAAGTTTGTATCAAATTGCATTTCCTCTACACATTTTTTTTGAAAAGTGTAGGCCATCTAAAATCACAGATGTCAACAAGGCTTTCAAACAGTTTCAGTCCTACAGAGCATCCAGAATGGTGACTGCCTTGAACAATGTTTTTCCCAAAGAACCATCAAGCTGTAATTTCTTTGAATCTTTTCTTTCATAAGCTAGATGACAGTTATTAAAATTTGTCTTCTGGATCCTTCTCCACACCAAATATATGACTATCAGACTAATAAAGAAATAATAAAACTCTCTTTTAAATATTCTTTTGAATCAATTATATCCCTGGGACAGCAACCCTATAGCAACATTGGGATCAAAATAATTAAGCTATCTAGCTATTTATATTGATAAAACTGTTTCTCCCACCATCTATTTCTGAAAAAAATGATAAGATAGCATGGCCCCTTCATCAAGATCCAACCCTAGGAAAGTGAGAAATGAAAGAGAGAGAGTAAATAGATAATGAAAATAAACAACAACAGAAAGAAAGAAAGAAAGAAAGAAAGAAAGAAAGAAAGAAAGAAAGAAAGAAAGAAAGAAAGA
>NW_003852488.1:2340098-2344973 GCF_000181295.1 Otolemur garnettii | reverse complement strand
AAAAGAAAAGAAAAGAAAAGAAATTATGAAGGGTGCCAGCAGTGAGACACAAAATGGAAGGGACATTTTCATTAAGGAGAAAACATTGTAGCACTCATACAAATAATTCCAAAATATAAAAATAAAAAGAGATTTGCACAGAGACTGATGATAGCTGGTTTTGAAACAGGTGTATGATTAACTTACCTCTCTGCACTTGAGGGCCAAAGAAGCAAAAACTAAAAATAATAGATGAGTCCAGGATAAAAGACAGAGCCCATGTTTACCTAACTTCACTCTTAATATCAAATGCAAATAGAAAAATAAAAGTAAAATAATATTAGTGCTAGAAAACAGGAAGGGAGCCATTAGTGGAATTTATGGAGGCTATAAAGCCAATGGGATCAAATTAACAACAACAACAAAAAAAAAACAACTGGAATAAAGATCTTGTGATCAACAGAAGTTTCAAAAGAGAGACCATCATAATTTCTTTTTTTTCTATTGAAGTTCCTGTAAAGAAAATCAAAGTGCAGACAAGCAGAAGCTAGAAAGGGGTGCAGGCCACGGGGCTGTCAGTTTCATGATGTAAAGATTTCTCCACCAACATCAGCATATGTGAAACACTTGGCCACAGTGTTTATTTCAAGTAAAGAGAGATTTCAAAGTAAGGCAGGAGAGCCACCATGAAGATTCTTAGCATGAGGCCAGAGAGAAAAGCAGAAATATTCTGCAGGCTACTGTCTTGGATCTAGTGATTAAAGTAAAAAAGAAAAAGATTCAGCAGAGAAGTACAATCTCTCAATAGTTTCATCTCCAGGACAAACCCTTGCCTACTTCTCAATCGTTGTACTGCCATCTTGTTTCCTGCTTCTGCAATACAAAAATCAGGTTCACCTGTCACATGCCCCCACCTCAAGAAAATCTCCATGGGAGTCATGTATCCAGAACAGAATTCTGCCACTGCAGCCTGATGTGGTCAGGGTCAAAGGCATCAATTCACCAATCTGAGCCTTCATAGTGTCACAAGACATGATCTATCTATAAAGACATAGATTAGTCTTTCTTTACTAGGACACAATCAATAATAATGTGCAAGAATGGCTCCATCATCCACCTTATCACCAGATGCTGAAATGACAGTAAAATGGTGTGTGTGTTCCTCATAGTAGACCCTTAGCAAGGTAGGATGGGGAAAAAAAACTCTTAGCATGTCAATTTTCTTAAGTTACGATGAGTATTTATTAAAAACCAGAAGAAAATACTATACCTAAGGGTGAAATAATGGAGACGTTTATTTTACATCATTAGTCTGGTTTTGCTGATTACACGGAAGTACGCATTATACCTCTGAGTCACAAAATTCCATATTGTGAAGTGTCACTTCTACTCAAATTAACCCATAAATGTTAAGACATTTCCCATGCATATCCCACTGTGGTTTGGATGGGATGCAGCACACTGAGGGATAACTTATGTCAAGGGTATTTCCAATGGAGGAATCATGTGATCTTACGTGATCTACCTGAAACTTGCTGATAAATATGAATCTAAGTTCAACTCATATTGGAGCCTTCAAGAAACTGTTTTCAAAGCAGATCTTCTAGTGTAGAGGAATGGATTTGCTACCATATTAGGCTTACGTCATGTGTAGAAGAGCTACTCAAGAGGAGTTTGCTCTCTGAAAAATTCCTATCTTTATTGCTGCAATCATTAACATAATTAAGTCAATAGGGAAACTACATTCATGAAAGTTTTATTTTCTGCAATTTAAAAGTTATTTTTCCTCTGACTAATACATTGCCAGAGAAGAAATTTTGGATAATTACTTCCTTAAGGGGAGTGTACAGATTTCATTTCCTTCACACCTTTTGTTAATCTATATGTCAAATATATTTCTGTTTCAAAACAAAATAAGTTCTAATTGAAAACATAAAGATTTTATTGAAGAATCTAGAGGGGCTGCAAACAGGTTTGTTTCTCACTTCTGTTTTCAAATATGTTTGCTTCAACTTTCCCTTAATGCTCCTGGGCACCGTTGTAGGTCAATTCTCCAGCTTACCCACTCAGTTTCTTATATTGCCAGAGCCTCATCTTTATATCTTAAGAATCCTAGGTTAATATCAGTCAAAATACCCATTATCTTTCATTCTCAGCTCAGATTTGGGACAGAGTCCACCAGACATGCAACCAGTGATTCCACCATGGGCATGAGCAGAGCGGTGTATATGCTATTTCCCAGCCCTACTTCTCTGCCTTCTACCTCTCTGGGCCAGTTTACGATCCCCAGGAGACATGGATAGGAGAAGGAAGGATAAGATGGATCAGTAGTCCTTCACCTTGCCAGTGTGGACCCTCTGCCATGTCAAGCTTCCAAACACTGGCTCTCCCTCCCATGAAAACCAGTTGGTGGGTTCTGCATGCTTCTTTCTGATGAGGAGGCCCTTGCTCACACACCATTCCCTGCCTCATGCATTTGGTGCATTCTCATGAAACTGAAGCACCTCTCACTCACTTCCCTATGGTTCCCTACCCACCAAGAAGAGAACCGGCTGCTTCCAGGGTCTGCTATAGAGCAGCCCACAGCAAGTGTGCACGGGCCTGCCACTCAGCAATCAGTCGTCAGGAAGGTAGATAGCAGTCCTTAAATCTCTGGAAAGGATTCTGCTTCAATAACATTCGCTTTGTTTACAGGGTGGAATGGCAAGCCTGTGAACTTCACTGCAGTGCAGCACTCTCATCCCACAACTCTTTTCAGATAAGCATGGCCAGGCTGTCCCAGTTTTTATTGGACAGGCCAACAGTGCATGATGGTGATGACTAGTCAGACTAGACTGCCTGGTCCTTCTTTGAGCTAGTGGGGATGTGTCCATCACTTTCTTTAGAACATTAGGCACCTGTCCTTAGTTTTTGAATTTCAGAATAGGCTCAAAATCCTACAAGAGAAAATCTTATTTAGTGCTCTCCAACTCCTATCTCTGTGTCTCTCACATAGGTACATATGTGCATACACACACATACACAGACACAGCAAAACAAAAAGAAACTGTGTGTCCATCACCTTCAAATGTTCTACATCTATAAAAATGTTCTACATCTATAAAAATGTTCTACCTCATTTTCTCTTTCAGGGCACACAAGATGTCTAAATTATCCAACCCTCCTTGAAATTAGGTTGTAGTGACTTATTGAGATCTAGTCAAGGAGATGTGCACAGAAATGATACATCCCCCTGCCGTTGTCAAAACCTCTAAGTTTCAGTCTCTCCCCATTCTGAGGCAACCAGGAAAGCTGAACACATGTGTAAAATGACAGCAGTAAAGATGGAAGAAGTCTAGAGTCATTGCTTGGAAGGGAGCTGCCAAAAACAGCCCCCAGACTCTTCAAACTGTGAAACGAGCAAACAATGCACCTTTATCAGATGAAGTTAACAAGATGTGGGGTTTATTTGTTATTGAAGCACAACACATTCTATCACGTCTCTTCCAAAAATGGATACCCTCAAGTGGAGTGCTAATGTAACAAACATAAAATACAAGGCAGTGGCATAACAGTAAGGTGGAATTAAGCAAAGAAACTGATAAGAAAGGCTCACAGTGGCAAAATATTTGGATAGATTGTCTTGTGGAATAACTTGAAAGAGACCATATGCCTGATCAGTGACTAGGAGAAAAGGGTATATAATAGTATTAGTGTGTTTGGCTATTATTGGCTGTGTTTAACAAGTCATTACAGGGAAAGAATGAGTTTAGAAAATAATTCTGTGGTTTGCAAATGATTGTTGTGGAAAGGCTCACGACATGAACTCAAAAGGGTTGGAAATGAATTTGAAGGAGGCTATAGGCAACAGCTATCCAGGAAAAAAAACTTCTCAATTGCATAAAGTGAAACAAAAAAAAAAAATGAGAATAAGGGTACGTCCTCCTCCTCTATTTTATTTCCAGTTAGGCTGAAGCAGCTGCCCCTAAGTTGAAAGACAGAAGCTTGGAGGCAAAAAAGCAAAGTAAGGAGCTAAGTCGCTTGTCTTTTATAGATCTGAACTGAGAGGAATCATCTCTTAACCCAGCATCTCACATGTATGTTAGTTTGACTGGGCCAGGGAGCCCAGATGTGTGGTCACACATTATTCTGAGTGTTCTGTACAGGTGTTTTTTGGACGAGGTTAACATTTAAATCTGTGGACTTTGAGTAAAGCAGCTTATCCTCCATAATGTGCATGGGCCTCGTCTGATCAGGTGTGAAGGCCTGAATAGAAAGACAAATGATCTCCCAACAAGAAGGAACTCGATCAGCAGAGAGCCTTGGGATCTCTGTTGCATCTTTATGTGAATCTCCATCCTGCCAGCCTATCTCACAAGATGTGGGGCTCTGCAAGCCACAGCAGTTATATGATTCCATTCCTTAGAGCACATTTCTCTACGTACACACAGATCTTGCTGTTCTATTTCTCTGGAGAACCCTGACTAATATACCTCAATATTTTGAGCTTTTTAATTGGAGTTAGTAATTGGATAGGACTTTCAGTTATGACTCTTAGGAAGTTGTTCTAGGTGTGTGTGTGGGGGGAGTATAAAGACGGTTTGGTGATCTCTGGCAGAGACTGACTAAAATAAATTATTCTATTTCTTCTCCTAGAGACACAGGGAGGCTACATTTCTGAGCCGTATTTCCAGAGAGACTGGGGTTACATGACTGAGCCCTGACCAGTGGGACATAAACAATCTCTTTGTTGCCTGGCCATAAAACTCCGTACATCCTCTCTCTCACTCTTCTGCAGGAAACTTAGGGGTCACATATTTAACCTAGTAGCACCACTGGGCAGAAGGAGCTGGATGGCAGAGCCACCACTTAAGAGACAACAACCAGGAAGAATATCTCTTTTTTTTTTTTTTTTTT
>NW_003852488.1:2319627-2339851 GCF_000181295.1 Otolemur garnettii | reverse complement strand
CCACCTTAGGTGTATGTGGTTGGCGCCTTAGACACTTGAGCCACAGGTGCTGAGCCAAAGAATATCTCTAATTAGCTGGCATCAGTGAAACCTGATGCTTAAATATGTTGAGTCCTGGTGATCTGCTTTGTCTGTTATCCCAACTAATCCTGACCTGCCCCATTACAGTGTCCTAATACTGAAAATTGTTAATTGACTTGTGCTGCTGCTAATGGTAGACTGTGAAATATCCAAATCCTGAGTTGAGGTGGGGTGAAGTGATGTGAGGATCTCAATCATAAAAGATTGCAACCCTTGGGTGACTGTGGTAACCGTGTTCTACATAGCTAGTGAAAGTTTATCAAGCAGTTCCTTTTCCAGATAAGAAAGAATTTTCACAGAGCAAATGGCTAAGTCTTGGCTTACAAAGCAAAATTTTCTAGGTGTTATCTGGAAGCATGTTGAAGAAGAAAAAATAGCTTCTTTCTCAATCTACTAATTTAGAGTTTTGCGTGTGTTTACTTGCTTCCTTTTTGTCTTTTCCAAGCATGAATGCAGACACTCTGTCTTCTTGTTAATCCCTGTTTTCCCATTGCTAATACATGTCTGATACATAGTAGTTGTATCAAATATATATGTTAAATGAATGAACAAATAAAAATATTAGTGAATAAATTACTATGCCACTTATGGTGGCCTCCATAAGAAACTTTAAATATAAGATAAACTTTGATTTACATTAGTGTGTGTAAAATCTGAAACATAATTAACTGCTAGATACACTCAGTTTTCTGTACACATACAGGGCTGGGGAGATAAGTTCACAAATTCCTAAAACCATTTTTCTACCTATGGTTAAGTTAATTTTCAGATTAAGAAAGGAAAAACCAAAGAGGAGTTGATGATTAATCCTCTAAACCAGTGGTTCTCAACCTCCCTAATGCCGTGGCCCTTTAATACAGTTCCTGTGGGTTGTGACCCACAGGTTGAGAACTGCTGCTCTAAACTCTCCTGACGCCTCCTGTGACCTGCTGTGCCCAATCGTAGATCCTCAGCCTAAGACAGATACTAATTGCCCCATTATAAAGCTGCTTAATTGGCATATCCCCAAAGTCGCTGGGGCCTCAAAGCAATAGAGCATCGATAAGACAGTGCTTTCCACCACCAACCTGGGAACTCAAAACATTTCTACAAGGTTCAAGATGAATTGCAAGATTTAATTAATTACTATTTTTCTTTCACATTGTCTACATTTAAAATAATCTAGTTCACTTTGCCTGTATTGCCAACTTTTTTAATTCTTATGAAATATTTTTCACTGGGAACGTTTCCTCTTGATAGCTTTTCTATGGCAGAGGCTCATCCCCAAGACAGGGTTTAGAAAGGTAAGAAACAAAGAGGATGGGGACCAAGAATGAAAGAGAAAAAGAGAAAGGAAATAAACTTCTTTCCCTTTATTATGAAGTTTTGAGTCTCATTAGAGTCATCTTTTTTATATCTTGTAGTCTCTGTAAACACAGATCAGCAGTTATTTTAATGGATGATCTAATTCTTGCCACTGCCTCCAAGGAGAATAAAATCTAAACTATTCAAGATAAATAATAGTCTCGCCTATTCTTCGAATTGTCCAAAGGAAGAGATTCTACAGTTTTCAGTCTCCAAATTCATATAGAGAAATTATTTCCTGCTATTATTTTAAATTTTATTCTTTTCTCTCTGTCCTTTCCTTTTTCCTTCCTTGTTTCTTTCTTTTTCTTTCTCTTTCTCCTTTTCTCTCTCTCTTTTTTCCTCACTCTCTCCCCATCTCTCTCCACTAGTACTAGCTTTCTCAGGCTGCCGTAAGAAAATATCACAGACCGAGTGCCTTAAACAACAGAAATGTATTTTCTCATGGTTCCGGATGCTAGAAGTCCAAGGCTAAGGTGCTATCAGGGCTAGCCCCTGGTGAAGGCTCCCCTCTTGGCTTGTGGAAGGACGGGCTGCCTTCTCACTGTGTCCTCACACGGCCTCTTACTCTCTGTGTGAAACAGAAAGCTCTCTGGTGTCTATTTCTCTTCTTATTAGGGCACATGTGCTATAGGATTAGGGCTCCACCCTTATGACCTCACTTGACCTAATTATCTCAAGTCTTTTGCTCCAAATATAGTCACAGTGGGCGTCGAGCTTTCAACATTTGAACTTTGAGGAACACAATTTAGTCTTTAACACTACTATAGTCAGATATCTCTCGACTGAAAAATCTACTAAGTACTTTCAAGAAAGGTTTTATAATTATATCAGTTTTAGTTTCCTATTCTGTAAAGTGGAAATAATGAATCTGAACTTTAAAGGGGTCTTTGTGAAAAATAAGACAAATATAGTGCCCCAGAATTTAGTCAAAAATACATTTGCCTAAAATGTAAAAAATACAATTGCAAAATAACAATACAAAAATACAATTGCAAAATAACTTTTTGCCATTAATTTGCTTTAAGATTATGATGACCTCCTTCAGCATTTTTTCAGTCGATATAACCAAAATTTCTTTGCCATTTCTTGATCAAAGCTGCTTGTCTAATATTTTCACGTTTTCTTTCATTGATTTAACAATAATTAATTGCTCCCTCCTTGTGTGCCAGGCGTTATTCTAGGTGCAGACTACACAATGCTATGCAAAACAGTTTCTGCTCTCGTACGGCTTACAGTTCAGACTGGGGAATTGACATTTCACGTAGTGAACACACTGATCATCTGAACTACAAGTTAGCAGGGAGCAGCAGTTCCACAAAAGTCAGTTTCTTGTGATAGAAAGGACATGAGTGTATGGGGAGTTGGGGGTGGAAGAAAGCTTCACTTTTAATGGTTCTTATTTCTCCTTTTCTAAAGTCTTTATGCTTCAACTAGTGTTTAGAAATTAAAACCAGTACCAAAGATTAAAATAACGGAAGCATAAGTTAAACTAAAATAGAATGAAAAATTCTAAAGTCCCAAGATCTTTATAACACATACATTTTCACTAAAGCAGGAGAGCCCTTGTTGACAAATGAATAATTCACTCACAGACAAGATTTTCAAAGAGATTGTTATTCAATGATTAAATCAAGAACTCTAAGCAGAAAGTAAGTACTCATTGGAAGAATCTCGTCAAGTCAGAGAAAGTGATTCAATGATCTAGGAGTACAAATAGTGCAACGACCTAGAATACAAATATTTAAATCACACACACATATTTTAATTTCTAAGACTGTGTGTTCATTGCAGAAGCATCAGTTTAGAAATAAGTGATATGTACAACATGTATTTGTTAAGAATATTTTCTAAATCAGAACAAATACAGTCATTCTCATTTTATTGCTCTTCAAATTTATTGCAGATTTTTTAAAATTTTAGATTAATGTGAGGGTACAAATAGTCACACTGTTTGCATTTGTTAGGTAGAGTCCCTGTTGTAGTTGTGTCCCACACCCAGAAGGTGTGCCATATACCCTCACATTGTGCCCAGTAAGTGAGAGCACACCCATCGCAGATACTGTTTTTTACAAAGAGTAAGGTTTAAGGCAACTTTGCATTGAGCAAGTCTATTGGTGCAGGGGCTGTATTTCGTACACAACATATGCTTCGTGTTTCCATGTACCATGTCGGTAATTCTTACAGTGTTTCACACTTACATTTACACTAAATGTAAATGATCATTACATTTATTACCATGATCTGTAACCCACGATCTTTGGTGTTACTATTATAATTGTTCACAGACACATGAACTGCACCCATCAAGACAGTGAACTTAAATGCTCTGACTGCTCCAACTACTGGTTGCTGCCCTGTCTCTTCTCTAGTCAGTCCTCCATATTCCCTGAGAAATAACAACATTGAAATGTGTCTGATGAATAATCCTACCTTCAAGTGTTCTAGTGAAAGGAAGAGCTGCACATCTCTGATGAATAATCCTGGCCTTCAAGTGTTCTAGTGAAAGGAAGAGCTGCACATCTCTGACTTTAAATCAAAAGCTAGAAATAGCTAAGTTTGATGACGAAGTCACATTGGAAGCTGAGATAGGCTGGAAGCTAAGCTTTTTGCAACAGTTAGCCAAGTTATAAATGTAAATGAGGAGATCTTAGAGGAAAATAAAAGTGCTCCAGTGAACACAAATTATAAGAAAGTAGAACAGCCTTATTGCTGATATGGAGAAAGTTCAAGTGGTCAGGAGAGAAGATCAACCAGCTACAACATTCCCTTAAGTCAAAGCCTAGTCAGAGCAAGGCTTTAACTCTCTTCCCTTCTGTGGAGGTTGAATGATATGAGGAAGCTGCCAAAAAACAGTTGGCATGAATGGGCAGAGTCACTGCTGCCTTCCTAATTTAACACATGACATATTTATCTTATGTATTAAATATTAACACTTATTTAACATTAAACAGGTAACATTCCTCTAAATAGCCATAATATTTACATAATCATCAAATAAAAAGTTATGGATGTTATAAATTAAATTTCTCTATTATTTACAGAGCTGTTTAATCACATTTTTCAAAATATTTCATTAAAACTTTACATTTAGTATATCCATTACTCTTGAATGATTTAAACCCTATAAGTAGGAGGAAAAAACATAAACGTTATTATATTATAAAGAAGTTACAAACTTATTAATGTTATAGATTTTAATTCTTTTGTATTATATATTTTAATTCATCTATTCACTTTCGCTTTTTATAATTTCCTGGAGTTACCTTCCTAAGAATGTAGCAATTCTACCAGACTAAAAACAGAAGGGCCAACACAGCAGTTCACATCTGTAATCCCAGCACTCTGGGAGGCTGAGGCAGGTGGATAGCCTGAGCTCAGGAGTTTGAGGCCAGCTTGAGCAAAGCGAGGCCCCATCTGTACTAAAAATAGAAAAACTAGTCAGATGTTGTGGCAGGCACCTGTAGACCCAGCTATTTGGGAGGCTGAGGCAAGAGGATTGCTTGAGCCCAGAAGTTTGAGGTTCTTGTGAGCTGTGACACCACAGCACTGTACATCAGGGTAACTGATTAAAACTCTGTGACAGAGAGAAAGAAAAAAAGGGAGAAAGAGAAGGAGAGAGGGAAGGAGGAAGGAGAGAGAGAGAAAGGAAAGAAATAAGAAAAAGAAAGATGGATGGAAGGAAGGAAGGAAAAGATGGGAAAGAAGGGAAGGAAAAAAAAGAAGGAAATGAAAGAAAGGAAAGAAAGAAAGAACGAAATTTCATGTCAGACGAGCTGAGGCTGTAGAATCTAAAATGGTTGAACAGGAATTTGACTGACCAGGCTGAGGAGATTCACATCTCAACCTCCAGTTCTAAAGCAGCATCTTGTTTTATAATTAAATCTCTAGGGCTACCTCATGAGACTTCTGAGTCCATGCTTTTCACACAAATTTTAATATTCTAAAGATTGAGAATTTCAATGTGTTGCTGTAACTTGTAATTATTAGATGGCTGGCATCAACTAAGTCATTATTCCTCCCTATGCCATGGTGGCCTGGCATTACTGCAAGCCTATCCATGCCTTTTTAATTTCTCATCACCATTTCTCACAATTAACTATGATATTTGATGTAGAGTATTTATAGATACTCTTAATCGAATTAGGATTATGTGAGGACATTTTTGTTTATCTGTGATGACAAATATCACCAAAATTATATACATGGCCTTTTTTTTTCTCATCAGCTTTCATTATCATTTGTTTATTGAATGTGGGGCCCAAGGCAATTTTTCCTCCGATGTGGTGCAGAGAATACCAAAGATTGGATACCCTGGTAGAGCTTCTATTTTGAATGGATATTGAATTGTATCAAATTATTTAGCCTTTTATTGAAATGACCACGTTTTTCTTTTTTATCCTGTTAATAGGGTATATTAACAGAGCTCATTTTTAAATGTTATATCAATCACATTTTTAGGTTAAAACAAACGGCCAGCTTGTACTAATCCATGACACCTGAGTGTTAAACTTTTAAGAATTCTGCTTTTAAGTACAGAATTTTTAAGTACAGATATTATTGAATATTAAATTATACAAACTTATGATTAAAGAGATTAAATACAAAGGAACTAAATAGTCAAAACTCATTATTTTAGCACATTTTACTGTTCTCTCTCCTCTTGAGGATATTACCTGTCCACACCTGTCCATCTCTATTTTATCTGAAGGAAATACTATACAATAGCTTACTGAGTATTTCTTCTCTAATATGGTTCAATGACATCATGTTGATAGCTAAAACTGTCAGGCTTGGAATATTTGCACCATGAAAATAAACAAATGCTAAAAATAAAATAGGGGAATCTGTGGCCTCAAGAAACTTGGGGGCTTCCTGGTCCTTAAGTGAGGCCTTTCAACTCTATCAAATTTTATAATGCAAATTTTATTTTCATTAAAAGTTCAACAGAGAAAGATGAAGCTTTTCTTGCCTCTTTTAGTGCTTAAAAAAGAACAATATCAATCTCCCAGCGTGCTAGGATTAGAGGCAGTGAGCCGGGGGTGGTAAGGCAAAAGGATTGCTCAAGCCCAAGAGTTTGAGGTTGCTGTGAGCTATGACATCATGGCACTGTACCCAGGACACAGAGTGAGACTCTGTCTCAAAAAAAGAAAAAGAAAAATCTGAAAATCAGAAGGCCACAAGTTCCCCACTCTTTAATTGAGTTTCATATGTAGTAATAAATCCATGAAGTTCAATTAATTAAATGGAGTTTATAAGCAAAAGTAATCTACATTTCATGCTTATTTGTAAATCATGTTAAATATCCTTCATATCAGCAAATTTAAAATAAAATTGTAGATGTATTATATATGCATACCTTTCTTAATTTGGAGAGCCGGTTATTAAATATTCACCAGCATACCAATAAATAAAACCCACTTCATCATGATGTATTACTGATTTTTATATGTAATTAAACTTGATTTATTGATATTTTACTTAAATTTTTATCTGTTTCCATGGAGGATGTTGGTATGTAATTTTTTCTTTTCATTACTTGCAATGTCCCTGTGAGATTTTGATATCAAGGATGTAGCCCTCTTATCAAATGAACTGTAAATATTCCTTTTTTCTTTTTGCTCAAAAAATTTGAGAGAAGTTATTATTTCTTTATCAATATACACTAGAACGAACCTGTCAAGCCATTTGTGCCTGGAGCATCCTTTGTGGGAAACTTTTTAATCATGAATTTAATTTTTATAATAATATACAACTTCTGAGATTCTTATTTCTTCTTGAGTCACTTTTAATAAACATTTATCAAAGAATTTGTTAAGATAACAGCATGAAGTTGCTCATAACATCCTCATATTATCTTTTCAATTTCTTCAGGACTTAGAATGATGTCATCAATTTCATTTATTTTATTGATAAAGTTTGAAGACTTTTTTCTTACTTTATTGGGTGTTTTGCTTAAGTTAACCAGTTTCATTAATCTTTTTTTAAGAAGGTTTTGACTGTTTATTTTCTTACTGTATGTCTATATTTTATTTTATTTTATTTTTTTTGAGACAGAGTCTCACTTTGTCACCCTTGGTAGAGTGCCGTGGTGTCACAGATCACAGAAACCTCCAATTCTTGGGCATAAGTAATTCTCTTGCCTCAGCCTCCCAAGAATCTAAGACTGCAGGCTCCTGCCACAATGCCCAGCTATTTCTGTTGTACTTGTCACTGCTGTTTTAGCTGGCTGGGGCCATGTTGGAACGCACCACCCTTGGTATATGGGGCCAGTGCCTTACCCACTGAGCAACAGGTACCACCCTATATTTTATTTTATTAATTTCTGCTTTCACTCTGCTGATATCTTCTATCTACATTCTTTTGGTTTATTTAATGTTTCTTTTCCAAATTCCTGATGGGAATGCTTAACTCATTGTTTTAAACCTAGCTGTTTTGTAAATGAAGCACTTAAATCTATATATCTCCCCGGTGATCACTATTTTAGTTATTTCCATAAGCTCTCACATATTATATTTTCATGATCACTTGGTTTAAAATTGTTTTATAATTTCTGTTGTATAATCATCTTTGCCTCATAAATTATTTATAAATGTTTCATACAAGTGTACCATTAAGATTCTTTTCCTAAAAGGTATTAATCAACAGATTTGTTTTTTTCTAGTAAGAACATCTCTATACTAAATACTGTTCTTTTTTAATTTTTACAAACCAAGTGAAATTTTTAAATATTCACCCTCCAATCTAGAGACTTCAAATAGCAATTTGAGAAATAAGAATTTGTTGGGTAGTAGTAGATATATTACATCTTAGGTATGTGATATATTACCTTTCAAGTTAAAGAACATAATATCTAAGCAACCCAGTGGCCATATTATCTTCAAAGTTACAGCTCATTTAATACACACACCAACCCTGTGAGCATAAATATTCTTTTCCTCTATTTTATTAATTAATAATAAAAAAGAAGATTACACAGCAAGAGGAGTGACTGTGCAAATGATGGCTAGTAAGTGTCTGCGTAGGAGGTAGCACTTAACCCTAAGTTTTCTGATTAGTAGTTCAGAGCTGTGTACCTACTAAAATGTTGGGGGAAGAATTACTTGAGATAATGTGTGTAAAGCAGAGTGCTGATACAAAAAGTACACCAAAAATGCGTGGCTACTTTTGTTATTTTAATTATAAATAAACTTATTTATTTTATATATTTATAATAAAGGAATTCTGTCTTTATTTTTCACAAAAGATGATTTCTTCCCAGATGGTCATGGAGATATTTATCCCATGCCCAAGAAACAACCCCAATATCTAACCAATATTCAATCCATTTTATTGCTTATAGAGTTTTCAGACATTTTAAAGTTGTGAGATAGATGAGACAGTTTTCATTTTGTATGACTAATCTGTCATTTTTAAAAAACATCCCTACCCTCCACCCACTATATGTCACAAGCATTTAGGCTGATCTTTACTTCCCTCAGTATATTTCGCCTCTACCATGCCTAATGTTTCCTTTTTATAACAAATATTTTATAATGCCTTTTCTATCCCCAAATCAACTTTCTAGATAATATTATCTTCACAAATTATTTTAATGTATTATAATGAGAAGAGAAATGGTCCATATTATGGATTTCAATAGGACCATAACATAATGAAATAGTCAAATGCTTGTTTCTATGCTTAGAGCACCACGAAAGTGACAGAAGTACAGACTGAAGAAATACACTGGCAACTTAAACACACAAGGAGCATCAGTGTCAGTGATGTGATTTTCTGAAATGATAACTTATTCTTGGTAAAGTTCTAAACAAAACAAAACACAATCGTCTCTCAGATTACATGATAGGTGAATTTTTGGATAACACAATGTATATTAAACCATGCAAAATCATTGATTGGAGAGTATTTTTAAACCAGGGTTAGATATTAGACTCCAATAATTGTAAACAGGTTTTTCATATGCATGCATGAATACAGGGGGAGACATTCAAAAGTCTCAAGGGATACTGGATATTCTTTTGTTGTACAGGACAAGCTTGTGCATTATAGGACATCCAGCAACTCTGATTAAGAACTTGTACCAGCTACTCATTGTCTAGGTGATAAATTCAATTGGCCCACCTAAAAATTAAGAAAGCACAATGAGAATGGATCTGATAGCATAAATCTAATATTCTTTGACAAAGCTGCTTCTTGGGCTATTCAAATAGTTATTCATATTCATTCATGGAACATACTAAGAAGCAGTATGCTAAGAAGTAGCTCTAAAGTATATCCATTTACTGCGTCTAGCTCCAATTCTGGAATTTCTGGACCTAATGTGCCTCCTATGGTTCAATGATTTATAAACTAAAATGCAAGATATCTGCCTTCAATGAACCCAATAAAAAATAGGGGAGAAAGAAGAAAATAATCTTAATGAAGACACTCCCTAAAATTAATAAAGAAGTAAATGGAAAATGTACAGTAGTGCCTGGCCCACAGCAATTCCCAAATTTTGCTAGGAAGGAAAAGCAAGCACTCCACTGCCCTAAGGGTGAAGGGGGAAACTGTTCAGCCCATTTGGAAGCACCAGTTACATCCTCTAGAAAAAGTCTCTATGGCAGACAGGCTGTAAAGCAGTCCCCATGATCCCTGCCTCTTGGTGGTCACACCTTTGTATTGTAATTCTCTTCCCTTGAGTGTGGGAAGGACCCGCAACTTACTTCTTGCCAAAAGACTAAGTGTAGCAAATAGTATGTTACTCCTGAGACTGTGTTGTTACACAAGCTCCACCTTCTCAGCAGATGTGCTCTCTCCATTGCAAGCTTGCATGAAGTAAATGATCAAGAAACTATAAGCAGTCTCTAGGAGCTGAGGGCAGACACCAGCAGTAAACTAAAACTATCAGTTCCACAGCCACAGTGAAATAAATTCTGCAACAATCTGAGGGAGCTCAGAAGCAGATTCCAAGTCAAGTCACAGATGAGAATGCAGCCCACACACCTGCATTGTGGCCTTGTGAGAGGCAAGGACCCAGCTGAGCACTACTTAGTCTTCTGACCCACAGAAACCAGGTGCTAACCAATGCGTATTGCTTTAAGCTACTAAACTGGCAATATTTCGTTATGTAGCATTGAAAACTAATACACTTTCCTTTTTCTATTGTCCCTGAGCCCCTTGGCTCTGCCCTGAAGAAGACTCTTGCTTGTCTACAACTGAGGTGGCACTGGGTAAATCTGGGGGCCTGCATGGTGCTCACTCCTTGAAGCCCACCTACTGCAAACACTCCCCATCAGGCTCCAGCCTTGATTTTTGTTTTTGTTTTAAATGGTTTGTTTGGTTTGGTTTGTTTGTTTGTGGCACTGAAATGCTCTAAAATCTTGTCCTGTTTCTTAACAATTTGCTTCAAGTCAGTGTCATGTTTGAACAATCACAGCCCAAGATCTTTCTAGAAACAGATTTAAAGCATGAAGCCTCTGGTTGTTTACTTAATGG
The DNA here is from genome assembly GCF_000181295.1 of Otolemur garnettii. Lineage (NCBI taxonomy): Eukaryota > Metazoa > Chordata > Mammalia > Primates > Galagidae > Otolemur > Otolemur garnettii. The sequence continues at coordinate 2,328,946 of NW_003852488.1, read as the reverse complement.
CCTCTGCCCTCCCGTTCTCCCAGCTGGCTTTTGACTGGAGGCTTTCTGACAGGATGGTTTTGAGTGGGAAGGCAACATAATTAATTTCATCTCGTCCAGCTGATTGCGTACTGCCATTTTTATTTCCTCCATTTATAGCCATTGTTTATAACTGCTTCAGTTTGGGGTATAAAAACAGTTGGATTTTTCAACCGCACAAGAATTCAATTTCCAGGACACATGGGCAATTTAAACACCAGAATCAGATAGTGACCCAGCAAAATCGCCTGTCCTGCTATTTAAGAGGTAATTTAAAGTGAAATGAGGTCATCCGGGTGGGGTCTTAATCCAACAGGACTGGTGTTCTTGTAAAAAGAGGAAGAGACAGCAGGGCTGTGCCTGCACAGAGGAAGGGCCATGTGAGGACACAGTGAAATGGAGGCCATCAGCAAGCCAAGGAGACAGGCCCCCAAAGAAACCAAACCTGCCAGCACCTTTCTCTTGGACTTGCAGCCTCCAGAGCTGTGAGGAAATAAATTTCTGTTTTAAACCCACTCAGTCTGTGGCACTCTATTATGGCAGCACTTGCAAACTAAAATATCTACCACAATTTTAAAAACACTCGAAATTTTTATAGTAAGGAACAACTGGTTGGTCGGGGTAAACTTTTTGAAAAATGAGTTCCTTATTTTGGGGGTTAGATTTTCTGCCTTGTAATTACTCTTTACCTTAGATAAATGTTTGGGCACCAGTAGGCAGATGACCTATGGCATAAAACTGTAGTTTCCAGGGACTTGAATTTATGTTTAATGAAAATAATGACTATGAATAAAGTATTACTTCATCCCAATTCTTCATAATTTTCAAAGCCTTGACCATGATTGAAAGCAGGGCTCTACTACCATTTAAAATTGTAACAAAATGAGGGCAGTGGGGTAGAAAATGCTTTCCCTGGTTGCCAGTGGCAATGGGAAACAGTCAGGCTGTGCCCTGAGTGTCCTGCCCAGCAGGTGGCCTGGCCTAAGGCTTCTTGTCTTCCAGACATTCTGTTTTCAAAGAGAGCAACCCTGCTTTGCAAAGACCCCAAGCTAGCAGAATTGGTCTCCTTTGATGAACCTATGTCCTATGGGGTGTATTTACCCAAGAAATTTTATGCACAGAAAGAAAAGAATGAAAAGGATATTCAGTTACGAGACAGGAATGAGATTTGTGTTGTCCTTTTAAGTATCTTAAAAATGAAGCTGAATGGAAAAGGATTAGGGGGGCAGTGAAATGCTGTTTAAAATATTCTATGTCTGAATAGCAAGAGACATTTATCTAAAAGTAACAGTGAGTTAAAGAATCAATTCCTTCACTGAATGCGGCTATATCCACTCTTAACTCTTCATCAGATATATTGCTGTGAGCGATCTGCTAATAAATGGTGTCACAATGGTCATAAACCATTACTTTTGCTGAATTTTAAGAAACCTCCCTGCATTAGTATAAAAGTTGTCACTGGCAAATTTTATTGTTAACATTCTTGGTAACATTTTAGAAATAAGTCACTTAGTTATCTATCTTGAATCTTTCTCATGGTCAATTTAGTTTACACAGTCTAAAGTCTGAGCATGTAGATTTTATTCCTCAGGTCTAGAAAATAGTATCATTTTTGTTATAATATTCTAGTTTCAAGAGTCCTGTCAGGACAAGTGGCACCCAGCCAGCTCAGACAAGCTGAGCCGGAGGACCAGCCACCTCTGTCCAAGCAGTGTTGGTGCTGCAGCAGCCAGCAAAGAAACCAGCCGGCTGAAGGGTAGACAGGGGGGCCCCTAGGAGGCTCCAGTAGCTGGAGGGTCCAGGCAACTGCTGGGGAGACACAGCACCTTAGGTCTCCCTCCCTTGTGGCTGAACAAGGAACCTCCCATTTCCTAGGCCTGGTCAATTTCATGTAAGTTTCCTAGACCTGGATTTAAAGGGATTGTAGCTATTTATTTGCTACCTGAGTCCCCCCTAAATATAACTACTAAGTTCCAGCTAAATGTAACTACAGAAGACCCCAGCTAAATGTAACAACTGAATTCCAGTTAAATGTAACTGTAGAGGACCCAGCCACGTTAAAAGTGACAACTGAGTTCTCCCTAAGTATAACTACAGAGGACCTCATGTGACTATATATATCCCTGGACAAAAAGCCAGGAGAGAGACAGAGCAAGTGAGAGAACTCCCCCCACACACACACACACTTGATTTTTTCCTCTCTGCCAGGATCTTAGGAGTTTATGTGTTCTTTTCTGTAAATAAATCCTTTCTGACCACTGATCTGTGGTCGTGGATTCATTCTTTGAATCACCGAGACCAAGGACCCACTGAAGAGGAAAGACTGGTATCAGTATGGCTATTATTTGGATTAGTCAGACTATTTGTCAACAGACAAGGAATAAAGATGCCATGGATTTGTAATTCTCTTTTTTTAAGAAAAGTGAGAACTAGAGTTAAGAACTTAAATGCCAATCCCAAAGCAGGAACTTCTGATTATAACACATTAGAGAAGTCCCTTCTCCTCTCTGAATATTCTTCCCTGTCCGTATACAAACATGTAAGAATCAGAACCTACAGCAATAGGAGCACCAACGAAGGTCCATGTACCAGGCTGGAGTGTGAGTCTGTGAAGACATGTTCAGAGTCTTCCATGTGAACAAAAGCCTCAAACAAATGCTTATGGGACACAGAGGTGAGGGAGGGTACCCCCCAGATCAAGAAGATGCACTTGATTGGACATTGCCCAGGCAAAGCCGTTAGGAATACATTTGCATGCACAACTAAGGAATCTTTCCAGAAAGAATTCCTCCTAAGAGAAGAGAATTAGGCATGAGAGAGTCAGGCAGATCTCTCACTTGTTAAGAGGAGCCGGATTCTGATTACATCTGAGTACATCTGGCTCTCTCAAAAATTTACACCTAAATTTTAGCAAAATTGTAGGCTATGTGTGAAAGAAAAAAATAGATTAAAAAGACATAAATAATGCCTTCTCTGAAACCCTTGGGTAAGAGTTGGTGACTTTAGTGGAATATGTGTGACATATTTCCACTTAACAGAGCGAGAGACAGGCTCTCCACCTCTGCACGGAAAACAGCACGGTTTCCACGCACTGAACCCCCCAGCCAATGAAGGCAGCTCCGCCCACCCCTGGCTGTGCCCACAGCACCAACGACAGAAGTGAGATTCAGGACGGTGAAAACGCAGATCCCTCAGCACAGAGTCAGGTTCTCAGGATGCACTGACAGAACTGATGGCTTCAGACAAGTTTAGACCCATAAGTAAAATACTTCAAGAAGCAGACACAGAAATGGGTTTGGTGACAGAATATTTTGCATAATGTAGCTTGTCAGATAATTATTGCTATAGGGCGGGTGGCACCCTAGCCAGCCCCGGAGAGCTGAGGGGCAGACCTGCCACTTGTCCTGGCTGTGTTGGTGCAGCACAGGCATCTGGCAGAGGAACCAGCGGGTGGGAGGGTGGGCAGAGGAGGGCCCAGCAGAGGAGGTACCAGTATTCAGAGGGGCCAGAGGACTGCTGGGGAGACACTCAGGCCTTAGGATTTCCTCCTTCTTGCACTTGAGGCTCAACAATCCCCCCCCCCACCCCCCCATTTCCCAGGCCTGGGCAATTTCATGTAAGTTTCCTAGGCCCGGTCCATTTCAGGTAGGTTTCCTAGGCCTGGGAACTAAAGGGATTATACCCATTCACTTGTTACAAAGTCCTGGCCAAATGTAACTAAAGAGGGCCCATGCACCTATGTATACCCCCGACAAAGAATCCAGTCAGAGAGAGAAAGAGGGGAGATTTTTTTCCCACTTGGGATTTTTGTCTCTGCCAGGAGCTTTGGGGTTTTTTCTCTGTATTCTTTTCAGTAAAATAAATCCTGTCTTACCATTCATCTGTGATCTGTGGATTCATTCTTCAAATCATTGAGACCGAGGACCTACAGAATAAGAAATTCCAGTATCATTATCAATTCAGGGTTTCAGAGAACCAGGTTGGGTAGTGGGGAGGGGAGGCATATTTCCACCTCAATAGAACATACATGCTCTAGAATTTTATTTTAATCAAATTTTCTTCTATGGAGCATTCATTTCCCATAAGTTAATAGGCATTCTACAAGACAAAAAAAGTTCTGAACTCACAATATATAGTGGCATATATCAACTCTAAGATGTGTGAGGTAAAGCAGCTTTCTCAAATTAGATCACCAAAGTGTTTACTGAAACGCTTCATCTTAGATTGTCCCCTCCCCTATTTTAACTTGTTTTATTATCATCTCACAGAAGTGTTCCAGAGTGGAGAAGCATGGAAACCATTCCTCAGAAGTAATCCCTTCTGGAAGGAAAGGTGAAGCTGGTTTCTACATCCCTGAAGAAAATAAAACTAGTTCTCAAAGGAGAGCAGAGTAGGTGCAATCCATTGCCCCTGGCAAGCATCAGTATGGCTTGATTTTGCCATGTCTGAAGTGAATAAGGAGGAAAATATTCATCAATAACCCAAATAAAACTGAAAAAAGGAAAGAAAGAAAAGAAAAACTATCTCGAAATAAGAAACAAGAATGTACCTATAATTATTTACTACCAAAAATGGAAAATATTCTAAGAAATAAATTTTCCAAAGAATTCAAGCTGGCAATCTCTGTGAAACAAGAACAGCAACCTTTAATGAAAACAGACAGGGGGCGTTTAATGGGAGTATAGATTACATAAGGGGGGGGCTGAAGAAAGTAAAAATGAAAGAGCAGAATTATAATCCATGGTGAAGGCAGTGAGGAGTACAACTAACACCGCTGATGATGAAATCATTGAATGTGAAGGCAAATTTGAACTATGGCCAGGGTGGTAGGAGAAGATGAGCTAGAAGTAGGATAGACGATAAAGCTAAAGGACAGAAGAATGGAGAGAAAATGAAGCATTACAGCTATTATTGAGTGCAGAAATCACAATGATTTTAGCAGAGGGGAAAAAAATAGCTAAAGAAAATTTATCTGGTCTTTTCCTAGGTGTTCTTGTTATATGCCAGGCATCCTGCTTGATACTTTAGGGGAATTATCTCACCGAATTCTTAAAATAGTCCTCTTGGGTAGTTTGTATCAGTTCCATTGAGAGATTGGGAACCAGAGCCTTGGAATGGTTACTGAAGTTCTTGCCAAACTGTTTCTAGGGCTGTGTATACTCTTAATGTCCACAGAGAGCTTGCTTTGGACTCCAGAAAAAAATATTTAAACCCAGAAATACTGCCACACTTTCATATTACTACATATAAAGGTATAAAAAATATCCAGCCAGAACTAGTGAATTGATGATAAAGTAAAAATATCAAGCTAAGACATGTTCAATAAAATGTGCAGTATCAGAAAGCAAATGGATGCAGCAATGACCCCCGAATCATAAAACAGATTGCACCAAGGTATTTTAAAAGATTCACCTGAAGATGAATAGAAATTAAGAACTGATGTAATTTAATAGAAAACAGTTAACCGTATAAGTAAATCTAAACAATTGCAAATCTTAAGTACAAAACCAAAGGAACTGTTTTTAAATGTTCTTAAAAGAGAAAATATGTAAGTTCAAATTTAACAGTTTAATGCATTGATCTGGATTTGAAATAGTAATATTTCATATGTTACATGGCAGTCTAATCTAAATTTTTTATAGCAGAGATTTCTCAAAAGTTATAGAGAGTAGTCAAAAATACAAGCTAGAGAAAGATTTATTTGGCAGAGGTTATAATATCATTCAGACAAAAGAGATTTCAAGGCAAATAAGCATGTTAAAAAGGAAAAAGAAGGTTATCTAATAGTGATAAAAAGAGATAACAGCTATAAAACAAGACTGCAGGGTGGACATAAAGTTCGTGTGCAATTAAATTGCCCACCAACTTTATGTCCACTCTGTATTTTATAAAAATATACAAAGTCAAACACATTAGAATATGAATGAATCTAGTAATATTATAGTGGAAACTTTAACAAACATTTAGACCTATATGATTTAAGTAGGCCCCAAATAAATAAAATATAGAACTGTCTGTATATGATCTGAACAAAGTTGCTTAAATTCCAGATAGACACAGGACTTAGTACATTCCAAATTGAGTAAACTAGTTACTGAAGTCCTATGGCACATTTACAAATGTTATTTTGTCATAGGAGACCTCAATTCCAAAAATCTAAAAATATATGATATGTTTTCAAGTAATATAGAAAAATAGTAAAGAAGTTAAATATAAAATATAACAACCAGAAAAAGCCAACACATACACATATTTAGTCTTGAAAATAGACTAAATGTATGAACTGGCAAAACTGAAATCCAGCTATAATCCTATTTCAGGACAGTCTTACAGTCACTTCCTCTTAGCTAGGTAACTCCTCGTCATTACAAGTAATTCCTTAGCATTTTTTAGATTTCTGCTCAAATGTTGTTTTTTTTTAAGGAAGCCCTCTGCCATCTCCCAAACCGTATCAGTTCCTAATTTTATATATTTTCATACTATTGAAACAGGAATTTCGACTTCTCTGCTGGCTGGCTCGCCAAATCTGATACCGGACTTTCAGGTTCTTGGTCTTGGTGATTTGAAGAATAAATCTGCAAACCACAGAACAGTGGCAAGACAGAATTTATTTACAGAAAAGAATACAAAAACACTAAAGTTTCTAATAGGGAGAAAAAATCCAAGTCGGGAGACAAAAGCTCTCTCCGTTTAGCTATATATATAGGTGCATGGGTTCCTTCTATGTGAGGCCAGGAAGTGAATGGACACAGTCTCTTCCCCTGAGGCAAGGTGAATGAATGTACTAATGAATGGACACGGTCCCTACCACTGGGGCAAAGTGAGTGAATGTATTAATGAATGGACATAGTTCCTTCCCCTAGGACAAGGTGAATGAATGTACTAACGAATGGACACAGTCCATTCATGGAATTGAGGCCTAGGAAACTTACATGAAATTGACCTAGGCATAGGAAATGGAGGTTCCATATTTAGTCATAAGTGTAAAGGGAAGGAGACACCCAGGTGCCGATGTCCTCTCAGCAGTTGTCTGGTCCCTTTGACTACTGAAGCCTCTGGTGGGGGAGGGAGGCTCCCCCTCCTTGTCTGCGCTCCAGCCCTGGTTCCTCTGCCGGCTGCCACCACACCAACACTGCCAAGGCAGAGGCTGCAGGTCCTCCAGCCCTGTTCTGCTGGGCTGGCTGGGGCTCCACCTGTCCTGTATCACTATTATTTGTAACGTATTTATTGTGATTACTGATTCATAAAGCAAGAGAAAGTTGCTATTTTAAAAAAGGAAATGATGGCACCGCCTGTGGCTCAAGGAGTAGGGCACTGATTGGCCCTACATGCCAAGAGTGGTGGGTTCAAACCCAGCCCTGGTCAAAAAACTGCAAAAAAAAAGGAAATGATGAAAATTAAAACAATTCCAAAACATGAACATAAATAAAAGGCCTAGATTAACATAATATCAGAGAATCTTCTCTACTGGAAAGAATAAAAAGACAAGGCTTTTTAGGTAAACCTAAGAGAATTCAACTCAGAAGACCTCAAAACTTAACCATAAGAGTCCATGAAAGAGGGGAAAGGAAAAGAAGACTTCATCAAAGAAAAAGTAAAATGTAATTTTTCTAAACTCAAGAGAATTTAAGCATTCTTACACTGTTAGAGGTTTACCTATCAGGAAGGAAGCTTGGTTGAGGGGAAAGTTTTCAGTTTTTAATTGTACCCTTCTCCATGGATTTATATTTTTTATCACAAACAGGATTAATTTTTGAATTAATTTTACATAAATTTGAAAACAACATGAACAGGAATGTTAAGAATGGGATAAAAATTGTGTATTTTCATCTTTTTCTCTTTTTTATAGCTTTTAAAATTTCTCAAGACGGTGCTTGGAAACTTCTGGCCTCCTCTTCCTGTTCCAATCCAAACACTAGTTATTCCCCTGACCTTGGAGAGTTTCCAGAGCTGGGACAGACAGGACTTGGGGGCAGGTCTAGAACAAGAGTGAGACAAGTGATATGCTCCTCTTGGACACAAAAGTCAAGTGGCACCAAAACATCCAGTAACCCAGATAGATAATATATTAATGTAATATTTTTAAAAATCTAAATTAATGGAAAATCCTGGAAAGAGGAGCTTTGAGGAGACGTAGGTCCCATGGGAAGAGAAGAGGGGTGCTATCCCTCATGCGAGTCTCTTCTAGAATTCACCCTTATCTCTACCTCTACACATTCTTTCACTAGGAGTCTGGGCAGGTTGGTTGAAACCCAGAAAGAGCTTCACTTACAGCTGTGGAAAACAAGGAAGATAGAGGCATCCTCAGGAGACCTCAACGGGATGCTGACCACTTCCTGGACAATATATCAACTGCCCCATGATGGCTGCCACTTCTGGTTCTAGCAGTAAGCCTAGCGAACATGCAAAGCACAATTTTAATGTCCTTTAGAGGACAACGTACCCAGTGAAAGGAATAACAAGCACAAGATACAGAATCTGTGTCTCAACAGTGAAACAGAACTGTTAGAGGAAAGAGAATACAAGTAGCCAATAAAATAATAACAAAAAGACAGAAGTTAATGGCAGCACAGGTGCACACACACATGCATACACACACTTATTAATAAAAAACAACATCCTTTATAAATTTAAAAAAGTGGTGAATCGAACAATCACAATGAAACTTAATGATTCTTATAATCCAATGAGCTACGTTACCAGAAATTAATATCATCAATAAATATAAAAAAAAATTTCAACTATTAGATTTGCAAAAGTATTGAGGGAGTTAGTGATGAAAATACCTGGCACATGGATACTTAAACTATTTCAGCAGACTTCACCCCTCCCCATTATTTCATTTATTATATTCTTTGACTTATGTGGGACTGATGAGCTACCTTGAACCATGTTCACAAGGTTCAAACAGTGGTTTGGGAATTCAAATTCCTGTGTGGAATGCTGAAGACTCAATGGCTCTTGACTTCCTGACATTTTTTTTTTTTTTTATGATTGGAATCTTTTTTTTTCATTTTTTTTATTAGATCATAATTGTGTACATTAATTCTCTCATAGGATACAGTGTGTTACTTCTATATGCAGATTGGACAACTCTCATCCAGGTGGCCAACATAGCCATCATGTCTTTCTCATAGCTGTTATGCTAAGACATTTATATTCAACCTTTAGACAAATTCACCTGTACCCAAATAGAATAAACTATAGGCATGATCCCTACAATATCATTCTCTTCACCCACCCTCCCCCTCCCCTCCCCCTCCCCTCCTCCCTCTTCTTTCCCCGTATTCTAGGGCTCCAT
>NW_003852488.1:2316044-2319540 GCF_000181295.1 Otolemur garnettii | reverse complement strand
TTTTCTTCCATTCTTGAGATACTTTGCTAAGGAGGACATTTTCCAGCTCCATCCATGTAAATATGAAGGAGGCAAGGTCTCCATCTTTTTTGTGGCTGTATAGTAAGACTTCCTGACATTTTATTGAAGACCACTGCTCTCTCTACAGCAAGACACATTAAATTCGATAACAGAACAAATCTCTAAAAACTTATCCCATACATATTTTGATTGATGATCCAAATCTTTCAAAGACAAGAATTTGACAAAATGTAAGAGGTAATTAAAAATAGGGATAATAATAAAATGAGTACATATCTCAAACCATAAGTACAAAAAAAAAAGTGAATCCTCTTCTTGAAACTCTGTAGCATAAAGTTAAAATATTAGTCACTGATCAGGAATGCAAAATAATCTATGAGTCCAACGGGACAGTTAATAAATTTGCATGTCCTTTTTCTTTCCCTTCCCCTTAGTTCCCACTTTGAGAAAATGTACAAAAGAAATTCTTTGTACATGATGTCTTCTTCATGGGCTCTTAAGAGTATTGGCATCATAGAGGCAAAATCTACCATAAAACATTCTTTTGTATTTTACATAGTTCCGTGGGAAAGGAACTTATGCAAATTATAGTCACAGACAAAACATATCCTGGTGACATCATGATTTCACTGAAAACTTTCCAACAGTAAAAAAAAAAAAAAGAGTTTTTTTTTCCATCCTTACCCTCCCCCACCAGCAACAGGCACATCCAGCTGTTGTTTGTACAGAAGGGAGTTTGTTGAAGCGGTGCCCTATTTTTGCTGGTCTCATCCTTCAGCATGCTTTCAGAGTGCTAAATCAGTTTCTCATGTTATGACCAAGGCTGGACTTCTTTGTTCTGTAACTTCTTTCTGACTAAGATTTTCGAGACGTTTTTAAGAATAATAAAGAATTCGGAGCAAATGTTTTTAAGGAATACACATATCCTTGCTTACCACCCTGACAAAACACTGAACAGTTGCAAGCTGTTACAAAAATGAACATCATATTAAAATGACGAGCTAAATCAATTAAAACTAATGAGAATTTCATCATAATAATTTGTATCAAATTCACAACAAGATTGTAAACTGATTTTTGAGGGGAGATTGAAAATGTCAGACTTCTTAGCTTCATCATTGCAGTTTCAAGCAGAAATAATTTCAGCTAAGAGGTTAAAAATAGTGAATGCAATTCTACTTTTTCTTAAAGGAAAATATTCCCACCAGTGCCATCATTATTATAGTAACTAGTTACAAAATCTTCACCACTGCTGCCTAAAATCCTGAAGAAAGTTAGTGAAAATGCAGAAAAGTATTTTCTGATTATATGACCAGGTATTTGTACCCTCTCAGGCACAAAAGTACTTTCTGAGATCCTCAAAGCAAGGGCTTCACATGGTGTCTGGTAATGTTTTACAATATGTCTTGTGACATGGCTAAATCATTCACCCTAATGTAAATATGTAGTATTCTTAAATAGGTAAGATATAGATACTGGTTATTTCATGGTAATCTTTTTGCTTAAACCACACCTGAATCAGAAAAAAGTAATGAGTCTGTTGTTAAAAGATATATTTTGCTAGACCCATATTATACAGCAATTAACTGGAATAAAATTCCGAAGGTAAATTTCTATTTCCGGCCATGTAATTTTTTAAAAATAATAATCATAAAGAAAAGTTTTAAAAAATAATAATCATAAAGAAAAGTTACTGACAACCTGTTCCTGTTAAAGATGTGTTAGAGGATGACTGCGAGAGACACTAAGAAAAATAACTACAAGCTGGGTTTAGCCTCACATATTCCTTTAGGCCTTTGGTCAATTTTTTAAATTTTTGTTTGGTTCCTTTTTCTAAAAAATTTGAGCTTTAAACTTAACTTGATAGTTTCCCAATTCTTTGGCAACAACCACCGTTCAAGGTGTCCTAAAGATGGCCCCAGCCAAGCTGCTGTGTTGAAGTGCAGTGTCGCTGACCCAGGGCTGGGAGCCTGCTTCCCTCCGCAGCTGCTGGGGTGCCTCGGAACACAGTTCACTAAACGATGCGTCAGACAGCAAAAAGAGATTGTGCTATGGATGTGCTCGTAATTTTAAAGGGAAGAAAAGGCATAAAGAAGGAGGGGCAAGTAAAGAAAGGAAACACGTGCCTCTTTAGTCCCTGTCTCACAGTCTAGTGCTCATAATGACTGGTTTTAAGGAGGCAGAATATTTAATGAGTGCTATGTAAATTATTTAACCATTTTCTGTTATTGAATATGTACTTGGTTTATCTATGACAAGTGCTGCTTCTTGAATACTTTCTTACGGACACATACTTTTCCCCAATTTTGGATGGTTCCTTTTGGATTTACGCATTATCCATAAAAATCCTGTTCATTTAAAGAATGCAACATCATTACTGCTCTTTGTATTCATTCTAAGAAGACTGCTTAATTTGCAATTTCAAAAGCAACCAACAAGAATTCTGGTTTCTACATACCCTAAGTATCGCTGGGTCATATTGCTTCATCCATCTCTCTCACTCTCTTTATAATTATCTTTAAAATCCCCATTTCTGAAAGGCAAAGACCTTGTCTCACTTTTGTTCTACTCAGTTAAACTGGTGAATTAACCAATGTTTGTGGGCTATCTCCTATGTTTCAAAAATTATTCTTGGTACTATAAAATTGCATTTATTTGAGTAAGAGATTTATAAGATTATACATGGTCCACACTTACTTTTTACTAAATGTATTTCCTCCTTTGAATCTGGCAACATTTTCTTCGTTTTCTGTTGACAGTAACTAAGAATCTAGATGTATCCTAACTAAAAGAAAGTAATGGTCATCTTGGGGGGAAAAACTCCTTATATGATCTTAGAATAATAGGTAAGAAAGGGAATGAAAATCCAGTATGATTCCCTCACATCTTAGTGATACCCATGTCCACAAGGAAGGGCGCAGTTCGAATATACAATAGACTCTCAGCAAACATGACATTTGCTTTGTTTACAACCCTCAGTGATTCTCCTTTTTCCTGTTCTGAGCCTTACTTTCTTTAGTCATATTGTGTGGATGAAAATAATGCCTGTCTCAAGGGGAAGCTTCAAGGACAAATTGGGAGCATTCATTTTATCATCTACACAGCATTTTAGGAATGTGCAGGATGAATAGTAGGAAGTTGTGTTCACATTCTGATTCTTAAATGTGCCTAAATACACTTTGGTGTCTGAAAACCTTGCCAGTTTTCTCACTGAAACTTTTCTATTGAATAAAGTAGACGGTGTATATGGTAGAAGATGAAGCATTTTCCTGGAGTGAATTTTAAAAAAATAAAAACTAAAAGAAATGAAACTTGTGCACGTTTTTAATTTCCCTGAGTTTTATCGCATACTAAAAGCAAATGTAGTACCAATGGACCAAACAAGCAGAAACAGAGCAAAGAGTAAAGCCATGAATTATCGGAAATGACAGATAAGGGGACATCAGGCACCTGACAACAGAAATTTGAAACAGAC
>NW_003852488.1:2311257-2314199 GCF_000181295.1 Otolemur garnettii | reverse complement strand
CTCTTGTGACTGACATTATATAGCCATTCAGTTTTATGATGAATAATATTTACATGGTATATAATTTCTTACTCTTTTTACTTTCAAACTATTATTGCTTTTTTAGTTAGAATGCATTTTGTGGGTATAGCATGTAGAGTTAAGTCCTCATGTTTTACACAGATTAAAACTGGCTTTTAATTAGAAAACTTAGTACATTTACATTTATTGAAACCCGTGGTTTACCATCTACCATTGTGCTTTTCGTTTTCCTTTTTCTTTCATCTGTTTTTGTCATTGCTGCTGCTGCTCATTTGTTTATCCTTTCCTTCCTTCTTTTGGGTTAATTATTTTTAGGATTTCATTTTATTTTTTCATTGACTTTTCAGTATAATTGTTTGCATTTTTTGATGGTTCTTGGAATTTACAATTCTCATCTTTAAGTACTCAGAAAATATGAAGAGTATGATTTCACATGAAATATATAGGAAATTTTAACCATGTAATTCAATTTGTAACCCCATATTTACTGGGCTTTGATGCACACATATACATACATATAATCATATGTATATAATCATATACACATACACATATATATGTATATGTATATACACACACACATATGTATCTGTATAAGCCTCACCATACCAGGTTTTAATTTTTCTTTTTTTTCCAGGTTTTAATTTTTCCTTTATAAGGTCTTACAACTTTTAAGAAAGGTGTTCTCAGCCTGAGGCTATTTTGCTCCTCCCCCTCCAGACATTTGGCAATCTCTAGAAACATTTTTGATTGGAGGGGTGGGTTGCTGCTGACAACAAATAAATACAGGCCAAGAATGATGCTGAAATCTTCCATTGTGTAGACCAGTTCCCCCAAACAAAGAATTATCCTTTGCAAATTGTCTATATTGTCAAGACAATGACATTTCAACACATAAGTCTTACTCCATTTACTTAAGAGTTTCAACTAATTAAGGTCATCTGTTTCCATATCCAAAGTTCCTCCAAACACATTTATATTCAAACATAAAGAGCTAAGCTCTCCAAGCTCACTGCCTGAATATATAAGTGAATTAATCATGTTATGTGATTCCGCATGAAGGATTTAAAGGCAATTGGAAAGAAGTCAGAGCTGCAAACAAGGGGGTCTCCCCTATCTGCTGTTTTCCTCATCCCCCTTTTCTCCTGACATGTGATACCACCCAAGTAATCACTTCTGGGTTATCTTAATTTAGAAGTAGAAAGGAAAAATGTTAACTACAACCACAAAATCTATAATGATTGTTTGCATATTAAATAAAGCCTAATAATATTAAACCCTTCCACACAAAACTATCACATATTTCTTAAAGCACATGCATAGTTTATCTTTTCAAAGACTCTCTTTAAACTTTACTAAGTCTATTGTTAAAATGCTGATAAAGCCAACTTTTACACAGAACATAGGCTTTCTGAATCTCTCGAATGTCAATCACTGGATTCAACTCTTCCTAAGTTTGCCATGCTGACCTTCTAGCACTCCAGCTCTCGTTTTACTATTATAATATTTAAGTTTACAAGTGTAGTTAATGCCTACCTTTCAAGGTGATTGAGGAACACTTTGCACCTCATCCTGCACAAGTAGAGAGTTCAGCTAGTCCAAAGCTCTGTTCTATCTCGGGAAACTGATTTTCTGGCTCTGCGACTTAGCTTCTTGCGGATGAAGAATCTATCCCCAGCAAATTGGTGTCTGTGCTAAGCTCTCCACTACAGGTGACTATATTTATGCTCCTGAGACAGATCAGCACTGCTGAGATAAGGTCCAGCTGTACTCTGTCATAGATCACTCATTTCAATTAAGCCTAGAGTGAGCAAGGGAAATAAATGGTGAAGGGTGGCTGCAACACTTTCACCATCTTCCCAGGGAAATGCAATTTTTGGAAGAGATTGGGTTAGCTGTAACCTTCAGCGAGTCAAATCCGTATTCAGATGTCTCTAAGGCCTGCAACACACAGACCTAACTTGCTCAAGAAAGGCCTAGCGTACTGGGCATTCTGAAATGCAAAACAAAGAGTCTGGGTCTAGGCTGTAGAACCTCTAGTTTACAGGACAGCCTCCAAATTGGCAGCAGTACTAAAGTCACTTTCATACTAATCTCAAAGGTTGTCTAGCGAGGCCTCTTTTAGTCCTGGGAGAACAATCAAGTCAAAACACACTTGCAAACACACACACATGCACTCAAACAAATGGCTTGTCTTCCACCTCATACATCTACTGCCACAGCTGCTGTCCCGACAGGGTCTTCAATCACCCAAACGTCTTCTGTTTGAAGGCTGTTTCCACCTCCAGGCAGGCCGGTCTCCAGTACATCTGACAAAACAGGCCAGATCTGCGCAGCAACCTTTGAGAGGAAGTGCAACAAAAGACATCCAGCTGTGCTGAATTAAAAGATCTTCATTCATCACCTCCCATCGGTCAGAACGCAAAAGGAGGCTGACGTTATTTGTAAGAAATTTAAGGGTGTTATTATTCACCTGTAATTAAAAAGAATGGTTTGATTTGGCCTATAGCCTAGAGGAGTATGAATGCTTTTATTTTGCCAGGTTATGAATTTTTCCAAGTACTAAATAGGGTCTGAGAATGAGGCAAGAAGATGAAGGAGCTTCAAAAGTACAACTTTTCTCCCTGGCTTTCTTTTCTTTCTTTCTTTTCTTTTCTTTTTTTTTTTTTCTTTAATCTACTGTTGTTTTACCTTTGCTCTTCTGCTTTGGAGAAGTACTACCAGCGAATAAAATCTAGTGGAACTTTGAGTCTATCAACATGAGAAAGTCCATGTAGAAAGTTTTAGATGCCCCCAAAAGACAAAATCTGAAAAACGTGACTACCTATGCACCAAGTTGCTTTTCCCACATATGCTACTTATTCAGAACGACTAGAGAGATAAGGGTTTCGGGTATTGCAACTGGGGGGGGGGGGAGAGAC
>NW_003852488.1:2308212-2310815 GCF_000181295.1 Otolemur garnettii | reverse complement strand
AGGCTGAGGTTAGTTCTGTGATTTGTAATACCCACAAAATTAAGACAGGAGAGGCACGTGTATTCCTCAGGTATGTCAATGAACATGGTGTCACAGACCTAGACATTGGGAGGATATAAGTTGCCAAAATTATGGGCTGGGAAAGTTAAAACTTTTCAGTAACAATTGTAAGTTTTTATATTTGTAGAATATTCCTGTGTTTTTCTTCTGATGCCAATAGGGATGAAAACAAACAAACAAAATTCTTTCCAGAATTGCTGTTGCAGGCTCCCAGAGAGTATGTGCCCCCCTCAGGTGTCAGCACCTGAGTCCATCTGAGCGCTGTAACAAAGCACCATAGCTGAGCATGGGTGGCTCACAAACCACAAAAACCCATCTCTCACAATACTCCCATCCATGAAATATGTGTTGAAATGTATATTATTTATCTAACCTGTGGAATAAAAACATGAGATTTTGTTCTATATACTTTGTATTATTTTTATACATATATATGACATAAATATAGTCACATGTCACTTAATGCTAGAAATGCAGAGAAGGGCACTTTCAGGCATTTCATCATGTGTGACCATCATCACATGCACATAAACCTTGATGGTGTAGATAGGACTTGCCTATTTTTTCTTATGAAAGTCTAATATCCCACCACAATTATTGGATATCAATCATTTCCTGTAATGGATCTGCATTGCCAATATTGAGCCATGAATCAGCTTTCTATAGATGCCCCATTATAATCTTGTGTGATCACTGCCCTCTATGTAACATCATTAAGTGGCAAAGACTCTGTGTGTGTGTGTGTGTGTGTGTGTGTGTGTTTGTAAAAACAATCTCTATAGTCTTAGGGTTCTGGGGAAAATCAATCAAGGTAAGGGAACAGAGTGACCCAGGATGCTGTCTTCGATGGGGTGAGCAAGAAGGATCTTACTGTGCAGAAGTCTACAGGTATTAGCAGGACACATATTTTAAATTATAGTTGTTCTTCCTATTATTCAATATAGCCCAATCATTTTCTTTGGATCTGAGCAATAAGTTTAGGCACTTTATCTCTTTTAAAGGAGAAGGAGTTATATAGAGACAGAACCCTGATGGGGCAGGATGTCACCTCTCCCTGCTCCATTTATTGTGATCTATATTCCTTCAGTTATTAATGAGGTTAAATATTTTTCCATATATTTGCTGAGCATTACTGATGCATGTGTTAACCTTCTCTATCATGAAATCTTTTTTGATCAAGGGTCAAGATCCAGGCACCGGCAGATTTGATGTCTGATGAGAGTCTGCTTCCTGGTTCCTGGCTGGATGGCTGTCTTATCACTGTATCATAACATAGTCTGAGTGACAAGTGAGCTCCCTAGGGTGCTAATTTTATACAAGGGCACTAATCCCATTTATAAGGGCTCTTCTCTCATGATGTAATCACATCCCAAAGATCTCACTTTCTCACGTTCTCTGTCATGGCATTGGGAGTTAAGATTCAACATTTGAATTTGAAGGGGGCAGGGGAGGCAAATGTTCAATCTCCAGCCGCCTGTATGAGCAGCGCATAAGAACGTATCAGGTATGGGGCTGGGAGACTAGGGTTTTATTATATCCCCCTGCACTGAGCAGTACACTGAAGGACAGGAAGGAAAGAGATGAGGCCACTGAAATACAAGCTGCTTGGATGCCCTATATAATATTTGGTATTTTGAAAACACTTCACAGTTGCCAGTAAGTAAATCCAGATGGTATTCCAATAAGTTTAGTTAATATCATTATCTTGGCTTGCTGATGTGGAAAGTCAGGCTCTATTGATTTTCTTGAGGCCTTTCAATTACTACAGAGCCACCATACAGCTTTTACCCCTTCCTGTACATCCAGTAGGCCAAAGAGAGTCCTGGATGAAAGCACAGACTTTGATATTTCCTGTCCTTCGTTTGGCTCAGCAGGTCACAGAAGGTTCTAAATAAAAGAGAAAATGTCTAGTATAGAGGATTAAAACATCATACTATAGTAGTAACAATCTAGCCTCTTAACTTGGCTGATGTGGTTTTCAGTGATTACTCTCACAAAGCAGCCCATGACCAATACTTCAAACCGACTGTCTAATTCCTATAAGGCCATTTCTTTTTATTAGTCCTAGGTTACTTTCCCAAAGAGTTATAAAGAACTACTTTTCCCAATTTACTCATCAGGAGGAGAACTATGTAAGAATCTGGAACCCAGAATAGAAAATATACAATGTCATGTTTTCAGAGATATATTCTTGTCTCTAAGCAAAACCAAAATCAGTGCTAAATTTTGTTATTGCCAGGATGAATATCGTAAATTGATTCTCTGGGGCTAGTTTCTCAAACTTTCATGATGAGGAAAATTACCTCATTTTGACTGTTTCAAAAATAGATTCCCCGACCCCACTCAGACTTGCTGAATCAGAATCTTTCTTGATGGTCAAAGCCTGTGTATGGGAAATGGTGTCAGCAAAGGCTATGGTGCTTAATCAAGCCTCAGTTCCAATCCCACTTCTGCCACTCACTAGCTGTGTGACCTTGCCTGTTAGCTTACCCTCCTTGTACTTCTGTTTCTCCATATGTGAAATACAAATCCAGACCCTTGAC
>NW_003852488.1:2306204-2307011 GCF_000181295.1 Otolemur garnettii | reverse complement strand
CAGTGACCCATGCCTGTAATCCTAGCACTTGGGAGGCCGAGGAAGGAAGATTGCTTGTGGCCATGAGTTTGAGACCAGCCTGAACAAGAGGAAGACCCCATCTCCACAAAAAATAGAAAAATTAGCCAGGCATGCTAGTGTGTACCTGTAGTCCCAGCTATTTGGGAGGTTGAGGCAGGAGATCACTTGAGCCCAGGAATTTGACATTGTGGTGAGCTATCATGATGCCACTGAGTCCAGCCAAGGTGACAGAAAATAATAAAAAATTAAATATTCTCTCTCAGAAAACAAATATTAAACAGTAAAATATAAAAGGGAATTGATGTGTTCGCATAATTATTGACAAAATATAAGGAATTTCAAGTGGAAGAAAGTTAAATACTGAAGATAAAGCTTGAGATAAGAGCATTTCCACCTCTATCTTCATGATACCTTTCACTTATGTCAATCTAGATCTTTTAGATGTCCTCCAGAACCTTTGGGTGGTGAAGATTTAGCTACTAGGGAGCCCTGAAATGGGCCAAATAACTGAAGTAACTAAGTTATGATCAAGGCTCCTGTTGTTTTTTTATTGAGTTATTAATAAAATCTACTTCTCTTATTTGATAGAAGTCATAATGTGTGTCATGAAAAATCTCATGTCATGGTTAGAGCTTATGCAATGAACAGGTCTGGAGCAACATGGGGTCTTATAGTAGGAAGCAATACATCAGAAGCACAGGCCTCATGAATTGCAGGGTATGCCTTCCCCATTCCCTCTCTTGGCTCCAAAGGCAGGAAAAGCAACAGTAAACAGTAGTCCTAGTC
>NW_003852488.1:2303284-2304712 GCF_000181295.1 Otolemur garnettii | reverse complement strand
TCAGGATAGCACTTCAAGGACATAGGTATCTTATCAATACCAACATAGCTCACCAATTTTATAAAAACAATGTTGACAAATTTTGAAAATAAGTGGATGCATTTTTTTTTTAATTTAGACTTTATGTTGTCATTAATCAGGGCTACAGGTAAAGAGAAAGTTGGAAGGGATGATCAATAGTGAAGAGTTGAAAGCTAAATCTGTTTCACTAGTGTTTTCTGCAGCAAAGTTCATTTGGAGTTGATAAGAAAAACACAGGTGAATTGGAGGTGTAAAATTCCTCTTTTACCATACATCAGCTATTTCACATACCATTAAGTTCATCTCTTTCTGAGAGTGCCTCAAAAGTATTTGATTGAAATCAGTGATTGATCAAAATCGAGGTTATGAAAAAGAAATTATCTTTAAGTAAGGATGTTCTATTTAAGTGCTTTGTGGTGGTTGCATGCCAGTGTGGATAACAATCCTTAGTCTTTCCCACATTCTTTACAGTTTGATCCACCAACCCACAGTTTTCTTAATTTCCTGACCAACAGCATTGTGTGCAATTGCTGTGCGTGGCCAACAGCTGGTGCCTTTAACCCAGCAGATGTTTCTGTGTCTGAGCTGTAATCGTAGTACAGAGTCCAGGATTTTTTTTTTTCCTTCACACTCTTCTCCCAGATGCAGAAACTTCCTTCAGAAGACAAAGGAATGTTCATAAAAATGGCACAGGATGAGCATGGGTTTAATAAACACGGTCTCTGGTGTATAAAGAGCCTCTTTCCCAGGGCAGGGGGATTACACAACACTCAAGTCACTTGATTCCACTCAAGTCATTTGAAATGATTCCTAAAAGACCAAATCCTATAGCCAATGGAATCACACAATCATAGAACACTGAAAAAATACCCATTACTCAGTTGAGACACACATCGTATAGGGCCACGCATTAGACAGGGCCAGTACATTGTGTGTCAAAGCTGAGTAACGGGTATTTTAAAAGGAAAAAGCTAAAGTTACTTAAGCTTCCCCTCCTGCCACAGTGGTTAAACTACATTTGTTATATTACCTAAATTTGTGTAACCACACCACAACGCACAAACTTCTCATGCCTCCAGCTTCTATAACTCCTGATGATGGCACCACCTTGGCGTGGTCCCATCTCCACCACTACCTGGCCTGTCACTCCTGACAGGTTACTGAGCCCTGCAATGTCTCATCTCTAACAGTAGAATTCATCTTATACATTATGAGATTAAGTAAAATAATAATATATATATACATATAAGAGTGTATACCACACAGCACTCAGCAAATGATAGCTAGTGTCATTATCAATTGTTTTTAAAACCATATAATCACCAAAATTCAAAGCTTATTTGATTTCATATGATGCATGATGTATTTTTTAAAATGAAAGTATGAGCATAGAAAGTGGATTCACAC
>NW_003852488.1:2283539-2303029 GCF_000181295.1 Otolemur garnettii | reverse complement strand
ATCAACAAAAACAGGATTCATCCAAGATTCATTCATGCTAACAAAACAGATGCCTCTGAGATAGTAGGCTTGAATTTCCTAAATAGACTTCAATCACCCACCTTTTTACTCTATTTTATTTTTATTACTGCTTTAAAATAGTAATTTCTAATGAAGAATATTATGTCTTTCCACTTTTACTTAGATACTAGGATCATTTTCCCATACTTGGCCAAACAAAAATTATGTTCATATTCATTGTTAAGTGACTGTTTTAAATAACAAAGCCAACTATAGAAATTTCTGGAGAGAAGGCTGAGACTCCTGATCATACGTTCATAAAGGAGTCTGAAAAATACCCTCAGTGTGATTATATAAACAAAGTTAGAGGCTTGCTCTCACAGCTCAGTGGCTCTCAATGAAGCAAAAACTACCCAGCAAACTAGATCATTTTTTTAAATTGTTAGTGTAGGATTTTGTGTCTAGTACTTTTGGAAGTACTGTCAACATTTATATTGACAATGACATTAATTACTGAAAGCATGCTTCCCTTCATGCATAACTCTCCTTGAATGCACCTAATTATCAGAAAATATTCCAAAGTGAAATGGTCTAATTTTTTATCCACTATATCTCTACACAGTTAATATATCTACACAGATACAATAATGGTCTTTTTCATACATACTATGTCCTTTTTTATTTGCATGTACAACCCAAAGATGTCTAACTTGCAGAGTAAACTTCAATATTTGCATCAAGGAAACTCTGAGCTCAATATTGAATATTTGATACCTCCCCCACATTGTATTTTCATGGTCTGCCTTTATGTGTTCTCCGTCTACTTAGTTGGTTAATGACAACTATAGTGATTGTTTTCTAATTTCCTGCTTCATAAATTTTACCCCAAATTAGTCATCTCATTTTTAATAGTGGTGGTTAGGGAAAAGGTAATGGCACCAAAAGAAAACAAAGGTGGAAGTGAATGACGGAAAGGGAAGGGAGGAATTATTACTGAGCAGTCATCCCAGAGTTCTGCCCTCTAGTTAGAACAAATCGTCTTTATAAAGGAACACTGACTGGTTTTGTATGAAGAATCCCTAATAGGGATTCTTAAGGGAAAAGTTTAATAAAATATTCTTTAAAGGAACACTTGATGTGAAAGTATTTTCACTGAGAAAAATTATCAAATATCATCAGGTTTTTTGAAAGAGTGGTCTAAACAAAGAAAACTATTTTACAAAGAGAACTCACAAAGAATAGACATTTTAAAGCCATTCCCCTTATTTCATTCAAAAGGGAAGCTCAGTGTTTTGAAGTTGGAAAATTTCAACCTAATGATACAACTTTCGTTTCTCAACAACACTAGGTCAGGGTGTGGAGGGTCATGCCTGTAATCCTAGCACTCTGGGAGGCCGAGGCAGCAGATTGCTTGAGACCAGCCTGAGCAAGAGGGAAAACCTGTCTCTCCTAAAAACAGAAAACCAGCTGGGTGTACTGGCACATGCCTGTATTCCCAGCTACTTCAGACGCTGAGGCAAGAGAATTACTGAAGCCCAGAAGTCTGAGGTTGCTGTAAATTATGATGCCACAGCACTCTACCTAGGGTGACAAAATGCAAATCTGTCTCAAAATAAATAAATAAATAAAAAATAAAAGTAGTGACCTAACTAAATATCTTACATATACCTTTGGTTTGAATTTTGCACAATTTACATCAAGACAATATTTATAACTCTTATTGGTATTTTGTTTAAAAGATGGTCTTTGATAGATTTGTCAATTAGATTTTAATAGCCCAAGACTATCAACTAGGGAAATATTTAAGACCTTATAAAATCAAAAAGAAGTTAAGGTGAATCTGATACCCAGTTCCCTGTCGAAATGTGAATTTTTTAAATGTATGAAAAGCAAAAACATGTATGCATCAAAAAAGAAGTAGCAATTTGATAGGTTTTTGATATATGCTAAATCTTATTATATAGTAAACTATTCACTTAGATAGACTTAACAACTGATCAAAATGATTCCAAATCTACAAGAAATATATTTCAGGGGGTAGCATTTTCTCTTTGTGTGGAATCTAAGATAAACTGGAAAGCTAATATGAACACAATGCCTTTTCTTGCATTCAGATACATACAGAATCTCTTACATTTGCAGAAGTTTCCATCATGTTAAGCAGTTGAATTACAACGTTCAGATTTATAAGTAGATGTTCTTAATTAACAATAAGCTGTATGCATCAAAGCTTTACAATGAAATATTTCCCTAGCTACTTAAACACATATACCATTCACATTTTAAAAGCATTTTCCGGATTTTCAATCCCTAATATACACATCTGGCTTGTTTAAAGCTCTTTAAGCATCAATTAAACATACGACCTCCTATAAGAGTAAATAGAGCTTATATTTCATAACTCCTCATATAATATAGATCTCTTTTAAAATATCAATAGTATTTTTTGCATAGATTTCTGCCTTTTAGTCATAGTACCCTTTAGCATCTGCTGTGCAATAAAGTACTTCATAGTATGTAATAGGATATTCAAGCAACAATTGTTTATTTAGCTCAAAATTCAGTAGGCAGTCCTTCTGGAACGGTCTGGGATGGTTGTTCTCAGGTATGTTCCTTCAGGCCCCTTGGCTGGCACAGCTGAAGCAACTGGAGCCTCTCTCCACATGGTTTCTCATCCTCCAGCAGGTCAACCTGGGTGAGCACATGGTGCTGTGATGAGCTCTGTGAGAGATAGCCCCAATGTACAAATGCTTTTCAGGTCTCAATTTGTTCCTCTCCCATTGACCAAAGCTGGTCACATGGCCATCCCATATGCAACAGGGCAACGAAAGTCTTCACCTCTTATTGGGAGAAACTGCACATATTGTCACTGTTTTGGCATCTACCACACCCACAGTATTTCCTTATTTGTGGTCTTTCAATTTACTGTCTGAATATCTCTCAAATTCATCCTTGTCTCTCTCTGGAGAGATTTCCTAGAAGCTTTCATCATCTCCTATTGGACTACTGCGGCAGCCACCTGATGGGACTCTCTCCAACCAGGATCACTGCCTGATATGAATGCACCCAAGAAAACTTTTTATAACACAGATGATATTAAAATCTTTTAATGGCTTTCTATTACCTGAAGATAAAACCCCAAGTCCCTCCTTTGGTGTTTATAAGGCTGTCCATGATCTAGTTTATGCACCTCAAATATATCTTGTGGCCTCCCATAATAATGACTAATGACTTGTGCAGTAACATAAGAGTGTATGGCTAGAGACCTGGTCTCATCTAAAAGGTTCTCAAAAGATAGGAAATTTGTTCTCAGGTTTAAAAGGTCTATAAGAGGTACCCAAAATTAACTGAGAAAATGGGATAAGTATTAAAAAACATTTACAATTTCACATTTATTTTTATGATATATTACTTGTTGAAAACTGAGAGTACACCAGTTTTTCTCACGCCAAATCCCTGTGCCTATCAAAGTCACTGGCAAGTGGTTAATCCCCAATAAGAAATTTTAAGACAAGATTAACTTTCAGATACTTAAGCAAAGACTGCAATTTTAGGCTTACACGAACATTGCCATGTTTCTAAAATCAAAAGTTCATTAATGTTTGAAACCCTTTTATTTAAGACATATGGTGTTTGTGAGCTTTATATCAGAAATAAGGAAATTTGGATTTTAGGACTAATTTAGCAATTACCTATCTCTATTAAACATTTTTAGTCTCAGTTTCCTCATGAGTAAAGTGAGAAAGTCTGTGGAAATAGTATCTAAAGTTCTTTCTAATTTTTTAACATTAAGTGATGTTATAATTCTGAGACTCGAAATAAGCAGAAAGTTAGAAATAAGCTTCCTGTCAGATGTGAACATATTATCCATTTAGTTAACTTAATTTGCTTTATATTTATAATATGTCTTCAATTTAAGTAGCTAAAGGATATAATTATATATAAAAATTAAATTGCTCAAAATGTTAAAATGTAAAGACTTAATAATCCAGAAACATTAAAAACTAAAGCATAGAATAGAGAATAGATTAAACATATAATGTAAACAATAGAATGAAATAAAATTAAATAGCAATATCCTCATTGCAGTTAATAGACTAATTTTCCTAAATTTGTGAACCACTTAGATGTTTTACATTGAGAAACATGCTAAATTTCTACAAGTTTAGACATATGGGACTCACTTATGAAGCATCTGGAAAATCCCAAAATCAAAACACACACTTCAGCAGGACAATTTCAAAAGAGTATAACCCAGAGGCTATGTCCTCCAAGCTGAGTGTAGCAGGAAATAGTTGGGCCTCCACATGTCAGGACAAAATTACTGCAGCACTTCTCAATAGGACATTTGAAAAGAGAAAAGCAAATAGGCAACACAGCAGTAGGTATTTTTTAATATATTTCAGATTTTACTCAAACAAAAACAACATATGAGATTCTATAGTGAATCAAAAAAGAGATTTTGAAGTTCTTGATACAAAAAGTCATGAATTTTGTTCTCATAATTTTTTGAGGTTTTTGAGTTAAGTTCCTATTATTGAAGAATATACCTAAACTAGACCATTAGAAAACCAAAGTTCACCTTCAGCTATGCAATGTAACTTTAATTTCTCAGTCTTCAGTGCAAATGGAAACAGGTGATAGAAGAATAGATTCTGGAGGCTTACCATCAGGGCCTTAATGCCAAATCCCCTTCATGAAACTGCATTGAATAATTTTGGATTTGATGAATTAAGTGCTATGTATTTTGTAGAGTAGACACTAAAATAGAAAATTATAAATTCCAATTAGAGGATAGAAAAAAATACAACCAGAACACAGAAAAGAGCAGACAGAAATTTTAAAATGCAACATAAACAAGGTAATAGAAATAGCATCTAAAAAGATGGTAGAATTAAACCAAAACACACCAATGATTACATTAAATATAAATGGACCATGTTATAATTAAAAGACATAGATTGATTAAAGCACAAAAACCAAATAATTTTTTTTTATTAATGATGCATTTAAAAATAAGAATGCAGAAAGATTAGAAATGTTAAAGTTAGGCAGTGCCTGTGGCTCAGTAAGTAGGGCATCAGCCCCATAGACCAAGGGTGGCAGGATAGAACCTGGCCCCGGCCAAACTGCAACAACAAAAAAAAGAAAACAAAGCCGGGCATTGTGGTGGGTACCTGTAATCCCAGCTACTCAGGAAGCTGAGGCAAGAGAATGGCCTAAGCCCAAGAGCTGGAGGTTGCTGTGAGCTGTGACATCACAGTACTCAACTGAGGGTGACAAAGTGAGACTCTGTCTCTTTAAAAAAAAAAAAAAAAGAAAAGAACTGTTAAAGTTGAAACTAAATATACCTTGGAAGTATTAACACTCTTTCCTAAAAAATGGAGTTTTACTTATAGCATTAGTGTATTTCAACAGAGTCACTTGGTAATGGGAAAAGATGCAATGGACTACAAGTCACCAAGAAATCTTAAAATTTTTAATATTAATGTATTTATTAAAGTAGCAAATGTTGATAAAATCAGAAGGATAAAAATACAAATCAAGGCTGGGCATGGTAACTAATCCCTGTAATCCTAGCATTCTGAGAAGCCAAAGTGGGTGAATCACTTGAACTCTGGAGTTTGAGATTGTTGTGAGCTATGATGATGTCATGGCACTCTACCCAGGGTAACAGTGAGACTCTGTCTCAAAAAAAAAAAAAAGAAATCGAAAATCAGAGTGAGAGATTTTGGGCAAATTTTCTTTAAAAGGATATGATAGAAGCAAAAAAACAATAAGCATATGAAAAACTTGAACAGCACAACTTAAAAATTTCACTCATTAAATTTTTATAGTCCACTCACTTGATTCAACAATCACAGAATGCACACCTTTTACAACATGCACATTAATAAAAATTGATCTTATGTTGGCCTAAAAAGTAAATTCAACAAATTTCAAAGAATTTAAATGATATAGGTCATTTCTTTGACTAAAAACTGTAAGTTAATTAAAAAAAAAAAAACCACTGGAAATATCCTGTATGTTTAGAAATTAAGGAAGGTACTTCCTTTTTAAAATATTTTAAAATTCATGTCAAATTTAGAAAATATTTTAAACTTAAATACAAGCCAACTGAAATCAGACTAAAAGGAAAATTGATTGCTTAGTATCCATGTAAAGGACAGAAAAATGAAAATTAATGATTTAATTATCCATTTCCATGCAATGGTTTAGTAAAACAAATGCAAAAAAGTAAGGGAAGATAATGAAGAAACAGAATTTAATGAAATAGAAAATAAGCATACTATAAAGAGGGTCAACAAAGCCAAATTTAGTTTTAAAATCTAGTAAAATTGATAAGCTTTTGGTAAGATTAATCAAGAAAAACAGAAGAGACATAAACAACAAATATCAGTAACACAGAAGTGGATGTCATTTGTATTGACATATATACTTATAAAAGAAGATATAAAACAAGCTTGTTAAAAAAGATTAGAAGATTTCAACAAAATAATCCCTAGAAAAATGTTAACTTACCAAACTGGATATATGAAGAAATAGAAAACCCAGGTAGTCTATTTTAAAAATTGAAATAGTAGTCATACATTTTCCCACAAAGAAAATTCCAGGTCTAGCCTGTTTCAATAGCTCCACCAAAAACATATGCATGAACTAATTCCAGTACCACACAAAGACTTCCAAAGAATGGAAACAAAAGGAATACTCCTCAGATAATTTTATGAGGCTACTATAACTTTGAAAACAAAACTAAGAAAGAAGTTAGGGGGAAATTTCTAGGCATCTCATTCAGAAATGTAGTGCAAAAATACTCAGAAAATATTCAGGAAAAAAGGTAATAGAAAAATACATTAAAAGGATAAAGCATCATTAGCAATTTGGGTGTATCTCAGAAATGTTAGATTGTTAGAACATTAGAAAATCAATTAGTATAATTCATTATACTAACCTTTAAGGCAAAATAATATATTATCACCTCACGAATACAGAAAATATATTTGATAATATTTAAAACCCACGTTTAAAAAGGTCCTTAACATAATAAATAGTATTTACCAGACACCTAAAGGTAATATAATGAGAGAAAATGAAAGAACTGTTTTTGTAATTAGGAAAGTGAGTGAAATATGTATGTGCATTTTATTCAAGATTTTACACACGTATTTCATAAGAAATGGTGAAAAAATACCAGCTACACAACTAAATGAAATTATTTGTTAGGACTTTACCAGGTAGGTAAACATTGCCTAGAATAGCATAAAACTCTCTTGTAAGTGAATAAGGGAAAGACAATCAATAGAAAAATAAGGTAAGAATATGAACAGGCAATCACAAAGCAGGCAAACTGAGTGGTTAAAAACGTACAAAGATCTTTAACCTCATTAGGAATCAAAGAAATTCCAATTGACATAATGACAGCATAGCACTTTGTCTTTATCAAACGAGAAAAAAATTCTAATTTCTAAATTCAAAGAAAATAGTGGCCTGTAACAAATACTGCAAAAAGTTAATACCTTTTGAATCTTGGAGGTATATATGAATGCTGATGTATTTTGAAATTATTAAAACTGAACCCTGTGTGGTGGTGCATATCTGTGGTCAGTCCTAGCTACTCGGCAGGAGGAGGCAAGAGGATGTCTTTAGCCCAGGTGTTTGAGACGATCAGCCCAGGCAACATAGCAAGACTTCCCCACTATAAAGAAAAAAGTATATAATAACAATTAAAAACTATTTCAAAGTAACCTTACAAAGAATTTTGTATTGGAAGCCAGACTTAATTTTGACTCTATGTTCACTAGCCGTGTGAACTTTCACCAATTTTATACCCTCTCTAAACCTCCCTTATGTTTCATTTATGAAATGGCATGTATATGTGTATGATTATTTGTAAGGATTAAAAAGAAATTAAAATGCAAACAGTAGCAGGCCCAAAGAAGAATGCCTGTCAGAAAGTAGAGTTCTATAATTGTTTTCCCTTCTTTTCCATAAAAAATTATTGAAAGCAGATTATTTTGCATGTTACCTCAGCTTTCAACATCTCTCTATTTCTTCATCCATGTTATAGAATGATAATACTTCATTCATCTAGACTAGGTAGCCTCGTGAAGCCTATTGCCCTCTAATGGGTCATGTAATGTGCTTATTTATTAAGTTTATTATTGACAGTCAGCCTCACCATGCTGCTACATAAACTCAACAAAGATTGAGGCCTTTGCTTTTCCAATATTGTACTAATATACCCAGAACATGTCTTGCACAGCACTCAATAAATATTTGCTGCATGAATTAATGCATGAAAAGCATATACTTTGGAAAAAAGTAACCTTTGTGCTTTAAGCCATTTAAACTTTTATTGCCAGAAATAAATAACTATTGTCTTAACTTTATTATTTATGGAATTGTAGATATTTTGGATATAGAAATGCAAAACATTCACAGAAAGTTTCAACAAAGAGACATCAACATTTATAATTCTTTAACTCTAAATATGAATTGAGACGTCACCAGTAAGTAGTCCTCTCAGAATCCCATGCTATCGAGAACAGAGAAACATGGGGTAGGTGTATATAAGGAATGACATTGTAAATAACATGTCAAGTAATGAATGTCCCAAATACTGCTCCGGGTCTCCCAGAATAATTATCCAATAAGTTCTAGATTTGTAGGTGAAAAGTAATTTGACTCCATCAGTATGATATTTCTAAATATTTCTCTTGATATTCACTGTAATAAGTACATTGGATTTGTGTCCTATAACCAACCAGCTAGCAGGAAAAATGTACTCATAGATGTTTGCCAGAGTGTTGTATTTTTTATGTTAGACTTAAAAAAATACACAGCTATCTTACATGTCCAACTGCATTCTAAATGTAGGTATAAAAATAAGTTTATGGGACAATCTATTGTAACTTTAAACAAGTATTTAAATGTCACGCCACGTTTCAAGTGGAGACAAAGCTGTAAACAATTATTGGTCACACCACTGGCAGTGTGGCAGGGAGTGCCCAAGCCATCCCCAGCACACATGTGGTCACTCAAGAACCACTCTGCTGTGCCCTGCCCTTTCTCAGATCCAGCAAAAAGCCCAAGCATCTTGATCTCATTCATTTATCCTCTTCTGACAGCTGTAACAATTAGAGATGCCCTCATGGTTGAATCAGAGCATTTTCCAGTCAACAAAGTAAACAGCATTGCAGCAATTTGTCTAGAAACCCTTTTGGTCTGGGGTGTGTGCTTTGCAAGGTCAGGCATATGAAAAGGCACAGATCATCCCGAATCAAGGCAAACTGTAACACAGTGGGCATTTTAGAAAGAACTGACAGACAAATTACCCACCTAACAGGGCTCTAAATCAGGTAGGGTTTTTCACTCTCTATGATCTTCTATAAATAGACTTCACCATGGTTTTCATTAACATAGAATTTAAGTATCCCTTTAAATGATATAAGGAAATAAAAAGAAGTAAATGATATCTTCTCTACTTTCAGTGCCTTCATAATTGAGTTTGAGAGAAATGACATGAACATATATATTTTTAAAAGACAACATGAGATTAATAGTTTCTAAATAAGTCACAGAGGTGGTCGACAGAGGGAGACACCAAAATGGGCTAGAGTGCTTTGCAGAGGGGCTCAGTTGGAAAGAAGACAGAGGAAAGGAAAGATGCTCCGTGCTAAGGCAAGGACATTAGGGCGGAAATGGGGTGGGCAGGCTGGATCTGACAGGTATACAGGGCTGGTGCTACAAGGGAAGAGAATTGCTCAGTCTTAGCCATACCTCAAAGTCAGGAATTGTAGCCTCCCGCCAGCAGTCATCTGGTTTATGTTGTACTTGCACATATATGCAAATTTCAGCTGGTCTTCTCCACGGTAAACTGATCTGTCTTGCTATCTCCAGTTAAGTGTCTTCAATGCTCTGATACCCAGTGAACCCTCTCATGATTAGCCCCCACCCCCAGTCCTGGATCCCCACGGAGCCCTTTAAACCACATCAGAGCCCAGAGGTAGAAATATCAGTGCCCTCTATTATTCATGAGGACATTTAGTTTTTCTCATAAAGTAAAAAAAACAAACCCACTGTAGCAATGAGTTTGATACAACTGGCTTATAAAGAGAGAGTCAGCCAGAGCAGGGATGGAGTCCCTGGGTGGTTAACCCAGGGAGCCACACACCGCTGGCTCAGAACACCAGCTGTCCCACTTCGTGGAGGGCTGACATTGAGCAAATCTCTAAGCCTTGCTGTGCTCTTTTTTTTTTTTCTTAATTTAATGGTTAATAAGTTCCATTCTTTTATATAAAACACATGGGAGAAAGCTAGCCAATCAACACACACCATCACCACATGAACGCAAGTGTTATTTTAAAGATAAGTTCTCATGAGATGTCCATCCATTCTCTTTTCCATCTGCAGGCTGGGCTGTGAGGCTGAGAGTGATCTTGGACAATGAGTGTTTCATAAACCTGGTCACCACTAGCTACAGAGAGTAGAGGCCCAGCTGTCATTTAGATGTGCTGTGAGAAATACACTTCTGTTAGCTTACCCCACAAAGAATCCGGGGTTTCTTTGTTTCAGCATCCAGCAATAAAGGGATATAACGGAAAGAGCAGCTCTTACACAGTAGCAGTGATGGCCAAGCCACAGGCATAACTTGACCTTTATTACAGCTTTAAGAAGCAAAAGATGTATAGAAGTATCATTAGACAGTACAATGAGAAAATATCAAACCACAGTACAGTGTTCCCAAGAAGGAATTCAAAGGGATTCAAAGTTACAAAATCTTGCAGGAAGCTACTAAATGTTCATGAATTTCAACATTTTCCTGACTAAGAAGGTACAGATAAGCTTTGGAAAAAAATCCAATCGTCGGGGTGCTTATTTAAAAACAAAATAAATCTCTAACTCTTTAAAGGCCTTTATGTTACTAATAACTATTGTGATAGTGGTTATGGGATGAAATCATCTATAACCCAAGTAGAAAGCAGTAGCTATAAAATTTCTTAGCAGAGGGGAAAGTTGTTGGATCTTCCCCCAGGCACTTTCTCTTCGTAATTATTTCTAAATCATTACCTTATGTCCACCTTCACTACAACAGAAACCCAATTCTGCATGACTTTTAAAAGAGATAGAGAAGAGAGTACCTGTCAAAAATAATCAGTGTGGTCAAGAAAGTGCAAATATCGGATTTTAGTAAGAGAAAATGTTTATGTAAAGGAAAAGCGTCTATAAGAATTTAATAGATTTAGTGCCATTATAAAGAATGGTTATACAAGAGTGATGTCTGTAAAATCTAGTAAAAACATGCAGTCCACCTTCCTTAGCAGACCCTGTCTCCAAATAAATGCTTAGTAAAAAGCCAAATCCCTTGAAAGGAAGGATTTTACTGTCCTCCTGCTAAATCGGCTTTATGAGCCGTTTGCTCAGCTTGTCCTGCATCTCGTCAGGTGTGTCTTGTGTTTACCACACTTGTCAGCATTTGTTCTCACCTTTCACTCAGCTGTGCCTTTTAATGCATTGACAGCTTCCTTCATCAAATTTAATGGCCTCTTTCAGACAAAGGGATAATTGACTAATCAGACCTTATTTGCAATAATCCTAAGAAACCAATTTCTTTGCAGTCCCCCAGACTGTTAAAAGCATGTCCCAGGCCTATAAATGATGGTGATGTAGAAAGCACCAGGTATTTGTCATCCCTTGAAATGGAGGCTTTTATATGGGGGTGACCTTTCATTGAAAAGTTTCACTCCACTCCTACCCTCTCTTTATCTTTGCCTCATTGTTTTTAACCAATATAAATTTCTTGGGCTTTCTTCCAGTTAATAACTGGAATTTTTCTCTGAAGAAATCCTAAGATTTAATTATAACATAAAGTTAGAAGAAGAACACTCAGCATCCTTTCACATGTTTTTGTCAATGTATGCATTGAGAATCATTTCCAATATTTTGTTTCTTGAGTATAAGAAAAGCTCCAATTTCCTGGCAATGAAACACAAAATTAGATCTCCTCCACTGCACTGAGGGGCCATTTGTTTTAAGCTCCCTCATTTTGCTAACAACCTCCCAAAACACATGCTTCTCCATGAACTCTTCATTCACAGAATTGACACCATCCAATTTTAAGGATAACTAATCAAAGCATCATATCTTTCTAGTGATAAAAATTGGTTGAGATAGCAGTTCCAAATATTTTTCCATACTGTAATCCACATAAAAATTGAAGAAAATAGACTGTCATATGAAGCTGCTGGCTGCCAGAGGTGACCAGGTTAGGGACTCTGGCTTTCTCAGGCCCTGACTGTCTACCCCTAAAGGAATTCAGTACACAGCACGGGTACAACTCACTCATTCAACACATGCAAATATTATTGCAATACTCCATTGTGTTTGGGCATACAAACAGAAGTTGTAGATTAAGGCAGGTGTTCACAAGACAAAGTCGACAACTCAAGATGATGAGATTCAATTCCAGTTTGGGCTAAAGGGAAAGCAGAGTTTATTTTTTTATGCTGTGATGATGATGTGAGCCTGGCAAAGCAAAGGCTACTCTGTGGAGTCTAACGATAGTGACCTCCTGTGTCAAAGGAGACATACCCTTGAGTGTCTCATTTATATGAGCCAATAAATGCCATTTTGTACTTAACCCACTTTCTGCATTATACAATTGCAGTTGTAACTGATAAGCTTTTGAATACATCATGTTATTCAGAAGTATCTGTTCAGCAGTTGTCTCCTTGACTGGACTATAAATTTGTTAAAGATTGGAGCTATATAGTTAGTGCAGAAAGTACATAGCCCATATGATGAGGTGCTCCATCAAGACATATGTTTCTTAAAATGAATTTTAGATGTAAAATATTCATTAAAAACTATGAATGGAATAGAATCAAGATTTGTCCTGTTGTAATCCATAGACTTCTGAATACCTTTGTAAACAAAGCCTTAGGAATATGACACATGGAAAAAATAATGAGAAAAATGAATTCACTGAAAAATTGTATTACTAAATTTATTATCTTTCAAATGAATGTTCGAAAGCTGCAGCTATTCTCATTCAAGTCAAATAGGCTTAAGATTAAAGTACACACTTTTCAATTGTGTTCTCTTTGTAATTAATTTTTCTTTTTTAATTGTAGGGATTCATTGAGGGTACAAAGAACCAGGTTACATTAATTGCATTTGTTAGGTAAAGTCCTTCTTGTAATTGTCTTATTTTCTACCCATTTTCCTAAATCATGTGTCCTAATTACTTCTTTTTTTTCTTCCCTCTCCCATAAGAGAAATCAATTCTTATTTCTAAACATGAAAGTGGTGGACATATATGTTCATGATAACTAAAACCAACCAAGGCACAAATCAAGCTTGGCTACATTTAATTTTTAGATCTTCTCTTTAACAAATCTCTATAACTCATCAATAGTAAAATTAATCAAATAGAAAGGTATACTTAAGTTTACTCGAACTACTTTAAAGTTTATTTAAAGAGAAATTTTGATAAATTAGAATTGACTTTGTTCCACAAATGATATATTGAAACTCAAGTGAATATTTGGAAACTAGAATCAGACTAAAATATTATAGTGTTTTGAGCAAATCAGAATTTTATGTAAAGTGATCTGAATGTATAGGTTGACTAAAGAGGGAAATGTCTGTCTACATAATCTAGAAAAAGTAAAGGAAATGGAAAAGTTCCTTGAAACATACAACATTCTAAGCCTGAATCAGGAAGAAATAAAAATCCTGAACAGATCACTAACCAGCAACAAAATTTAGATAATAATAAAAAATCTACTAATGATAAAAACAACACCAAAAAGCAATGCCTCAGACAGGATGGATTCACAGCCATATTCTATCAGAATTATAATAAAGAACTGATACCTGTTATATAAAAATTATTTTGTAGCATCAAGATGGAAGTAATCCTACCTAACTCATTCTCTGAAGCCGGTACCACCTCAATACCAAAGCCAGGAAAGGACACAACAAAAGATAAAGAAAACTACAGACCAGTATCCCTCTTGAATGTAGGCACAAAAATCTTCAACAAAGTACTAGCAAACTGAATTCAACAACACATCAAAAAAAAATTTACCATGATTAAATGGGTTTCACCCCAGGGATACAAAGATGGTTCAACATATGAAAATCAATAATTATGATTTACAGTATAAACAGAAGCAAAACCAAAGACCATATCATCATCTCAATAGATGTAGAAGAAGCACTCAATAAAATTCAGCAGCTTTTCGTGATAAAACCCCTCAACACGCTAGGCATAGAAGAAACAGACCACAAAATTATGAGAGTTATATACAACAAACCCACAACCAACTTCTTACTGAATGGGGAAAAGCTGAAAGCATTACCCCTAAGCACTGGAATACGACAAAGGTGCCTATTCCAGTGTCACCATTTCTATAATGCTGGAAGTTCTAACCAAGAAAATGAAGCAAGAGAAAGAAACAAAGGGCATCTGAATCAGGAAAGTGAAGGTAAAACTATTGCTTTTTGTGGATGATAAAATCTTGTATCTAGAAAACCCAAAAAGACTTCACCAAAATACTCCTAGACTCAACAAAGCCTAGAATTCAGCAAAGTCTCAGGTTATAAATTCAATGTATACAAATGAGTAGCATTCCTATATACTAAGAATAGTCAAGCTGAGAATCAAATCAAAGTCTCAACATCATTGACAATAACTACAAAGAAAATCAAATACATGGGAATATACTTAATGAGGAGGTGAAAGATTTCTAGAAGGAGAACTACAAGACACTGATGAAGGAAATTACAGATGATTCAACTGAATGGAAAAAAATCTCGTGCTCATGAATTGGTAGACCCAATATTATTAAACTGTCTATAACATTCAAAATGATTTACAAATTCAATATAATCACCATCAAAAATTCCAATATCATATTTCCCATATCTAGAAAAAGTAATTCTAAGCTTCATTTGGTACCAAAACAAACAAACAAAAAACACTATATAGCCAAGGCAATCTTAAGCATAAAGAACAAATCTGGAGATATTATATTATCAGACTTCAAATTATACCACAGTCTATAGTAACCAACACAGCATGATACTAGTATAAAAGTAGAGAAGTAGAGACATAGGCCAGTGAAACAGAGTAATGAACCCAGATATAAAACCTTCTACCTACAACTAATCTTGAGCAAGGCAGAAACAAATATACTGTGGGAAAGGAAGCCTTATTCAATAAATGGTGCTGGGGAAGCTAGATAGCAACATGTCCAAGAATAAAAGTGGACCTCCTATCTCTCTCCCTATACAAAAAAATAGTTTAAGATGTATTAAAGAACGAAATATAATGCATGAAACCATAAAAAATCTAGATCGGTGGTTCTTAACCTTCCTAATGCCACGACCCTTTTTTTTTTAAAGTTTAACAAGAAATTTATTAATGTTGTGGCTCTGATTCAAGCTCTGACATTCTCGCAATGGCACACAAAAACATGCAACAACAATAATGAAAGCCACTCAGCAAGACATTGCCACACATCAACACAAACACAACCCTGAGACACTGATATGCCAAGGTTATGAAACCTTATGGAGTTGTTTGTACAGTGCTTCCAATGTAAGTTTATGGTGACAAGTTCAAAACTTAATTGTCAGACCTTTGTATACAGAAAGCTTTTAGGAATACCATTTCTTTCTTTTTTTTATTAAGTCAAATACATATAGATCATAAATACATTCATGCATATGTGGGGTACAATAATACAGTTTCTCATGTTTTGGTGACCACAACCGTAAAATTATTTTCATTGCTACAGCAACAAAAAAATAGCCTCAGTCAAAAGTGGGCAAAAGACATGAACAAAAATTTTTCAAAAGAAGATAGACAAATAGCCAAAGGACATATAAAGAAATGTTTAACCTCACAAGATACATATTAAAACCACAATGAGATATCACCTTAACCCTGTCAGAATTGCAGTTATTAAAAAGTCAACAAACAATAGATGCTGGCATAGATATTGAAAGAAAGGAATTGTTGGTGGGACTGCAAATTAGTACAATCTCTATGAAAAGTAGTGTAGAGGCTCAGTGCCCATAGCACAATCGGCATCAGCCACATACACTGAGGATGGTGGGTTCGAACCCAGCCCGGACCAGCTAAACAACAATGACAACTGCAACAAAAAATAGCCAGGCATCGTGGGGTGTGCCTGTAGTCCCAGCTACTCGGGAGGCTGAGGCAAGAGAATTGCTTAAGCCCAAGAGTTTGAGGTTGCTGTGAGCTGTGTGTCACGGCACGGCACTTTATCTGTCTCTAAAAATAAAAAAATAAAAATAAAAGACAGAAAGGAAAAAAGAAAAGCAGTGTAGAAATAGATGTAGTCTTGCCATTTAACCCAGAAATTCTGCTAATGAGTATGTACCCAAAGGAAAAGAAGTCATTTTATAAAAAAGACACATACACTTGAATGTTGATTGAACCACAATCTACAATTGAAAAGATGTGAGATTAACCTAAGTGCCCATCAGTTCATGAATGGATTAAGAAAATGTGTGGTATGTATATTTACATATAGTATGTGGTATGTATACTATATGTATATAGTACCATGCCTACAACTTAGCCATAAAAAGGAATGAAATGTCTTTTACAGCAACATGGATGGAATTGGAAACCCTTACCCTAAGTGAAGTATCGCAGGAATAAAAAAAGAAACACCACACATATTCTATAGTAATTGGGAACTATTCAAGGGCACCCAGAGAGGTAAAGGTCATTGGAAATCAAGAAGCAGTGTGAAGAGAAGTGGTAAAAACCTACCAATATTGCACAATGAACACTATTCAGGTAATGAGCATACTAAAAGCCCCAACTTAAGTATTATAAAAGGTATCCAGGGCAGTGCTTGTGGCTCAAAAGGGTAGGGCACCAGTCCCATATGCTGGAGGTGGCAGGTTCAAACCCAGCCCCAGCCAAAAACTGCAAAAATAAATAAATAAATAAAAATAAAGTCTATTTAAAAAAAAAAAAAGGTATCCATGCAATAAGACATGTGTGCCCCCTTAATATTTTGACATTTAGAAAAGTAACACATTCATAAATTCTGGAGATTTATGGATATCTTTAGTCAGGGCAGGATGGAAGAGTATTTTTTGGCTACTCTATTATCTCCTTTGAGTTTCATAATGTGTGGTGCATTACGTACACAAGAATTAAATAAAATACAATCCCCAAAATCTAAACTATAAATGCCCTCTGATCTTACAATTCCATTTGCAGAAGTTTATAGATATATTAAAAATATGAAAAACAAATGGTATGTATATAAGATTATTCACTACAAAATATTAGTATTGAAAAGATCCTAAGCATACATCAATGGTATAGTGAAATAAATTATGCCCACATATAGAATGGAACCCTATGCAGCCATGTAAAAAGAATGAAGAAACACATTATGTGCTGATATGGAAGAATCTATAAGGTTAATTGTAAAGAAAAAAAGGCAAGGGATAAGAATAATGTGTGTGTGTCTGTGTGTGTGTGTGTGTAAAACAGCATATGTCTTTATAGACTTGACTAGATAGTCATAGGTTGTCTCTGAAAAGATACAGAGGAAATTGATAACAATGTTTCTTTGTGGAAGGGAAAAACCAGATCCAAGGGAAAATAGTTGGAGAAACGTTCTTTATTACACAGGGTGGACATAAAGTTTGTGTGTAGTTTACTACGTTAAAGTATTTTAAATTACACACAAACTTTACATCCATTCTGTATATCATATCTTACCTTTCAGATTTTAGTTGAGGGCATTACTCATTTCAAAAATTAATTTAAATATTTTTTAAAAAACAGAAACAAAGTTTAACTACTAATCACTTAAAATAACTAGTATTTTAAAAATATATACAATTAGTTACCAATAAAAGTATACTACCATATTTATGAGGTTAAAAAAATAATAAAACCAAGAGGCAGTATTAAATCAGACACTATAGAATGTAAGGCCACGTTTAATGAACAAGGATAAAAAACAATTATTTGATATTGTTAAGGAGTAAAATCCTCAAGGAAAATTGGGAAACAATGTATTGAGTAAAAAAACATTTGTGGGTAGCGCCTGTGGCTCAAAGGAGTAGGGTGCCTGCCCCATATGCCAGAGGGTGGCAGGTTCAAACCCAGCCCTGGCCAAAAACTGCAAAAAACAAACAAACAAACAAAAACACCATTATTAGTGTGCATTTATGGATCACATAGATCTTTGCCCATAAAACAAAAAGAGTTTTCAAATAAGAAAAATTTGATCATTGTTGAGACAGATTTGAAGACCTAAACCACTTAGAGCAAATAAACAAAGTGAATATAAACTTAGAAAATTATAATACATTGATAAGATTTGTTACAAAATACACACAACTCCAAAAACGTTTTTATCCTCTGTACTTGAAAAAAAAGCTGTAAAATATCTTTTTCTGAACCTACTATAATATTGCGTAGAAGAGAATATTTTGTAACTCTTAACACTTAATGAGAACTCTGGTGCACCTGACAGCCTTGATTAGACACCACCTATGTTGAAGTGAAGATATTCAATGGACAACTAGGTCTATTGGCTTGCTAATTACTCTTTCCTTGTCCTATAGTTTTATAACATATCAACTTCCAAGTTATGGCTCAGAAAAATTGAAAAATGTCATGTTCTGTAACTTCAGGGATATTCCTAAATGTCAATACCATAGATTTGGATATAATTATGGCAAGAATTTGGTGAATATGAAGAATATTAGGCCACAAATAGTTAATACAAATGACCTAAAATGGAGTATGTATAGGCTTCTTTCTCTGGCTACAATGGAATAAAGGATAAAACCAAATTAAAAATTAAGAAAAGTGGAAATTCTTTTATGAAGCTTCAGTGGGCAGCTGATCTTAGAAATTGTAGCTTAAAAATGTTTCATGTTCAACTGAGAAAGAATGAATGTGAGTAAATTAGCATTTAATTTTAGGAATTTAAAAAGTAACAATAAGCCATTTTCAAAGAAGTATAACAATAGAAATGGTAAAATTAAAGGAAATATTGATAAATTGGAAAACAGAAATACATATAAATCCCAAGTACTAATTTTTAAATGTATTGAGCACAGAATCTAATAAAAAAAAAAAAAAGGAAAATACAAACACAACTGAAAATGAGTTATGTTTATGTCATCAAGCTAGAATGAATACAGGCTATATGTTTAATATTTATATTTTTACAATGCACAGAATACTATGATAGTCACCACTGTGAATAAAGCCTGGAAAGATAGCTTCCTGCTTAATTAGGGAAATAAGTGACATACGTATAAAATGCACATATGATAGCTCAAGTTACAATTAAAGCAATAAGGATGCATTCCAACAGCCAATGGTGTTAGAGTTGGGAAAAAACACACAAATGTCCATTGATCAGTGACAAAAATCACAGTCTATAGTCAGAAATGAATTGGGACTTGAA
>NW_003852488.1:2272897-2282880 GCF_000181295.1 Otolemur garnettii | reverse complement strand
TAGAAAGCAATCCAAACTTGAGGATTCAATAATTTTATTAAGTGTACTTAATAGGTTACTATTTGTCCAATGATGTTGACAAAAGCTTACTAGAAATCCTGAGATTCATACCAAACAAATACCAAACAAATGCAAGGACTCTAATAAATATTCAGGGCCTTTTATGGTTCAGAAAATTTTCAGATAACTTTTCACATATTATCTCATTTACTTCTCAGGAAATTTGCTTAATTCTATTTGACAATTGAGAAAATGTATATTAGGATACGATTAAATAATTTGCCTGAATTTTCAAAGAAAGACAGAGCTAGAACTTCTAACCCACTTCTAAGTTCAAATCCTTTATTATTCTTTTGTGAGTCAATCTCATATTTATTGTCATTTTTTTATTGTCATGTGTTGCTTTTTGTCTTTTCTTCCTCTTTTTTCTAGAGAAGCTTCTTTTCTGATGTATTATTTTTTCATTCTATAGACTTTGACTTGGGTGCCTAGTCTTGTCTTAAGATCCTTCCTTTATCTCCCAGAGGTTACTTAATACTTATCTCACATCAGGAAAGCAGAGATGGGTCAGAATGCTTCTCTGTGTTGTATATTTGCTATTTCCACAAAGATATAATTACTGAGTACCTTTATAATGCATTTTATATCTGTTTATAAATGTAAAATTGCAGTAATTCTGGGTTTTAAGTGGGCTTTCTCCCAACAAATGATGTGTTGTTTTTTCTTTTCTGTATACTCTTTCCTGAGTTTTCATGGCCACATCCTTTAAGAGACCAGTGTAGTATTATGCTTCAATCTCCATTTCTGGTTTACAGCCAACCAAACTCTCTGCCTTTCTTCAACTCTGCAAACAACTTAATGTCCTCTATAAATCCACAGAGGCTTGAAATATCTCCTCGTAGAGAGTATCCAGAATAGAGGACGAATAATAGACAGGATAGATGATGATGGATGGAGGATGGATGGATGGATGGATGGATGGATGGATGGATTTTGTATATATTCACAAATAAGTTTTGACATTCCCAAAGATGAGGTTATTGATAATAATCTGGCAACTTAAAATATTGGGTATCAACATATAAAATATTACAAATTAAAATTTCTTCTCCTTCAAGTGTATAAAACACATGGACTCATAAATATATTGTGAGAAATGATATCAAGATACATATATGATATATTGAAACATAGGTTCAATTTTCATTGTACATGGAATTTTACACTGTCACAAGTAACCTTACCAATATAACTATAATTAGATTTTCATGTAAGACTGTGAGTAATTTTGGCTTTGTAACTTCTTTCCCATTTGGAAAAAAAAGTCCCTTCATTAGGGTAGAGATAGAGTCTCATTTTCCAGGATTGCTTTGAGGTGTATTTCCTCAACAGCTTAGTACAGGTGTTAACAGGGCAAAGAACACCGCTGGGAGCAATTCTCTACTGAACAAGGGAGGGTGTACCAGGACTCTTGGTGAAATATGATCTTGACCCTGAGGTAGGAAGGGATAGATGAATCACCAAAACAACAGGAGAGAAAAATGGATGTTGCTCATCATGTTGCTGAAAGGTGGCATCATCAGAGAGGCCAGTCTGTAATGCTAAAGCATTTGTGGTTATCTCATTGTAAAATACGGTACATGCTTTTTAAAGGGTATTTTGAGTACTGAAATTTAGCTAATGTCAGCAAGTGATGTTATGAATTTCCGTTCATTTAGGTTAACAACTGAAAGCAATTGAAGTTTTAGAAAAACCATATGCAATTGTGAAATGGTACATCAGGGAATTAAGACATCTAAAACAATGTTAATTATATTTAGTGTGGTTTTCTCAGGAAGCTGGGATGAGGAGTTTCAAAATAGATGTTTATATTTTTGTAGTTTGTTGCAGCAAAAAACAAGGGAAATCAGTGTAGCATTGCTAATAAATGCAGGTGTGAAATGCAGGTGTGACACTCTAATTAATGAACCTTGTGAAATTGGCGATATTTGACCATTTTTGCCTATAAGAATGGCAATCGCTATAGGAACCTAATATAGTCCCTGTAGATGTTACAAATTTAGGAACAATGCAAGCAACCTAATATAGTCCCCATGT
Organism: Otolemur garnettii; assembly: GCF_000181295.1. Lineage (NCBI taxonomy): Eukaryota > Metazoa > Chordata > Mammalia > Primates > Galagidae > Otolemur > Otolemur garnettii. The sequence continues at coordinate 2,280,783 of NW_003852488.1, read as the reverse complement.
ATGTTACAAATTTAGAAAACAACACACATACCCACTTCTAACAATTATATCCAGTTATTTCCATTTTGGGGAGAAATTGTATAGTATCTTTCCTGTACTCAGCATTCATAGAGGCATGAGATAGTTATGAATCTGTCATTCTATGATGAGTCAGGAATAAAGGTAGAGAAAAGGAGAAGAAAGAGAACAAGAAAATTGGAGGAAAGGAGGCTCTGAAAAATGATTGTATTTTAATACATAAAGTTTTATAAATACATGTGAATTTTTATAGAAAGGGAAGAGCTCCTGAGTGGTGATAATACTGTGACTTAAACCCGTGGGAAAGCCAAAAACTTTGTTGGGGAACATTTAGGATCAAATCTGGACTCTGTGTGCAATGATGCTTTTCAAATCATTCTTTGCTTGTCACGGAGATTGGAGTTTATTAGGTAAGGCTATTATTTCTTTGCAAGCTCCTTGAAAGTCTAATATAATAGCGTCCCAGCAAGAGAACCTGGGAGACAGGCTCTGCGTTCATTCCCTGGTTGTGTTCAGGTGGAAGGGCACCTGGCTGCTGGGAGCCATTTTATAGGACCCCATGAAATATGGAATTATTAAAGCAAATAACTATTAAACTTATATAAACTAAATGTATGCCTGTGCCAAATCAAATATTACATTATATTTGAGTGTAGGGAAATGACAAAAACATTTATTAGAAAAAAAGAAAAATTGAGAAAACTAAGATCGCTTTTTATATTTTCTCTTTAAAAATTGCCATAATTTAACTTTCACGGTAAGAAAACTTGACCTGGTTTGTGAAACACCGGAGTTTTATGGCATCACAGACTCTCCAAACAAGTATCCGAGAACACCTCCTTCAAAGGATTGTATGGAAATATAAAATAATAATTTGCTTGAAAAAACAACCCCCCAAAATTTATTTTCTGTCTTTAATTTCCTGTGACAGATTTTTATTGAGGGTTTGGCAATTTTTGTTTTAATTGGAAAAAAGATCCCCCTCCAAAAATATTCCCCTTTTAACAAAGTCTAAGTCCTAAACAAGGATTAATCATCATAGAGGTATTTTTATAGTTAGCTGTAAGACAAAAAAAAAAAAGGCATCGCTATGATCCATGTCTTTCCTTTATGAACTTTAAATTGGATAGGAGAGTTTGTTTTAATTTAGAAGTTCCATATCATTTTCTTCTCTCTTCTTTTCTAATTTATAACCCTACTCCAGAAAGCCAGCTGCTCAACTGGCTATTTTTAATGTTAAAGAAACTAAACAAAAGCCCTTACAGTACTGCTCAAATATCTAAAATATTAAACAAAAGTCTATTGACACAGAAAAATAACCAAACAACTGCTAATGATTTTCCTATAATTTCCGTATTTTTATCCTATTTTTCCTAAAGGGCTAGCCAAATTCCAAGAGATGTTTTGGTTTTTCTCGCTCTGGACATTAGAACCATTCCTAGCGTGCAGCTGCAGCTCGTTTGCAGCAAGAGTGTCCAAAAAGCCTCATGGGCTCTGAGAAGGGGCTCTCCTCTTCCCGAAGTTTTCTCCAACCCCGCTAATCTGCATATGAAAAAGAAGCCCTCCCAAGGTGGTTGTAATGGAACAGGATGGTAGTGGTTCAAAATGGACATGAAATAGTGTTCCAGTGGGCAATTACATGAGTCCAGTGTAGATAATACAATTAAAATTATCTCCCTGCGTCTGTCCAAGTGGGGCTTACTCCTGACAAAGATGAAGAATTTTCAGGAGGTTCAAGGCTGTTGCCTTGAAGGGAACTCTTCCTTCCTTCCTTCCTTCAAGTGGCTGTACCTAAATGTTTTCTTTTCTGCTATTCTACTTTGGAACAGTAAATGCTTCTCCATATAGATAAGGGCTTAGATTTAAATGAGCCATACAGGAAAAAAAAGAAAAGGAAAACGATCTTCTTCTTGTTACCTGAGTGCAGACTAGACTCTGCTGTACGCAAACTAGACTCTACTGTACGTGGTTGTGACTATGTGGCTATTAGGCTAAATCACTATTTTCAATACCTTGAACCACTGTGGTCATGCAGAAAAATCAAGACTATGCACATAATACTGCTTCCCTGCCTAGCCCACGCCCCACCCCAAGCCCCAGCCCTCCTAATTCAACAATAACACAGAATCGCATTAATAGTATCTTGGGCTGCAGCAGCACAAGTCTTTGCTAAAGCTTTATGACCTGTGTTTGCAAGTCTGTGGATTGCAGTCATGTTAATGGTAAACACTTGGTGCCCTCAGAGAAATTCCGCATTAATAAAACCTACAAAGCACAATGCTGTTCCTTTGAAGTTGCTACTAAACATGTAATATTAGCTTGTGAAGCATTAGATGAGGAAATGAGCTCGATAAGGACTCTTGCAGTAATAGCTCTAAATTGATTATTTCCTTCCCCAAATAAACTTGCCAGGCAGCCCTGTGGGCTTACTTCCGAAGATTTGCTTTGCCCAGGAATCTTATCACAAGGAAATGAACAGCAAAAACCCAGACAAATGTGATAAGGCACATTCACGAGATATTAACAATTATGAGATTCAGCCTTTTCTTAATGAACCTAAGGTCTCTCGAGTGCTGCCAGGAGTTAAATATTCATGAATTGCACTCCTAAACATGGGGAGAGGAGAGCAATGTATTTTAACATTATTATTTTATATAGTTAAACACGACAAATCCCTAGTTATGAAAAAAAGCAAATCCAAACCTATGTGGATTGTCACGTGAAAAACTTCACATTTGAAAGTCCTTTCAAAGGATTTCCACAGAAGACACCCTTGAATTTAATAATACTTTATTTGGGTATCATTTGCTGTATTTTCCGTTTGAAACCTGAAACAAAAAGTCATGTTTTCTGTTGATAATCAGCTTCTGAAACTCTTTATTGTGATCTTTTGGCAGTGTACCTACATCAAAAAAAAAAATAATAAATGTCTTTAAAATCAAAAAGAAATAAGCCCATTCAGGAAATAGCATTTTTTGCATTCCTTGGGCTTCTTTAATCAGTATTAGCCACAAAAGAGAAAGAAAGAATTTGGAATTGGAAATGTCTGTGGTTTGGGTTTCTATGAAGGAAAGGTGCCTTTTTACCCAGAACTATGATGTGACAAGATTAGTTCTGTTTAAATGCATTGTTGCTGCAGTTATTTTCAGATTAATGTGTAAATATTGATTTTTATAATTCAGGATGCTCAATTTTCCTCCTAAATGTGTAGTTCTTCCCATATTTAAAAAATGATTAAAAAAATGAATCCAATTTACTATTAAGACTTTTAAAGGGAATTGTTATTTTAGTAAAAGAACGGAGTTGTGACCATTGAAATTATTACTCTCTTTTCTTCAGAAAATACATTTGTAATAGTCTAGAAACATAATTTTTGTTATGAAAAATATGCTTAAATAAAGTAAACCTAAATCTCAAACCCTATAATTCCCCTTTAAAAGGCTGATAATTTGTCATAGCTTTCTCTTTGAATTTTAGTCTTTGAAGAAGACACATGGAGTCCAAGCCATGTTTTTCTTGCACTGTGTGATTTCATAATCCCTTCTGTAGACCTTAAACACACAGCTGGCCAAGGTAGTACTTCCTGAGTGTTTTTATCCCATTACCGTGTGTTTCCATAAATGTAAATGCAGAGAATCTTTTTTGCCTTCTTGCTCTCCAGTTCCTATGTACTCTGTGACCACTTCCAACTTCCCAGGAGTCTCCCAAACTAAGACTGCCAGGCTTTCTCATAAAAGAAATTCACACTGTGACTTATAAGCAACAGCCTAGAGAGATGCTTCTGAGACTAGAAAATTCTCTGTCTCCAAGAGCCTTTAGAGAACGTTGGATTGAGAATTATCTGTTGCAGGAGACCATCCCACGTGGCATACAATGTTTAGCAGACTGCCCAGCCTCTACTCACTAGATGCCAACAGCACCCACACTTCTCCCAGTCCTGGCGATCAGACATTGCCAAGTGGGAGACAGAATCCACCTAGGTGAAGAACCAATGTTTCAGAAGGAGCTATGGTCCAGGGTCCCCCTTTAAACGACAAATTATATTTCTCAACTGATCTTAAATGTCATTCCTGAGATACAAAAAGTGTCTTCTTACTAGGAAATCCCCATCAACCATTAATGGCTTTGAAGAGAGTAATATAAGCTGTTTATTTTCTGACATGTTAAACAGAAATATATGCAAACTCATGCTACAAAGTTATATTTAATTCAAATAACTATAGGTTAAATGTTACCAATAATGGACTTTTTAAAAACAGATACATTCTCTTCTTTTTCTCCTTACATGTTGGAAGTAGTCAATGAAATAATAGCCTCAGTTTACAAATGTGAAAAATTATGAGTTATGCCCAGTGTAACACAGCCAGTAAGTGAAAGACCAGGGATTAAAACCCAGAATTTCTAAAGCCAATTCAACCCTTTCTATATTGTTTTACCAAGTGGCCCCAGATGACACTTATCTTGAGTATTTGTTTACTCAAATGAGATTAACTGAACACTTAGTACACCTCAGGCACTCGGGACATACTTGTAGCTGAGAACAAAACCAACTAAAACTTCTATCTTCACAAAGCTTGCGTTCTAATGTGTAAATGAGATAAATGCATAAAATACATCATAGGCTACATTGTGACAATGACTAGAAGACAATAAATCAGGAAACCAGATACAAATTGCGACAGGGTAAAGTTTTAGATGCGGTGGTCAGAAAGGTGGTCAGGGAGAAAGCGGCATTTGAATAACTGTGGAAAGAATACTCTAGGCAAAGAATAAACCATAAACCAGGTACAAACGTGGAAACATTCCTGGTAGAAAGAAAAGGAGATGAAAAGTCACAAGAAGAACCAAGGCAGTGAGAAGAGCCCAGGCTGCTGGACAAACAGGGAGAAGCCAATGAGAGCAGAGCCATCAGAGGAAGCAGCCGTCTGTGAGGACAGAAAGCTCTGCGCATGCGTGCAAACCCCACCAAGGCGGGGGTGGCACCCACACAGCTCCTTTGCTGTAGACATTCCTCTTAGGTTTACATTTTTCTCGATTGACATGAATGCCATTCTCTGAGAAATGTTCTCATCAGACATGTGGAGTGGGCATTTAATTCTAATCCTGGTAGGCAGAGTTGTTCTTTTTTCTATCACTTTCATTGAAAATTCATTTCTATGCATATTAAAAACCACTCTGAGATGTCACCCAACTCTCCTGAGATTAGCTCACATCACAAAGTCCCTAATATGCAGATGCTGACATGGATATGGAGAAAAAGGAATACTTTTGCACTGCTGGTGGTATTGCAAACTAATACAACTTCCATGGGAAAAAGTATAGAGAATTCTCAAAGAACTAAAAGTCAACCTTCCATTTGATCTAGCAATCCACCCAGAAGAACAAAAATCATGTTGCCACAGGACAGTTGCACCAGAATGTTTATTGCAGCACAGCTCACAATTGTCAAGACGTGGAAGCAACCCAGTTTCCATCAACCCATGAGTGGATTAACAAACTATGGTCTATGTATACCATGGAGTACTATGCAGCCATAAGAAAAGATGAAGACTTTGCATCTTTTGTGTTTACCTGGATGAAGTTGAAGCACATTCTTCTTAGTCAAGTAGTATCTCAAGAATAGGAGAAAATGTATCCAATGTACTCAATACTATTATGAAACCAACATATAAACAACTACATACCCACAGGAAAGAAAAAACACAAGTATAGTCTAGCACGGGGGAGAGGAGAGGAGAGGAGAGGAGGAGGGGGAAGAGGAGGGTGGGATCTCACCTAATGTGCCCGATGTGAAGGTGTTCAGCACACTCCCTGGTGAGGGGCTAAACTACAACTTGAACTTTACCTTAGAAGTGAAAGCAACATAACATTTGCACCCTCATATTAATCTAAAACTTAAAAAAAGAAAGAAAATTTATTTCTAGTTCACTATAATATCATCTTACAATTCCCTTAGATTTAATATTTTCTAACAGTAATAATCGATTTCAAACATGCAGCATCTGTGTTTCTTTTATCCCTCTAGTTTTATCTGCATTTCTTCCACATTGAATCACAAATTTTCTGTCTATATTCTTGTCCTTTAGAATCCATTTCCTTAAGGTTTCTGACTTGGGTGGTGTTTACAGCACTTCATAATTCCATATCATTTGTTGAATCCATTTATGTGCTTCCTTATCTTGTTTCAGATTATTCTTATAATAATTGGGCATAATCTGCTCTCTATGAATGGTTTTCAATGCTCTCTTGAAGCATCCTCTTTTAGTCATTTTATTTAGAAGTCTCATGAGCCTCGGTTGATGTCATTCACATGATCTCATTTTATGTGCCATTCCTGGGAGAGTTGAAATATATATTGTAAATAAAATGTGGTGGTGGGATATCTCCGGCTTTTTTCTAAAATCCACACAGAGAAAGATTTTTTGCAAGGAGAAATCTGTTTAAAGGAGTAATCTGGATCTGGAAGTTAATGGAGTCCTTCCTTCTCACTGTTCTTTGACCTGATTCAGTTTTCTTAACTGGCTAATCATAGTCAACATTTTATTCTATGAAAGAAAGTCAAGAATTTTTATCTTCCTTAGGGAGACTACCATATTTAGAAGAAAGAAAGCCATAGGGGGGCGGCTCCTGTGGCTCAAAGGAGCAGGGCGTCAACACCATATACTGGAGGTGGTGGGTTCAAACCCAGCCCCAGCCAAAAACTGCAAAAAAAAAGAAAGAAAGTCATGGGTCAAATACTAATGTTTTAGTCAACAGTGGTCCTATCAAATGATAATGGAGCTGAAAAGTTCTTACCACCTAGTGACACTGTAGCTATTGTAATGTCACAGCATAATGGGTTACTCACAGATTGGTGGTGATGCTGGTGTAAACAAATCTATTATGATACCGGTCATGAAAAAGTATGGTTTATACAATTATGTACAGTACATAATATTGTAAATCTTGGTAAGCAACTATGTTACTGGTTTGTGTATTAACTATACTATACCTTTTATCACTAAAGTATATTCCTTCTGCTAATTAAAAATGTTAACTAGAAAACATCCTCAGACAAGTTCTTCCGAAGGTATTCCAGAAGAAGGCAGCTCCGTGTGCTTTTGACCCTGAAGACCTTCCAGTGGGGCAAGATGTGGAGGTAGAAGACAGTGACAGTGAAGATCACTGGGTAGGCCTCGGCTAATGGGTGCCTTTGTGTTCTTAGTTCTGACCAAAAAAAATTTTAAATAGAAAAAAGTGTATTGAATTAGAATACAAATATAATATTTTTTGTACAGCTGTACAGTATGTTTATGTTTTCAGTTGTCTTACTATGAAAGATAAAAAAATTAAATTAAAAGCTTATAAAGTAAAAAAGTTACAGTTGAAGAAATGGAAGAAAGGGGAAAGGAATCCAAGGAGAACAGGCCCGTGAGGCAGGAGGAACATGAAGGGAGGGTGACGTCCAGGAACCAAAGAGAGATCAAGTGACATACCGTGACCCTTGACCATGACTGTGACCTTGTGGTTATAGTGACGTGATAGAGAGGAAAGCATAAGCATAATAATATCCAGAGAAAATCAACTGAAGGGGGTAGAATATGGAGACAATGAAAAGAGACAATCTCGAGTCATTTTGAGATAAAAAGAAGAAATACTGGGGCAGCACCTGTGGCTCAGTGGGTAGGGCACTGGCCCCATATACCAAGGGTGGTGGGTTCAAACCTAGCCCCAGACAAACTACAACAGAAAAATAGCGGGGCATTGTGGTGGGCACTTGTGGTCCCAGCTACTCAGGAGGCTGAGGCAAGAGAATCACCTAAGCCCAGGAGTTGGAGGTTGCTGTGAGCTGCGACAGCACAGCACTCTACCAAGGTGATAAAGTGAGA
>NW_003852488.1:2272594-2272877 GCF_000181295.1 Otolemur garnettii | reverse complement strand
CTCTAAAAAAAAAAAAAGAAGAAGAAGAAGAAGAAATACTGTAATCACTGGAGGAGAGGGGAGTATGATCATTTCATTTTATAATGGGAGAAATAAAAACAGGAATATATGCTGACTGGGAAAAACCTAGTAGAAGGAGGGAAACAATGACATAGAAGAGAGACGAGGGAGATCTGTGGCTTGGTAGGTGAGTGGAGATGGGATTTGGCACAGAAGTGTGAGTGTTGACCCGGCTGGAGGATGACAGTTCATTCACAGTGACGGAGGCCAGAGCTGGGGGAGA
>NW_003852488.1:2271551-2272155 GCF_000181295.1 Otolemur garnettii | reverse complement strand
ACTGGGCTTTGATGAGGGATAAGAGACATTGAGAAGATGGTGAAATTCAATCGATTTTTCTTTCTTTAATGGAGGCTAAGATTTATTTTTGGAGTCACTATCTAAAAGGTAGTTAACAAAAAAGATGGAAAGAAGATCCCACGGAGAGTGTGCTGCACCATATTGAAATGACAGACATGTTTCCCTTATTAGGAATGACGGGATTTAGGATATGTCTGTAGCAAAAGGTAGCTGAGGCAGAATAGAGGACAAAGTCTTTGGAGGTCAGTATCTAAGACGCAGGGATCATCTATGTAAATAGGAATGGCAATAGGAGTGGAGAGGGACAGTGAGGTGGTTGTCAAGGAACCAGTGAGAGCGTGTGAGGTGGTGGGTAACTGTGTCAGAGTCTGGTAATGTAAAACAAAGCCTGGGCAGGGGCCTGAGAGGTAGGAAATGTGGATAATGATCCACAAGTAAGTCGTTGGGGGGTGGGGAGTGAAAAGGACATGTGCCCCATTCTCAGGCCCTGTGGTACAGGGATGCGGGGTAAAAACACCACAGGGGAGGCTCCCCAGGGTGGTGATTGGCATGTCCACTACAGCAGCTTCTTTAGCTGCTGTGT
>NW_003852488.1:2253658-2271368 GCF_000181295.1 Otolemur garnettii | reverse complement strand
CAGGAGAAAATAAGATTCAGGAATTTTGCACAAATCCAAGAGGCATGGTTTGGATTTCCACAAAAGCAAATTTATTCCCTGAAATCCAATTTAGAAAAATTAGCTGATTAATTAATTAGCTGGTCAACTATTTTAAAGTTTATTTCACCCCTGCTCTGTGCAGCTGCTGCCATAGCGTCTGCTATTTCATATGTGAATGCAGATACCTTTTTAGGTGGAGAAAGAGTAACAGGGTCCATCCACAAAACAGGGACAGGCAACTTCATTTAAAAGAGAGTTCACCAGTCCACATACACGTGCTGGCACAGGCCTAAGGAAAACTCATATTTCAAAAATGTCAGTGAATGGGTGATTGATCATTTGGTGAATGGACTCTTGGAGAATTAAACTGGAGCTGAAGTTTACAGCCCAAATTGGGTTCCACCGCAAGTTTACTTCATAGAAATACCTGAGCATCAAGAGCAACTACGCTGAAACATGTTAACTGCCCTATTCTGAGGAGCTTCACATTGTGTGTAGTCTCTGAGAACTGCTCAAGTTTTCCGGGTGAAATATGTGTGTAGTCATAATCACACTCAGAACTCGGACACACACATTCATGCACGCACATACCCATGATCCATCTTTATTCCCTTTGTTTCTGTTGCTGACAATTCATACGATCAATTTTTCAATCTTTGCATCATCATCCCCTAGACTTTCATTTTAATATGTGACCCTTCTTGCCAAAGAGGCTTAGTAGATAATCTGCTGGGTGTACAAAGACCACTGAAGCCAAACTCAGTCCCACTTATGGGCGGAGAATTGTAAGTCAAGACAAAAGTCACCATCATCTACTGGACAGAAAGGCCCCGACAAAGAAGGCCTCTCTTCCTTATCTTCCAAATTATCCTCAGTAGGAAGAAAAGAGGCAGAGGAAAAGAGAAGCACGCAGTGGATGCTGATAAAGTTAGGAGTCCGAATGTCATGCACACACAGCTGAGACGCGCTTTCCCAGGGGGCAGATCGCACGTGGCACACACGACTATGTCACGTGCCCTGGCTTTGCTTCCTCTGTCCTCAGTTTGTATCGTTTATAAATTCATGTTCAGAATCTGACCTTACATTTGGAAAGTGAGTAGAATGTTTGGTTTTATAGGGATTTCTTAGCCTTTTAAACTGCTATAAAATGCCATTAATGAGGCTCTTTTAGTACAAAATCTTTTACCTAATAGGCCACGTGTTATGTACAAATTCAGCTGCTTTCTCTACTATCATATTAATTACTTTCTGATAAACTACCTAAGTCTCAAGACAGGATATTTGAATGTCTATTTCTGAAGCTTACTGTGATCTTATTACCCTTTCTGAGGTTATATCCAAGTTAAATAGGACAGTTTCTGACTGAAAATTCCCAGTAGTTTCTCGTACCCTTGAACAATTCCCAAACTTTGATTTGATCCTGCAGTTTTTGAAATGACTTCTTCCTCAAATATTAACCCCCTTTCTCCACTTAAGAAGTTCCCCAGTGGTCATACCTACCCAAATCCAACATCTTCAGAGAGTAAGGCAGATAGCACCACTATCCAGGAACATGGATTTACCATGAGAATAAAGAAGGGCCACTCCCTCAGCCACCCTAAAACCTTGGGCAGATGGTGGTGAGCTCTAGAACAATGCAGGAATGAACAACAGTTTATTTCTGAGGGACATCTCTAGTTACTCTGCTCAATGGGCAAATTATTGACCGCAATTTTGTGCAAGCCGTGTGCTATACCTAATGCAGCCTGAGTGTTAACTTGCTAGCAACTCTAAATTGATCTTCCCAAAGATGGAAGGATGAGGATGGAGAAGGAGAAAGAGAGGAAGAAACGGAAGACAGAGAGAGAGACTAAGAGAGGGAGATAAAGAGACTGAGTGAGCATCTCTATTTGGGGAAAAAATAGGTTTTTAATAATCAGTCACTGAGTATCAGTACACAAGCAATCTTGTTGGTTTCAAAATAAGTTGGTTATTGAAATAGGCAGTAAACAAAACCTTTATGCTGCTGAAATCTGTCTTATTTTTATCAGAGTCACTTTAAGCCAGTATGGACATTCATGAGTCTTTTGCCCCAAATGGATTCCAGATCTGCCTGAATACCCACCACAGCTGTGCAGCTATCCAGGTTCCTTGGTCGTCCTTGGATGAGAAGCACAGCAGTTGACAGATAATCCATGAGCTCTCTTGCCTTCCTCACCTCACTGCACATACTATCTAGCCAGTTCCATAGTTCACCTGTTTTATTTAATCCCTTCAAGGGCAGGCTTCCCATGCCCTCAAATTAATCTGGTAACTGAGTCTGTGCTGATGAGTTGAGGTTATAACCAAAAGATTCTCAGTTCCTTTACAAAAGGAAGGAAGGAAGGAAGGAAGGAAGGAAGGAAGGAAGGAAGGAAGGAAGGAAGGAAGGGCGGGCAGATTTTAACTTTAACTGCCTATCACAATGAATTTAAAACCAACTAGACCAAATCATTTTAAACAAATACAGAAAATGCCAGAAAAAAAAAAGTGGACAAATTTTAGAAAAGGGGAAAAACTGTTTAAATTATAATACTCAAGTCACATTTGACTTCTGCAATTACAAGAAATATAATACACAAGATCACAAACGTTATTGGTATACACTGAGTGTTACAATTTTAATAAAGTTTTTTCCTTTCTTAAGGTGGCTTTTTTTTGGCACCCTCTATATTTTGTAATTCTGTTTTCACTGTTTGAAAAGTAAACCCATAGGTAATATAAACTACTGATGTATATGATTTCAAAAAGTCAACACAATATATTAACTATAATATAAAGAAAACAAGAGAGCAATTTATATAAAACTGAGCAATTTCTCCATGTAAAGTTCTGTACCCCAGAAGAAAACATAGTGACGTGGCTCATGGTGACTAGAGCATCTATCTGTGAGTTGCCATCATGAGCAGTGTTGCATCTGGTAAAAGCAGGGTCAAGCTTTCCTTGATTTATGCAAAGGTTGCAACCACAGACACACAGGAGGGCAGCCCCCCATCAATCACACTCTTGTGCAATTCCCTCCCCTTGAATGCAGATGGAACTCCATGACTTGTTAACCAATAGACTATGATTTAAGAGATCTAATTAAGGTCTCTCATCAGATGATTTTGAGTTCATCAAAAAAGAGATGATCTTGATGAGGTCTAGCCTCATCAGGGGAGCCCTTTAAACGAGACTCTAGAGATGAGACAGATGAGAAGAGTCTTCACTGGTGGCCTTGAAGAAGCAAATTGCTATGAGTTGCACAGCTGTAAGGATGTGAATTCTGCCACGAACCACATAAGATGCAAGAGGACCCATTTCTTAGATGAGATCATATCCCTGGTCATTATCTCAATTGTAGCTTTGTGAGACCCTGAGCAAAGGACTTAGCTAAGTGTGTCCACACTACTGACCTATGACCCATAGAAACTGTGAAACAATAAACATGTGTTTTTTAAACTGCTAAGTGTATGGTAATTTGTTACTTAACAATAGAAAATAAACACAGTTACATTTTTCAAATAGTTAATGAATAAACACATACAAAAATTATTTCACATGTACAGTAGAACCTCTGTAGTTGACCACCCCCCTGCGTTGACCATCTCCTTAAGTTGACCTAATTTTCATAGACCCAACATGCCTCACAAGTATGTATTAATACAGTTGGCCTACATCTTTATGTTGCCCACCTCTATGTTGACCAGTTTGTTACAGTCCCTCGGTGGTCAATTTACAGAGGGTCCACTGTATATGTAAAACACAGAGAGGCTGACGGATGTTCTCTCTCCCTGTAGGATGTCTAGCATTCCTGGAATCTATACTCCCATCCGTATAGCACTTCACCAATCACTGTGCCAAAGAGAAAAAAAACAAACTTCCATATTCCTACTTTGGAGGCTCCATTTCCCTAGGTAAGACTCAATGGCATAAAACACATTGACATAGTCTTTTTCACTGGAGCTAGAGTTCTGTCTAAGATTTATGCAGGGTTCTTAAATTTGGGGCTGAAGGGAGGCAGGGATTAATCACAACTTTAAGAAACTAATAAAAGCATTAAATCCCTCTCCCTAATGGAAAAAATGAACATAAAAATAACCAAATCTTTAGTTAAAATTGTAGGGTATACCAGATCAGGACAATACGATGCCTTAGGATCACATGCTTCTTACCTTGTGGGTGGAGATTTCAGAGATGAAATGTGCAGAAGGTAAAACAATGGCCAAGTACTGGGAAAGTTACTTTGGAAGTGAAAGATTTTAGAGTTTGTGTTATGCAAACTCCCCTCCTCCTCCCAAGTTTACTCATCAGCTCGCCAGCCACCAGCTAATAAAATTTCCTCTTTCTTGTTTGTTTGCTACCCAGGAGTGATCTGAGAAACTGAGGAAGCTTGAGGAGATTCTTAAAGATAATGAAAGAGTAATTACAATCATCTCTGTTTTACCAAAAGTTTAATTACAAACAGTTATAGAGAAAACATGTGTTTCTTATCCTTCAGTTGTTTTATAATCAGCAAAAAAGAATGAGAAAGTGGTAACTCAGAAAATTAAGAAACCAGGGACGTTTTAAGGAAGGCATTCTGAGGTGCAAAATAAAACCTTGAGTGCATAATATAAAATACCAAAAGGAAAGCAATGAGCATCACTCACAATTTCAGGAACCTTCTTTCTTCGTAATCCACGACTATTTCGTTAAATAGTCTAACCCTAATTCTTTGCCCATTTAAATGATCTCATTTTGATTGCACTGCTATTTGTTTGATCTTTTTATAAGTCAAGGAAATTTTCTTCCGTAAGTATTATAATTTTTCCTCCAAAAATGTCGGTTGTGTTTACTTTCTTGATACTTCTTTTCACCAAACAGAAGTTTATTTTGTTTGGGTGAATTGTTTGCTTTGGTTCTCACGGACATTTTAAGAATTCCGGGTTTAGGGCACTTTAGAAGTCTTCTCTTACTCTAAATAAAACTATTGATTTTGCCTAGAATTTATGTTTTTTATTTAAGTGTTTAAATATTTAGTATAAAGAGTAAGGTAAAAATCCAAGTTTACCTAATGTTTTTTCTAAATATTTAATCATTTTGATAGAAATTAAATATTCATGTGTTTGGAACTGTTTCTAGATCATGTCCTGTTATGGTGTATTTTTTTTTATAAGAACTAAAGGATTGTTGCTTTATTATATACTGCATATATTTAGAAATAGCAAGGGTGCTTCTTCATTATTAATTTTCTTTTTCAGAATTTTCTTTAATATTCCTGTATGTTCATTTTTCCAAATAGATTTTGGATGACATTATCAATAGAAAAATCATAAAGATATTAATAATTGATGTTGAATTTGTAGATAAGCAACACTGATTTTTCCTTCTCAGATGATAGAATATCTTTATATTTATCTCGGTGATACTTTATGTCCTGCAGAAAAGTTTTTACCTTTTATTCAAGTAGGTATTACACCCCTCTTATGAGGTATATTTCTAAATATTTTGTGTTTTGAGTTGGAATTGCAAAAAGAAAATTCCTCCAATTGTATTTTCAGGTAGGGTATTGTTTATATAGAGAAAAGTTCTTTTTCCTAATTAACAATTTTAAAAATAGTCACCATTCTGAATTCTTCCCATAGCTGACTTTTAATTGATTCATGTAGATATTCTTGGTTAACAATCACGTCTTGGAGTCAGGAAATAATGATTGATTACCATATAGTTATTATTAATACTATCTGGTATATATATTATACATACACATGCATTTCCTTATATTTTTTTCTTTTGCTTTTTCCAATTCTATTGCCTAGCATCATATAATAATTCAAAACAATGGCTGTTCAGTTAATGAGTATTAAGCAAAATATTAACTTTCCTTTGAGGACAAATTATTTTTAGTAGGTTAAAATCATGTCCATCCATTCCTATTACATTGCATTTATAGCAGGATTTCAAACTTAATAAAGATGATACTTCTTTCAATATATTACAATTATTTTTTTCTTTCTCTTTTATTCTAGTTAGAGGATGTGCTATAAGCTATAAACACTTGCTGTGGAAGTAGTTGTTTTTTAATAATAGATGTAAATTTGAAAATCAGAACATTTTAATTACTTGTGGTTTAATAATTATCATGTTTTACAAAAAGTTAATTCAAGGAGATGTCAGATATATGGTCTGCCCCACACAGGCAGTTTCAGCATCGTGCACTCATTTAAAGTGTAAGTTCCACGCTCATTTCAGCTGCCGGATGTGCCTCTAGTCCCCGGAGTGTGTATTTGCCTGTTTCAACAGCACATTCACAATAAACAATGAGAAGTGCCATGATCATGAAAATGAAAGGGGAAAACTCAGTATATTATTTGTTGATACAAATGCATAAAATTTGTACTGAGTTTCAGGTCTTTAAAATTTTAATTTATTCCTTTTAATTGGCGTGGGCTTGCTTTTTTGAAAGCTTGATTGAGGTATACTTCCCACAGCACAAACATCACCCATTTTAAGTATACAATGATTTTTAATGTATTTGCAAATTGTTTAACTGTCACCATGATCTAGTTTTGCACCATTTCCACCATCCCTATATGTCTTGTGCTCATTTGCCAGTGATCTCCATTCCCATTCCCAACCTCAGGCAACTGTTGATCTTCATCCCAACTCTGCAGATTTGCCTTCTTAAAGACTTTTTAAATAAATGGAATTATACACTATGTAATATTTTGCACCTGGCTTCTTTCTTCAAGCTGAATAAGAATAAGATACAGAATCATATAATCAAAAACTAGTTATTTAAAAGAGGAAAAGAATAACAATAGTCCAACCCTTCATCACACCTCTCAGTCTCTATTAAATCAAACAAAACAAAAATGAATAAAGATATGCGTAGGGTAGAAAATCAGTTGCAATACTTTGGCCAATAATAGAAAGCAGAATTCAGAACAGTTTAAAAATTGGGGGAAATAATTTGCTTGCTCTCTCTCTGTCTCTTTTCTTTTTCTGGTTTTTAATAAGAGGAAGTTGGAAGACAGGCGGTGACTCCATCATGTCAGAAGAGACCAAGATATCTTTAATTTTCTCTGCAGTTCTCCCTGTGACTAACTCCCCTCCTAGTTACAAGATTAAAACCACACTTTTCAGCCACATGCAATGTCCTGGGGAAGGAAATGGATAATTAATTCCTTCTCTCTCTTTCCCTCTCTCTCTCTGGATGAAAAAATCTTTTATTTTGCAAATCCCTCAAACAGATTTCTTTTGGAATGATGTTAGTGGTTCCATCAGCTCAGTACAGCATCTGACATCTAGAAAGCCCTGAGTAATTGATAGATGGTAATTAAGAATTATTAACAATTTATTTATGGAGCCTAAAAAAAAAGCATAGATAACATTTTTTAAAGACTTAAATGACTTGAATGTATTCAAGAATGACATGGTTGTGTTTATAAATAGGTTCAGGAATAGACAGGAAGATGTCTAGATGTCAGTACTTGCTATTATCGAATTACACACTGAATATAATTTTAATAAAAATTCCAAGTGGTCTTTCCTTTTCTTGGACTAATACAAAATTATTCTCAAGTTCACTGAAATGACTGGCAATGACCAGTCAATGGTTGGGAGTAAATGGTACTCAGACCAAGAGTTATATTTGTGATTATTTCCCTTTTGTGCAGTGCTGAGTCAAATTTCTTAACTAATTCCAAGAGGTGGACATGAAGGTATAGTTGTAACCTATGAGATCACACGATCATTGTTCATGCCCAAGTCAGACCAGAGAAGATGTTGAGATAAGCATTTGGAAATCTGGCCTTCTAAAAGTAAAAATCAGATTTTGGCAAAATACATATGCTGAAAGGGAATGTGGGCATCTCTAACATGTTCACCTAAAACCCGTGATTGGAATTTTTAAAATAACTCCTTATATGAAGGAAATTTATTTCCAAATACAATAATAATTCATAATGATGAAAACTTATAGCATCCTAAATGTTCAAATGTAGGCGGATCGACTTAAGTGAATTTTTAATTATTAAATGTTATTAATTAAATCTATGTACAAAAATATATTCTGTGTAAATATATACAAAGATAGAAAGATGGAGGCTAAGAAAAGGTATAGTAAAATCCACAAAAGTAGTTATTTGTCTGCAGAGGGGGAGGATGAATACATTTTATTGGTGCTTTTCTGTTTTCTGTTTTCTGAGTTGGAAGAAGTTGTAAAAATGCTCTTTTCCCAAAAAATGAACCAAAAGCTAGGAAAACCACAGAACAACTTCAAGCATTTGTCAGGATGTATCTACTGTGAAGTCTAGCCTTATTGCTTCTGAACATGATTAACCTGGACAAGTCACTTAACGTGTCAGCTTTTATAAATGGAAAATGACAAGATCATTAAATTAGTTCCTGTCTCTCTAATGACAGAATTAATAAGCCATTAGAACCATACATATTGAAATTCCCAACAGGAAACCGGATTAAGTCAGAAGAGTTGTACAATTTTGGAACGGTAAGGAAAAATAAAGAGAGTTATACAAATGTACTAAGGCTCATTTTCTCGCCTGAGTTAGGCGAGATGATCCTGAAAGCCAGCAGCAGATCAGCGGTAAATAAAGCTCTCCCATCACTGACAATAACAAATATGCAACTGTGCGCTTTCTAGAAAACAGCAATGCAGGGACAACTTCTTTACAAAAGTCACTATCTTTTATTTTTAGTTATTAACATGCACTCTGTCAACCTTTCACTCGACAAGTCTTCACAAAGTGCCTCTTGTGTGACCAGCTTTAGCTTGTGTGCTGCAATGATGAGTGGGTCTGGGCCAAAGAGCTCCCCAGAGGATGGTCAGTAATGGAGCCCAAGTCAAGTATGTAGCAGAATGTTTGGGAACAGCTTCTGAATGTTCTCCACACCACCATGTAAGTCACAGATGTTTGTGTCCACAGCACAAAGAAAACAAGCAAAGAAGTGGTAAAAGAGTGGGGTGGGTAGGGGAACTCAGTCCATCATCTGCCTTCTATTTAGGACTAACATTAAACATGCCTGACACATTAACTTTAATCTTAATCTTAAAGATCTCCAAAATCTGGATGCCTGATCTATTTGATATCTGTTGTCGTATTCCTGTTTTCTGAGATGAATGAAGTTCATACTGAGCCCTGAGACATACCTTCAGTATGAAGTTGGTGTTTATTAATATTAAAGCTTTTACTATTAAAATCCAAGGCATATCTGCAAATCTTAATGTCATTTCCTGCATTCTTTCCCTTTTATATTTTACCAACGAAGCCTTCAAAACAACAAAGGAGTATTCTTCTCTGGCTTTTAAATTTAGGGCATGTTATGACATGCCCTTGTGTTTTGGCTTTTCATTTCTATTTTGTAAACAGCAGGGCAATACGTAATACAAATTGTATTTGGCCATAATCATTGTGAAGTTATCCAATTCAAAAAGTCTTTACAGAATGAACTACTTAAAATTATAAAATCACATTCATTAGCATTATAATATTCCATTAAAATATTTCTCTACCATCTTTCATGTGTCTCTTCCAATTCACATGACTGTTGCCACCAAAGTCATGTAAGGACAAAAAAAAAAAAAAATTTACTACTTGGTTTTCTAAAACAGACTATAAATCTCTATTTTCTCAGTATTATTCCCTGGAGAATTTTAAGAACAATTAAATCAGAAAGTAGGTTGTGGAATACTATATTAGGTCTTCTATGTAAACTGTTATTTTGTTATTTTTATTATGCTTAATGGACTTCTTCTTATTCCCTAACACTGCCTTTTGTTTGTCCAATATCAATATTGCTATATCAGGGGGGGTTTTCTTTTTAAATAGTTGGTATATTTTCCCCATTTTTTACTGTATTTTTTCATTTTTGGAATTTTATTATGAATTTTATATACTAAGAAGCCTATCTAATAAAAATACATAGTTTAAAGAATAATGAAATAGTCACATAAATTCACCAGCTAGTTTAAGGAGTGGAGCGTTACCAATACTGCCTTCCTGACCACATTTCCCCCAGGAGACGCCACTGTAAGGAGTTCTGGACAAACCCTTCTCCTGCTTCTCCTTACAGCTTTAAAATACACATATATGTTTCAAATAAATACCAAGTTTAAATTTTATATAAAAGGATTCAGACATTACACTTTCCATGAAAGCTTACTCTTTTCCCCTAAGGATAATGCTACAGATATTTATCCAATGTATAAATATTCTAGAATTTACCCATTTCCCTAATATAATGGGCATTAGAGATTCTTCTCAGTACTTTGCTACCATGAATAAGGCTGCTATGAAATCACTTGGGCATACCTTCTGCTACCTAAGTGTAAGAGACTGATCCACAGTCAATGGCATATGGGCAAACAGGTTTGTAGGTAACTTAGGTGTGAGGTGTGTTGTCCAAATGCAGCCTAATATATTAGTTTGTATTGCTGCTGTGACAAATTGCCACAAACTTAGTGGCTTAAAACAACATAATGTTGGCTTTTTTTTTTGATTAAGTTCTCTTAAATTAATTGATTTAGATTAGCTAGATTCTAGCTATCAAGCCTTTGTCTGATTCATAATATGCAAGTATCTTTTCCCATTCCAAAGGTTGTCTATTGGCTTTGGTTGTTGTCTCCTTAGCTGTACAGAAGCCTCTCACATTAGTTAAGTCCCATTTGTTTATTTGTATTGTTGTTGCGATTGTCACAGAAGTCTTCTTCATAAAATCTTTCCCTGGGCTGATATCTTCCAGTGTCTTCCTCACATTTTCTTAGGAAAATTTCAGTGGGTCCATGATTCTTGTCCTCTTTCTTAGATAACAAACAGTCACACAGAATCTATTTAGAAGTTGAAATTTCATTCCAAAGTATTCATGGGAGTAGTGAACTTGACATAATACAAATTTCCCTCCTCTACCATGGAGACCTGCTTCTTACTGGAAGCTGGAAGACCAAAATGGTAAAGGAGGTGGGACTTCCCTTCTTTGTCTGGCACGTCTCTTTCTGCCTTCATCACCCATAAGGAGGGAAGGGAGGAGACTGGAGACGCTTTCTTCCCATCTTCTGGGTCTGACTATATGCAAAGCTCATTCTTTTTCTTACAGATGAATCTGTGGGAGAATTTTATTTCTTTTTTTTTAATTAAATGTAGCCTTGTACATTAATGCAATCACAGGGTACAATATGCTGGTTTTATATACAATTTGAAATATTTTCATCAAACTGGTTAACATAGCCTCTACAGCATTTTCTTAGTTATTGTGTTAAGACATTTATATTCTACATTTAGTAAATTTCACATGTATCCTTGTAAGAGGCACCATAGGTGTGGTCCCACCAATTACCCTCCCTCCATCTATCCTCCCCCCTCTCTTCCCTCTCCCCATATTCTTGGACTATAATTGGGTTATAGCTTTCATAAATTAGCTTCATAGTAGGGCTGAGTACATTGGATACTTTTTCCTCCATTCTTGAGATACTTTGCTAAGAAGACTATATTCCAGCTCCATCCATGTTGTGGGAGAATTTTCTACAATTCTGTTGATCCAGACAGGTGCCTTTACATTTGAGGTATTCTCCTTTAATCCCTCTGCTTCCACCCGGGACACTGAGCTTCCTCTCTCATTGGCCCACATCCACCCCATGAAGCTCTTGCTTCAAAGATTCCCTGGTGATGCTGGTGCAGCCTCTTTTGCCATAGAGGGCACAAGGGCCTTCTCAGGCCATGTCAGGCTCAGCCCTGTGCCTCCTAGGTATAGAGAACACATTTCAAGGTCTCTGAGTAGTTCAAGAAAAACCAGTTTTAAGGAAAAAGAGGCAGCATCCTACCACTCCTCATTTCCAAAGGAATTTTTTTACTCTCTCAATACATTTTATACTGACAGAATTTATTGGAGTAAATGAAATGTGTTCTTGACCATTTTCTATGTAAACGAGAGGGGCAAAGAGAAGGTGGTACAAGTCCGTTTGGTGTCAGGCCAGTGGCTACAGTAGCTGCACCCAGAGCCTGAGTGCATCAGGGGCTTTGTTCTAGCAACTGTTTCTAGGTCTGGGATGTGAACTGCACCTCTGTGCCCAGTGCAGGGGCTGGTGGTGTCCCTACCAGAGCCAAACCTCTGGAGTAATGACTGGCCAGATAGCCTCCAAACTTAGTTCTCTGGTTCTCCTGAAAATTCATAATGAAATTAAAATAGAAGGAAAACAAATATGTTTTCTACATCTTTGTAAATCAGTTAGACTTTATTTATACTGTTTGCAATGACTAACTCTTAGTAGTACAACCAGGAGGCTCCTTATTTACTCCCTTATATTTATTTATTTATTCATTTTTTGAGACAGAGTGTCATTTGGTCACCCTGGGTAGACTGCAGTGCTGTTACAGCTCACAGCAACCTCAAACTCTTGGACTCAAGCAGTGCCCAGCCTTGAGGATCCTTATTTATGTGCTGTCTTCTTAGAACCAGCTTTGGACAATAACTACTGGACATCTGGAGAAAAGTACAGATAGTCTATTTTAGAGGACTGCCAGCTCACTCACCTGTTTTGATTTAAGTATTTATAAAAAGAAACAAAGCACTTGATTGTATAAATAAGATACAACAAAACAAAAAGTTCTTAATGGTCCGATTCAATGAGTTTTCAGATTGCCCCACAGGACTACACCTCACCGGGTCCAGGCTCTGACGGCTAATGTCTGACCACCTTCTCCGGTAGATGCTGCCCATATCACCCAGACTCCAACTCCTGCTGTGGGACACTGTGCCCTCCCAGTCTCTACTGGCAGGGACCCTTGCTGTGCTCCAGTGGATCTAAGGGTTTCATGCTAACATTTTCAGGAAGGGAAGGAAAGAACAAGAGGAGAGGAAACTAAAACTCATTATAGTTTTAATTTGCATTTCCATGATGGTGAGCACTTTTTGTGTGTTTCTGATCTATTTGCACATATTCTTTAATGGAATATCTATTTGAACATTTCACCTATTTTTAATTGCATTTTTTGTTAATTGAGTTTAGACATATTTGATATATTCTGGAGAGACTTACTTCTCAGATACACACTCTCAGCCTATAGGAAGGCCTAGCAATATAAGAAAATGGTGATTCCTGTTAAAAAATTGGGAAAGATTCCAATCTTATGACATAAAATGAAGATTTAGGCAACAAACTTTAAACTGGAAAGGAATTTAGAATAATTTGGCTTGGAGATGGTTGAGGGTCCCAAGTATGGAAGGTGAGCAGCCTCCCTGTTGTGGAAACAGTTTGGGAACAAGACATGGCTCTGAGCAAGGGCAGGAGCTGCCAGTTACTCTCCTGATACAGCTTTCTTCCATTATTCTTCAGCCTTCCCTAAACCCTGCTGAAAGTTACAACTACTCTCAGTATGTGGGAAATAACAGAAAAAAGGCCAGGGGATTCAGCGTTTCTTTCTCCAGGACCAGGTGGTGGTCACTCTGGTAATTAAGGATGGAAGACAGTTTTCCAGAAAAATGCCAGATTCACAGGAGGGAAGTCTGCTCTTTTGAGGAAAGCCAAGGCAACATAGCAAAGAGTTTTAGTGAAGACAAAGGCACAGCCCGCGGCATTCTCATATCTAGCTAGGGAACATCTTATGGGGTTAACTTCTGACCATAAAGCTGGGAGATGTGCAGGTAATAGTAACTCATATTGGACACAAAGAAGAAAGATAAGAGGAAAGAAGAAGAGGGCTGAGGAGGAAAAGAAGAGAAAAAGAGAGTTTTACATCCATCCATACGTACTTACTCTACCCTTCCTTGAAAGCTCTCCTCTCATTGACAAATATTTCTGTGTTTTCTTTCCTGTGTATTTTTCCAAAATGAATGCCAGTCTAGATATTTCAGAATGAATTATAACTTTGCCTGCAGTCAAGCCTACTACCCTGCCCTTTCGATTTATAAGTGAGAAACTCAGATCTATTTAGAATAGGATGACATGATCACTTCATCCTTAAGTCATTATTCTTTTTTGAAGAGGCAGCTTTTTGATACAAACAAATTTGTAGAGCAAAACACAGATACTTTCATCTGCCAGATCCAATGTAGTAATTTAATAGCCAGGAGATTATTTAAATAAGTGAAGTCTGTAGAAATATCATTATAGAGCCATTAGTGTCAGCATTTACTTAGAAAATAACATTGACTCCGACAGAAACAAAGATCTGGGATTCGTTTGAAAATTATTGTTCTCGTTCATGGGAAAAAGTTTTGCCTAGTGCCTTTTATAAGCTGGAAGAAAGGCAAATGCATCAAGGATGATTATTAGTTATTCTACAAGTATATCATGCTTAATTTTATGTAGACATTTTTGCTTACATTTTTATTTTCTCCTAGACAATCCCTTTTCTCTAAAGGAAACATCTTGCTCCAGGACTCTCATGATTAGATTCTTTCAGACTAATTTAACCTCAGTTGAGCTTTCTCTCCTCTGAATACCACACAATACTTAGACCACACAATAGAGAATTTAATTATATGCTCTCAGTGGGTCTTTTATTGTTCATATGAGCTTACCTTCCTCCAACTATTCCTAAAAGGCCTGTGATGACAATACCCAGCTCTTAACAAGTCTTAAGCTACTATAAAAATTAAGTGTTAGTTATATACATATGTATATACCCATACATATACATATATTGAAATGGAAAGTACCAATGTATTTGTTCAACTGTTAAAAAAAATAAAGAAAATTTGTCCTAGGCACTGGCATGCTCCAAGTCACTTGATCTGCATGTTTCCCCAGCCAACAACACAGTAATAAGGACAGCTACCATTTCTTGAGCACTTACTCAATGCTTTGCTTTAGTGCTTCATCTAGATTAGCGCATTCTGTTCTCACAGCAACCCTTGAATTGGTCATTGTTATTATTTTCTTTTTTTAAACTTCATGTTAGTATGAGGGTACAAACAATTAGTTTATGATGTTTGCATCTGTTACGTAGAGTCCCTGTTGTAACTGTGTCCTGCACCCAGGAGGTGTGCCATATACTTTACATTTTGCCCATTAAGTGGGAGCCCTTTTCCTATCATTATCATTATTATTATTGTTTTTAGGTATATCTACTTGCTAGGTAATTTTTTTTTTGAGACAGAGTCTCACTTTGTCACCCCCTATAAAGTGCTATGGCATTGTAGCTCACAGCACCCTCAAACTCTTAGGCTAAAGTCAGCCTCTTCCCTCAGCCTCCTGAATAGGTGGGACTACATACACCCACCACAAATGTGTGGCTATTTTTAGAGATGGAGTCTTGCTCTGGCTCGAACTTCTGAGCTCAAGAAATCCACTCACAGTGACCTTCCAGCATCCTAGGATTACAAGCATGAGCCATCATGTCCAGCCTTGCTAAGTAATTTTAAAATTAATTTATAATGACAAGTAACTGCAACATAAATTGGAATACCTGATGTCAGTATAGAATCCTCTTTCTCCACAAAAAGATCTTCCTAAACATAAAGACAGAAAATGACAAGTGATAGTCATGAAGTCAAAACAAAGGTGCTCTAAAATCTAACACTTAATAGCAACAGGGAAAGATGCCTTGATCCCTCAACCTCACAATAGAATAAAGTCTCACCAATCAGAGTAAAATATTCAAAGTCCATTTCTACATTCCCTTGTTTTATGTCTACATTAGAGATGGCTTTGTCATTGAATATTTATTATCAATCAGTCATTTATGGGGAGTGGTTAAATAATTTTAAAAGAAGGATAAGAGGGCAGAGCCAAGATGGCAGACTGCAGCCAGCTTTCTACAAAAGCTCCTGTCCAGAAGGAGGCTTAAAGGACAGAAGTTTAGCAAGTTAGCTGATGGTTTGGAGCAGAGCCAAGAGAGAAGATTGAAGAGTGCACTTCAACTTTCTTGAGGCGAGCTGCAACCTCAAAAATACAACCAAAAGGTACAAAATCCACCACCAAGCAGACAGGAGTCCCCTCCCCCACAACAATGACTCAGAGTTTACTCCATGCAAACAAGCGAGCAGAGTTCAAACTTCCTCCCACTCTATCCCACAGGAGAAACCCCCTAAAAACTGGACCTCCTACCCCCTCTAGCCTGCCATGGCACCCTCCAGCCAGGCATAAAACTGTAAAACTGTATAAAACTGTACATATTCCCCACCTGCAACATTGAATTCCAAGGAGTCCCTACCCATGCACTCCAAGGTCTGGAGGTTTGTTACCTATGGAATCCAGATTCTTGGGCATCTCCTTGAGAGAAGTGGAGGGGGAAAGGGCTGGTGCTGTTCTGTGCTGACTGTGGTACAGGCGTGAGGAGAGGAAGGTCAGCTCAGGGGACGCCAATACAGCAACAGTAGCATCCTGAGCTGCAAACTGACGCCATTCCAGCCCCATCTCTCTGGGCAAACAGAGGTTCTGGACAGCAGACACAGGCAACATGCTGAGAACTTTTGTAAGTAAAATACCAGCCCTCAGGGTGTAATCCCCCTCAGACAAAGCAGTGGGCAGGCAGAGGCTAGAATTGACACCTGAGTGTAAATTGCTATTTGTCTGCTGCCCAGAGCTGAATGCAAGGACTTGCAGAGAAACCTAGCTGGACAGAAGCCTAATTTAAAAATGCAAGGCCCGCCCTGCCAAACTCAGATTTCTGGCTGATTTTGCCACTTGTAAACCCCAGGAGCAGTGGCCTATTGGAGTGAATAGGGTCACAGACCTGGGGGACTACGAGTAACTGGGTGCAAGGTGGGGAAGGAGGTATTTACCTTCCCAGACTAACCCATTTGCCGGGTGGATCCCTTTGCCCTCACGGAGCGGGGCGGGCCCAAAACTGCTTGCTAGAGTTGCACGCCTCATGGGCAGCAGAGATCCCTGCCCCAGGCTCCGGCTCTGGGCAGGCCCAGAACTGCTTGCTAGTGCTGTGGGAATCCCGCGGGCAGTGGTGGAGGAGTCCTCCATTCCAGGTAGACCCAAAACAGAGATATGCAAACCCTGCGCGGGCAAGGGGAGGAGCTCCCCGCTCCAGGCACCCAAGCTGGGTAGGCCTAGAACTGCTTCCTAAAGCCCTGCAGGTGGAAGTGGAGGGGTCTACCACTCTGGGCAGGCCCAGAACTCTTTGCTAGAGCCACGTTCCCACAGATGGAGGTGGGGGAGTTCCCCACTCTGGGCTCCCACGCTGGGAGGGCACAGATTGACTTGCTAGTGCCATATGCGGGTGATGGTCAAGGAGTCCTCTGGTCTCCCTCAGCTACTCTGGAGGGGCTGAACTAGGACTGATCTAGCTACTACAGTTCCCCTGTTCCACCAGTTCCCCAGAGGGACCGAACTATGACTGATCTGGCTGCTGCCAGTCTCCTGCCTCCCGGTCACCCTGCCAGGCTGAACGAAGTCTAATCCAGCCACACACACTCCCATGCAACTGCTACCATTCCACTGCACCACAGTTGCTCCAGCACCCAAGAACTGGGAGAAGACAACAGACACACTCTGCCTGTCTCTCTGGGCAGCCAAAAGAAGCCACCAACTGAACGGTTTTGATAAGGCCTCCAAACAAGGTAAACTCAGCATGGGGTGGAATCAGTGGAAAAACTCTGGCAACTCGAATAACCAGAGTAGATCAACTCTTCCAAGGGAAAATGAGATAGACACAATTGAAGACCCCATCCACAAGCAAATGGCTGGGATGTCAGAAATCGAGTTCAGAATGTGGATAGCAAATAAGATTAACAGAAT
>NW_003852488.1:2188741-2248208 GCF_000181295.1 Otolemur garnettii | reverse complement strand
ATCTTTCTAAGAGCAGAATGTGAACGCTTTAAAATAATAACTAAGAAAATGACATGAAGGCTATGTTAACCAGTTTGATGGAAGTGTTTCAGATTGTGTGTGAAAACCCCACACTGTACCCCAGAAGTGCATTAATGTACATAGTTACCATTCAATAAAAAAAAAGAAGGATAAGTGAGCCTATTTAATATTTAAAATCAAAAGGAACAAAGATCAAGATTTTTTAAACTGTTGTAGCATAATAATAATAAAAGATAGTATCGAGTTGCTGCTGCTAAACATCATGGGTTTAAAAAAATGTTTAGGACAAAGTATAAAGAAGTACTATTCAGTATTCCTGCTGCCATGGCAGAGAACAGAATGGCACGGAGTAGAGGAAACAAACAGGCAAATCACACCCAAGCTGTGCCACAGTCGTCAAAAGCATGGAGTCTTAAAACTAGACTGCGCAGGCTCAAATTGTAGCCACAGCCCTGACTATCTACATGACCTTGTTTCCTAACTTCTCTGGGTTCATTTCCTCACCTATACAGTAAAAGTAATAATAGCATCCTCTTCTTAGGGTTACTACAAAAATTAAATGTCTGTATTTCTAGAATAATACCTGGAACAGAGTATACACTACATGAGTTTAAGCTATTATTTAAATTATCTTGCCTTTTAAAAATAATTATCTGTGTTTTTATTTTGTTTTAAATTTAACATGCATATCAGCCTCACATTATGAAAATCTCAAAAGATTCTAAACTCTTTAAGCAGCGTATGTATTATTACAGCTAAATTATTTCCCATGGGAACACATTTCTCTATTTATAATAGAAATGAATGAGAGGATGCAGGCTAACACAGACAAAGTCAGATTCCACTTTTTTTTTTTTTTTGGTAACTCCTTTAATAAACAACATGTATTTAATCTAGAGCAAAAAGCAATTAGGTCACTGAGGTGTCAAGTGACAGCTTCCAAATATGAAATCATTAAGTTGATGCCAATCCAGAAGAGTTTCACCAGTGTGAAATACACCAGTGTGTATACAAAGTTGATGCCAATCCAGAAGAGTTTCACCAGTGTGAAAAACACCAGTGTGTATACAAATAAGAAATGAGAACAATGTATTGAGTTTTCATAAGGCTAAATACACTCAGTTATACAAGAATATAAATTAAAAACTAATTATATTCAGTTTACTCTGAGGTTAAATTGTTGACTTTTTTTAAATATACTGACTCAGGCATATGAAAGACTCCAAAATTACTTGGAAATTTTAAAGACCTGAGGAATAAAAAATTGTGGGACAAAACAAAGGGCAAGTACAATAGAAAGTGTTAGGGAGAGAATTCAGCTTACTGTCCTAGGGAGCATGGACCAGGCAGGCCTCATCTTGGTGCTGCCCCACCTTGATGTTATCCCGAGTGATTGCCTACACCTGGGCAAAAGGGCCTGCCTATCATTTATCAATGAGAAGTTAGTGTGCCACCTGCAAGAGGACACAGAGGACTCTAGTCTAGCCCATGGGCCAAGCAGCATAGGTATAACAGAGCAGAGTCTGGAAGGTGACTTGGGACAACCGTGAGGCTAATTATCATGTCATTAGCTTAAATCCACATTATGGTTCACACCCTTCCTCCATAGGCTTTCAGAGAGGCTCATGAAAGGTCCACATGTGCAGTAAGACTCTGTGGTTCCAAGATGACCTCTGAACCACAAGAAGGGTCCAATCCAGAAAGTATAAAACAGAATCCCAGACCACGTCCAAGGCCTTTTCTTGTCATGACTATAGGGGCCCATTCGTTGTCAGTGATAAATGTATCTTTTTCTGTAAACCTGTATCTTGCTCTTACTCTGTAAATCTTTCTCTTTTCAACAAATTTTGTTTCATGTTTGCCTTGCTTTGGGGTGTCTGGACATTCTTCAGCCAAGGGCACCCCAAGAACTAAGGATACAGACAGCTGTCTGAACCCCAACAGAAGGACAATGGTTTGGTAGCCATACAAGACTAGGTTCAAATCCTAACTTTATTCCTTACTCTTCAATGATTTTGGATTAATAATGACCTTGATGCTTTTTTTTTTTTATCACCTAAATCTAGCGTGTTAGTGACTACCTTGGAGTTTTCATAAGGATTAGGTGAAATTATATGTCACACACTCTTAACATGAGCCTATCACTGTATCTGCTTAATCAGCCAAGGCTGTTCTCATTGTAGTGTTGGTTGGGTGAGAGTAATAGTAGCACACACAGTAGTATAAACAGGCATGCCATTTTTACTATTGTTGTAGGAAAAAAGGCAAAACTTTTTATTGCTAGTCACATACAGAATTCCAGAAACAAAACCCGCCTATAACGTACTTTGTCAATAACGCACTTCTCTTTGTTAGTTAATGCTATGGCCAATCAGCACTGCACACATGAATGCATCGTGACTTCTGATTAACTCTTTCCAAATTAAGTTCAACTCCTATCAGGAGATTAAGCTAACTCATATGTGATTAAGCTGAAACATATGAGAAGTTGGTTTCTGTTCTCAGTGCAGTTTCAAACTGTTAAACCCACACCAGCTGTTTTTATAAACCAGTAATTCTAATCATCCAGTATCACTCCTCAAGGCACATTAGATTATAGGAGGAATGTGATCAACCAACACGAATTTTGGATTTTCAGCAGATTCATTTCAATTTCTAATAAAACTCAATCCCAGCATTTTCCCTGACTACTCTTGAGTGAAGAGACTTAAAGAAAACTGAGCTCAGAGAGTGTAACAGATGAAGGCCGCATGCCGACCACCCTAAGCCATCTCCTTTTGTTTCTGGTTAAATACAACGAAACTCCTCAAAATGATTGTCCTGTTATCTTTCTAATTTAAATAACTTAAAAAAAAACCACCTACACCTAAGTTCAAAATATAAACATGATGAAAGATCCAGGAAGGACCTTGCAACTAATAAACTCCTTCAGATTACTTAGGAAGAAAATAAAATCTATTTGATTGGATGAGAGAAACAATAATACATACAGTATTACAAGACTTTATTTAAACATAATAACCATAAAACTTAAATAACATTTACTATACTGTAAACACTGTTTGTGAAGAGCTTTGCGTGTGTTAACCCGTGTAAAGCACACAGTAAATGCAAGAGACAGGTGATATCACTATGATACGCTTCAAAAGGGAAAACTGAACCAAAACAAGTCCGGTATCTGGAGATGGTATGGGGCAAAGTCAGGATTCAAATCTAAGTCTGCGTCTTTGACTGTTCACTCTTATTTTCTAATGATTTGAAAATGATAAAAATTGAGAATGCCACTCAGAAAGGATTTTAATATAAATGTTATCCAAATGATTACCAGTCTCATTTTTTGTATATTGACAAAGTGGCTAAGAATATCAAAGGTTTTGAGTCTCACCAACAGAAGTTACAAATAAAAGCACTCCATAATAATTGGAACCCATCTTCTTAAAATTTCAACTTTTTTTCCTCATTCCTTCTCTTCCTTTCACTCTCTTCTTTCCTGTCTTTTTAAAAGGGGGTCTTTCAAATTTCTTCTGTGTTCTTACTCTTAATTAACTTTTTGCATTTGCTGATTTTCAATTGTTACTGATATATTTGTTATGCTCTTTTATTCTGAAGATATGATTTGCCTTTTTTTTAGACAGAGTCTCACTTTGTTACACTCTGTAGAGTGCTCTGGTGTCATAGCTTGAAAATATCTCAAATTCTTGGGCTCAGGCAATCCTTTTGCCTCAACCTGTAATGGGTAGGACTACAGGTGCCCACCACAACACCCAGCTAATTTTTAGAGACAGGTTCTCACTCTTGCTCACTCCTGAGTTCAAGCAATCCACCTGCCTTGGCCTCTAGACTGTTAGGATTACAGGTGCAAGCCTCCGCACCCAGCCTTGGAAATTTTATTATTTGACTCAGTTTATTATCCTTCCCTCTTCATAAATGTTTAGGTCACAGAAAAAGTACAGATATTGAAAGGAGCAAAGATCCTCAATTTGCTGCTTAATCACTTCTCTTCTAGACTTAGAATTACTCCAATCCTAACTCCATCCCAAGTAATGCTTCTAATTAGAGCTTCATCTAGATTTTAAAGTGCAATTCAGGAAAAAAGAAATATGTTCTGTATTTACCTACAATTGTGGCCAGAATATTTGAAAATATCTGGCTAATATATGTACTTGACTCAGGTTAAAAAATACTCTGATTAAATACATAAAATATTCAAGGGAAAATGAATGAAGGGAAATTTTCAATCCAAAATAAGGAGGCATACCTCTAATATGTAGATCACCAGAGGATGGACGTGCCCAAGTGAGGAAATGCCAGATCTTCCCTCATAATAGAAAGTGACAGTGTGCAAAAGCTTTTACTGATTTTCATCTGTTAAGTTCATTATTGCACATAATGGTCTTTCCAGGTAAATCAGCAGAGGGACCTAAAATTGCATAAATTTGGTCACTAAGTTGTAAATGTGCCAGAGTAGCTGTTATTTAGGTACCTGAGTTGACCCAAAAGCTGAATGCTCGCTTGTGCTGGTAAGTAATAAAATACTCACGGCTGGACTTCATTCTGGCCAGGTGCCAAACTAATTATCTATTACCTGATATCATCCTGGAGTTCTCTTTGCGTACTTCTGATGCAAGCAGTTAAAATATTTAATCTTTTCCCTAAATACATTCATCTGTAATCAGGCTAGATAAAAGTAAAACTGATAGTAATAACCTCAATTTTAAAGCAAATTACCAAGTAAGTTCACTGACGTAAGTCTTGAGGCATCACTAGTGTCCGTGTGGAACATGGATTCTGTCATTTCTTATGCTGGAAAGTAACCTGTGGAGGGGAGAAAACAAAACAATAAGGTTAATGGATTCATTAATACGATTATGGGCAAAAGAAGAAAACAGGTCTTAGGTTGTGTTCTACCTTTATTATAGAAAAAAAATGATTCATGATTTCCTAATTGGCATTGAAGGGAAACAGGAAGAGATTTGAATCATGCGACTTATTATATTGCTTTTTTCTCTCCTCATGCCTCTAGGTAGCTGTTTCTTGTTAGATCATGCTGAATACTACTATGTTTTAACCATTGTAAAATCAAAGTTGAACAGTCAAAACTGGTATAACTAGAAATTATAAGATGGATAAGTATTTGTTACAAATATTAGTTATGCCAAAGGAAGACATTCTAAAGAGATCCAAACAGGCCTGTTTATTCATTTGCTTATTGTATAGTACTGAAAAAACTAGAGCACTATCTCTTTCTAAATTTAATGAATTTAGAGGAAAATGTGAGAACTGGACATACACTGTAAGTTACGTCATTAACCTTATAAAACTAGACTTCAGTGGAGTATCCATGGCCCTTATATTAGACTGAATAATCCTGAACCATCCATCAATAAGATCTTTCTATTGCTGTGTCAGTCCCAGTTCCCTGTGGACTATATGAAGGGCCTATACCCCATGCATGATCACATCATCCTGAATTTAGCATCCTAGTTTATTTTACATACAACATATTTTATATTGTTTCTATTATGCAAATATTACTTGGTTGCTTACCCTTTAATTTATTTTTTAATCCCTTAAATAGGTATTGATTTAATCCTAAACGTCCAGCGACATTACACAACACTACATAACTCCACTTGCAAGTAGCCCTGAAATGACTCAGTTGAACCGCTTACTTAAATAATAAAAGCGTCAACCTCACAAAAGGACATCACTTAACTACGTGATGTCTAGGGATGGAAAATAAAATTTAAATTTGACTTCCCTTTGGTTTTGTGAGTTTGTGTCATTTTCAAGACAGTTTTTATCTTTACAAATTTTCTTTTAGAACAGCAGTAAGAGTGCATATTATCTAAAAAATAAGTAAATCCTAGTTAGCCACCTCTAAAATAAGTGTAAAATATGTCATTTAACTTGAAAGTTAAATTTAATTTCATATATATTTATGAGGCACCACGAGAGATACACAGTGTGGAGGTGACTATAGAAGATGGTTTATGAGAAAAAAGGGAGCAATGAAAAAGGAACAACAATTTCCAGGTCATGGAAGAAGCCCAAGTGCCCATTGATCCACGAATGGATCAATAAACTGTGGTATATATACACCATGGAATACTATGCAGCCATAAAGAAAGATAGAGACTTTACATCCTTCATGTTTACATGGATGGAGCTGGAAAATGTTCTTCTTAGCAAAGTATCACAAGAATGGAAGAAAAAGTATCCAATGTACACAGGCCTATTATGACACTAATTGTAGCCTAAGAATATGGGGAGGAGGATAGGTGGGAGGAGGGGGGTTGGAGACATCACTTCTATGGTTTATCTTATAAGGGTACAAGTGAATCTTTCTAAGAGTAGAATATAAACATCTTAACACAATAACTAAGAAAATGACATAAAGGCTATGTTAACCAGTTTGAAAAAAAAAAAAGAAAAGAAAATCATGTACATTCATGATTATGTTTCAGGATTTGAACTTTGGTTGCAATTTAATTCATTGTATCAGCTTTCATCATGTGCCTCCTCTTCTTCAGACATGACGCTGGGCCCTGGGCCAATGGTGGTAAATGGAATCAGGAATAGTGAACTACACAAGAAAATTTAGGTCAACACTTCATAGAAAAATTACATAAGAAACATTCAAAAGTAAACATAAGAAAGTTGGAGTCAGGAAAGAAGAAATATCTGGTTAGGGGGATCAGCCTTTTCCAGAGAAGGAAGCATTTAAATTGGAACTTGAAAGATGGTTAAGATCTCAACAGACAATTAGAGAGAGACATGCTTTCTCAGGAAAGAGTTATAATTAACAGTTATATGCAAAGGCAGAGGTAGAAACCCAGGAGGCAAGCCACCAGGTGCAGGGGGAATTTTGTGGTATTATGGTGTATAGGCCTCTACCGCCCCGGTATCCCTCAGTTGAGATTACAGGTTGAGTGACTTCTATGCAGTAATTAGGGAATTCGGGACAGTCCTTTATTTCTTCTTGGTAATTTGTTTCCTCAGTTAATTTTTTTCATCTTCACAAACATATGAGCAGGGACCAATTCCATTCTTGCCCTGCTCTAATCCATTTTCTAAACAGCAGCAACCAGAGATCTTTGCTAAATGCAAATGTAAACATCCCATTCTTCCTCTTTAAAATCTATCCACCTTTTCTTATTTTGTAGCTCCTGGAATAAAATATAACAAAAAGAAAAGGTTCATCTGACTTAGGGCCTCAGAGAAAGTTCTTCCCTCTACCTAAAAAACTTCTTCTACTAAATTTGCCTCACTTGTTATTCATATATACAATTTACCATCGGCAGTATCAGCTAAATGTCAATTTCTCAATATGTTTTTCCTGATATATCTAATCCAAATGAGATTTCCTTTTTCTTTTCTCTCATGAGACCCTATTCTTTCTTTTCACTATTTACCACAATTTGGAATTGTATATTCACTTCCCTGTTTACTTGCATGGTAACTCACTACTGGCTCCCACCTCTGCTGCCAGCTAGACTAGAAGCTGTGTTAGAGAACTCCTGGTTCTGGTCACCCCTGGAGAACCAGTATCTAACACAGTGTCTGATGGAGAGGTGGCACACAGTGAACATTAGCAGACTGTGTTCGTTTAAAACTGAAATTAGCATCCTGAAACAGAATCACGATTCTTTTTAAAAAGAGGCTTGTGATGATTATTGTCATTAAAATTTAATTCAGGATTATAACTTTACAATTAAGAAGAGAAAAAAAATTTTTATGTCAGCATCATCACTCAACCATTTAATTTCTTAAGGAGACATTAGTTTAAGAATCTTCCTACTGACTACTTGTATGCCTATGCTAGGATTAGGAAGAATTTACAGCCTCTTCATTTTTCTATGTGGCACATTTTCCTTCATTCCTTTTAAAGAGAGAAGACCAAAATGCCACTACAATACTTGTTTTTTTAAATTTCAGATCAATATTAGGGTATGTAGGATTCGATTTGATAGTTTGTGTTTGCAAAGAAAAGTCCAATTTGCAGTTGAGTCCTTCACCTAAGAAGAGTGCATATACCCTACATTGTACCCTTTAGGTGGGAAAAGATATTTCTTGATTATCAAATTTTCTGTCAAAGTAAATCTTACTTGTGTATTTAATGAATGATGACACTCTTTCCATAGTTAGCTTTACTTTCCCAAGAATCCAGACATCCAGCAGGAAGTCTTTATAGTCATAATAGTACATTTCCTTCCTCATCCCTGGAAAGCTATAAAAAATAAACACCCATGTACAAGACAAACAAACAAGCAAAAAACCAACTACAGCATTATGAAAGCTGACCTTTCCTTTGGTGCTTACCCTTACAACCACAGAATATGGCTACAGCCATAGAGGCCACCATGGGGATAAAGTAGAGTAGGCGAGGTAAATGCTAAAATTCTATTTCAAGCAGTCCCAAGTGATTCTGAACCCTAAAAACTGAATAGCTGAACAGGAACATAGCTAGAAATCACATAGTGTGGCGGGCTGAATTATCCAAAAATGTCAGCAAAAATATCCCCTAGCTCACATTTTTATTTATAACATGACCTCTGCTCCAATGAAAAGGTGGAGGTCTATGACTCAGCCCCTGAATTGTGGGTGGGCTTATGACTCACTTGGACCCAGTAGAAGTTGCCTGACTTCATGGGCTAAGTCAGAAAGGGCCGCCCATGCAGCTTCTTCTACCTTGTTAGCTGGAGTACTTGTGCTTGGAGTCCTGAGCCTCCATGTATCCTGAGGCTACCCTGCGATCAGTAAGCTAAGACACATAAAGGCCAAGTGTCGGCAATCTGTTTGGCAGTCTTAGTTTTTGAGTCTTCCCTGCCCAAGAATCAGATATTTGAAAGAAACTGATAAAGCTTGATTTAGTACATCTCAATCAATAAATATTGCTAAAAATACATAAACAAAGAAACATTTTAAAGTGTAGGTTTAAAGAGCACAGCAGAGAAAGTGGCAAGGCCAGAGAAGTGATTTCTATTTAGCTAGTTCATTAGCTTTGGATGCATGATTCTTATATTTATCAGTTTACTAAATCATCAAATCAGATTTACCAATTGATTCTTATTCTCACATCTCTTCCCAGTACATTGAGAGAATGAAAAACTATTCATCTAGTCACAGAAGTAATGTTTCAGCATCACTGAGGTGAATAGATATTTCCAAAAACTCTCCCTCTTTATAGCTGAGGATATTTTCCCATAAGTCTTATCTTCCAGGCTACAAGACACCTGCTTGGAT
The DNA here is from genome assembly GCF_000181295.1 of Otolemur garnettii. Lineage (NCBI taxonomy): Eukaryota > Metazoa > Chordata > Mammalia > Primates > Galagidae > Otolemur > Otolemur garnettii. The sequence continues at coordinate 2,238,941 of NW_003852488.1, read as the reverse complement.
CTCACTCATGAGTGCAAAACCACAATGTCTCCAACAAAAAAGCAGAGCTCAGCAGTCCATAAAACCAGGAGATTTGTTAGGATGGAGTGGAGCAGCTTCCTAGGAAGACATGATAGATGTTATAATGTTTCTAAAAGAACTTTATTCTTAGTGGTATCTAATATTGATTTTCATATCTAATGTCTGTTCCTTTGACTTTTAGTCATGGTATTTTTAAATTTCTCCGTGGTGCATAGGTTGTGACAATTCTCGTGACACATGAGACCCTCATCCTTTGGAATACTATTTAATAGAAGAGGAAAATATTATGAACACTAATATTAACACAGTCCATAAAGATAATAGAGAAATAACTTTTCTAAAGGCTGACAAAAGTGGTGATTAATATCCAAAAAAGCTTTAGTCAAGTAGGAAGATCACAAACTGAGATTTAATGGACAAGATCCTGTGGCAGACTGAGCAGGAAGAAGAAGACTGGCAGGGATAATTTGCTGTTCTCTAAGAGCCAATGTCTCCTCCTTTTCCTAGTTATAGAAATCCCAGGCTTAGCTGGATTTGTGGATTTGTCCATACTTCCCAGACTCCCTTGCAGCTAGAAGTGGATCTGTGGTTAAGTTTAGCTAACAGGATGTAAATGAAAGTATATGGAATTTTCTGGAACATCCTTAGTGTCATTTAATAAGAGAGGCCTGCCTTTCCTCAGTCCTTACCACATCTTGTGGGCTAGAATATTGACAAGATGGCAGCAGCAAGGATAGTCCTCTTGAATCATGAGAAACTATGGGCTGAGGGTAGTCGAGCCTGTTCTCTGACACCATGTAGTGCCATCCTCACTGGAAGTGGATATCCTCAGATTTCATGTCCAAGAGAGAGAAATGGACACCTGTCCTATTGATTCCCCACTTGGGAATTTTCTACCAATTGAATTAGCACCTTCTCATAACAGATGTATAACTTAATGGAAAAATCAACTTCTTAATAGAAAATCAAAACTATGGATACCAGAATATATTTCCAAAGCAGTGATTGTGTAATGAGTTAGAAGCTTGTTATCCCTAAGGACCGTGCAAACAAGTTTTCAATTGAAGACCAGGGACATGGGGAAAATATTTAAGAACAACCTTGAAGGAGCCTGTTAATAAAGAGATTTATTTTCAAGAAAAGGCTATAAGGTCAGAAAAGAAAAATAAGAATCATTTATATGAAATAACTTCAGCCTACCAAATTGGACTGAAAACCACTGCAAGTCAAAGTTACAATGAAATTCAACGTAGCTTCTAGTCATTTTCTCTTAGCCCACAAAACTGCTATAATTGAGTTATAGAATAAGCCACTAAAATATCTAGCATGACACACCATTTTCTAGAATATCAGTCTGCACAATGATAAGATAATTAAATTACTGTATTACTAACAAACCTAATTTCCTGGAAATTTAACTTATTTTTTCCAACTGGCAAAACCCAAAATAAACATGTAAAAGTGGGCATTAATTAGCAATTTGATTTAATAAGTCAGTTTTTCTTCCAAACACAATTAATTTTTAGAAATTTCTGTTACCACTATTAAGCTATTGATATGATTGTCCAAGTAATTCTATAAAATACAGAATATATTCCTCACATAATCTTTTTAGTCTTTTCATTACTTGCTTTTAAAGTTACATTAATCCTCTAGACTGATTTTTTAAACTTCTCAGAAAGTGTATATTTTTTTCTTTAATATCTTTCTATAAAGCATTTTATAGGGAGTTAGGAACTTCTTGTCCAATAATATTTTATGTTATAATTTTATGTTCAGGAAAGGTAAATAAAGAAAATTTTAGAGACCTTGCAGATGTGAGCGCTATTCTGGAAAACCATAGAGCAAGGCTAGAGATGATTATGGTCTTCACACATCACACTATTATGACTGAGACAGTGGTAAATTTCACTTAGTTCCACAGAATCAATCAAAAGAGATGTTGAAAACATGTCCATAAAAGAAACCTTGCTCGAGGTATTTGATTAAAATATCCTTATCCTAATAGGAAGTCTGGTATTAAAATATGTTTGGCCTAATTTTTTTAAAAGAGGATAGAAAATATAATAAAAGAAATAGACAAATTCTATGAAGCTCAATCTTTATATATTCATTTATATAATGTGTCCTATCTGGAATATGGATCTCTGCTTTTTTTTTTTTTTTTTGAGACAGAGTCTCACTTTGTTGACCTCTATAGAGTGCTATGAAGTCATAGCTCACAGCAATCTCAAAGTCTTGGATTCAAATGATTCTCTTGCCTCAGCCTCCTGAGTAGCTGAGACTACAGGCACCCGCCACAACGCTCAGCTATTTTTAGAGACAGGGGTCTCACTCTTGTTCAGGCTGGTCTCGAACTTGTGACCACAAGCAATCTGCCAGCCTTAGCCTCCCAGACTGATAGGATTACAGGCATAAGCCAACTTGCTCGGCCTGTCAAATCACTCTTGATTAAGAGTTGTCAATAACAGGCTCAGTGCCCATAGCAGAGTTGCTACGGCGTTGGCCACATACACCAAGGCTGGTGAGTTCAAACCCAGCCTGGGCCAGCTAAGCAACAATGACAACTGCAACAGAAAAATAGCCAGGCACTGTGGCAGGTGCCTGTAGCTACTTGGGAGGCAAGAGAATCATTTAAGCCCAAGAGTTTGAGATTGGTGTGAGCTGTGACACCACAGCAGTCTACTGAGGGTGACATAGTGAGACTCTTAAAAAAAAAAGTTGTCAATAATAGTTTAATTAAGAATCCACCAGAAGTTTATATCAGTCCTTGTTTCACATGACCTTTCAATGTCCCCTACTTCCAGAAAAAAAAATCTCTTCACTCTTGGTTGGCCTCCATAGTCCTATTTTCTCTTGGTTTTCCTCTTATCTTTCTGAGCAATTCTTCTAGTCTGCTTTGCAGTCCTTCTCTTACAATAGTCCCTGAAGTGTTAATGTTCCCCGGTGTCTCTACCATGGCATTTTCTCACACTACACATTCTGTAGTTCAAGTCCCCCCATAAGTTAAAAATTCCCAATTCTGTAATATTATGAGTCTCCCAAGTTGCAGGGCTTTGAAACCTGCAGTGCTCTGGATTTTATCACCTGCCCATCCCCAAAGAAACCAAACCTGTGCAAACCGGACTTCTCTTATTTCCTAAATCTCTTCCCTTCCTCCTTCTACCCTTGTCCAGCCACAAATCATATTTACTCTACATGCTAAATATCCTCTGGGTCCCATTGCCATTCCATTGACCCCTATTTAGCAGCCAGCTGGACCATTGCAAAGCTCAAGAGAAAAAAACAAACAGAACTTTGTACATGGTCTCCCTGTTTTTAATTTTATCTCATTTCCATTGTACAACTGCTCATGTGATTCTTTTAAAATATGTAACATAGCCACTTTCCTAGTCCACCTCTTACTATGGCTCTTCTTCTCTCATAGGTCCATACTCACATCCTGCACAGGGGACAGGAAGCCATCCGTGCTCGGAGCCCCTTCGTTTCTGGGCTCCTTTGCCCCACCCCCCCCCAGGCACTCACACTTCTCTGCCCTTGAACTCTATGTTCACTTTGTGTGTTACCTGCTTTCTTTCCTCTGTGCCTTTGCACATACCTACATGCTGATCTCACAGACTGAAAAATTCTCCACTTCTTTTTCTGTATAGAAAATTCCTCCTTTAAGAATCACTCAAATATTTCTCCCATGGCTACGTCATACCTCTTGGCTGGAACAGTATTGGATACTCCCCATTTTTCTAGTTCCTTTGGCATTTTGTTCATATTTCCAATATACTAATTTGCACCATCATTTATAAACCTCTCTTTGCATACACATTATTCTTTTCCTCAGAAAGAAAACATGCCCGATTCACTTTTTTTCATGACAAACACCAGACACAGTATCTACTGCTCAAAACATATTTGTTTTATTAATATCAAGCACATAAAGATATGCAGATGAAAGACATATAGTTCCTGATTTCAAAGAAATAACATTAAGATCTAAAGATTCATCCTGGACAAAATAGAAAATAGATTTGCTTTTATCCCACCAGAGAGTACAACTAGAAAGAGTACAAAGATGAACATTTTTGCTTAATGAAATAATGAACTCGCTAATATTTATCGAACTCACTAATATTATCCAACTGGCACACAGGACGCCTCAGGTGCTCGCGAGCTTCCCATCACTAGATTAGGCTGAAATCAGCTGGTTTAATGTGTGCAACCCACAGGTGGGCTCTACTCAGTCCTTGGATTAGAAGAAGGTTTAGACTTCTTGCCATTTTCTAACAAAGCAGACAAATGATTCTGAAATAATCTTTCGCGTAAGATTGTTTAGTATCTCTGCCTCACCTCTCCCTTTTACAATATTAAATTTGAATTAATTATAGTGTATTTATAATGAAAGTTCACTAAAATTTTATAATTCTACAATATTCTGGGAATGTACAACTAGAGACATTATTTTGGACTGATTGGCAGGAAAATAATAACAAATAAGCCCTTCCTTCTCCCTGAGCCTGGATACTTACTCAGTAAAGATGGATGTAAGAGTCTGACAAATGGAGATCAGATATCACCTTTGTTATCAATAAGATGAACAGCTTTAGTACTGATAAAGCTGCATTCTTCTGCGGGCCTAAGATTATAATACTTTCTACAAAATACTGCCGTAGTTTGTTTTGTGCTGCTATCGCAGGATACCACTGACCAGAAATTTATTTCTCACAGTACTGGCAACTGGGAAGTCCAAGATGGAGGCAGCAGCATCTGATGAGGGCCTTCTTGCTGTGTCCCCACCCGGCAGATGGTGGGAAGACAAGACAGAGACACACTCTCTATCTCATGTGGCAGAAGAGCCGAAGGCAGAGAAGCTACTCCCTCAAGCCCCTTTTATAGCAGCATCAGTCATTCAACCTAAACACCACCCATGAGGCCCCACCCTGTTCAATTGAAGACTAAATTTCCAACACATGGATTTGGGGGGACACGTTTGAGCTATAGAGTCCTCATCCAAAGATACAGGTATCCTCTATTGAGCCTGCCAAAAGGTAAAAGGCAGAGCCAAAGAATATTAGGAGGGGCCGGCACAGTGGCTCACACCTGTAAGCCTAGCACTCTGAAAGGCCAAGGCGGGAGAATCCCTTGCACTCAGGGAGGATCCCTTCAGCTCAGAAGCGTGAGAGTGTTCAGCCTAAGCAAGAACAAAACCCCGTCTCTACTAAAAACAGGAAAAAAATAAAGAAAGAAATATTGGGGAGGACCCAGAACATAGAGCCAACTGCGCTTTCTTTCTTCCCCAACTTAAAGAGTCACTGGAGGGAGAGTCCGAGAGGGATGGAAGGAAGCTAGAAATGCTTCTCTTATAAATTCTTCTGGAGACTTAAGAAGAATGTTTCCATCTCTCTGTGGACACATGAAAAATGAGGGCAAAGGAGTTCTCATAAACTCTTAAGAGCAATATCATCTTTCAGTTGTCTCTTTGTCTGCAATTGGCTTTACATATTAGAAAACACAATCTCGCCTCGTTGATATTTTGAAAGATTAAACAGCCACTATACGAAAGATTAACCTGTTTCTTTAGAAAGACTGGCTTTACTACTTACTTTTGCATTCAAAAAACACATATTAAGTACCTATCACATCCCTGGTTCTTTCGTGCTAGTGGTCAAAGAAAATCAGCCACCATCTGGGTCATTAAAGAGCTTTAACTGAAGAAATAACTGATTATCTAATAAATAATAATAAAATGTAATGCACAGGATGTTAAGAGACCAGGAACACTACACTGTGAGCCCGGATGCGAAGCAGCAATTAACTACTGGAAGAAAGAAAGAGAAACGTGGAGATGAAAATAACAAAGATGTAGTGGGGTCCTAATGTAAGTTTTGAAGGATGAATAGGAGTCTGCTAGGAGCCAGTGTGTGGGAGCAAAAATAGTCCTTGAAAAAGAATGCCCAGGGGCAAAGGCAAACCCATCTGCATCTGCAGCACTTCAGAAATCATTACAATAAAAGCATGGCACACATTTGATACATGTAAAATATTTTCAAATGTATCTTAAATTTTATTAAAGCAAGGAGACTTCTGCATAGTTTAATATAATCACAAGGATTGATAGGTAAGGCACTTTGAACTAGTTAATAACCAAATGATTGAGGGAATTATTCATTAGCCATTAACATATACCCCCTGCATACCTCATCTTTGGTTGATTTCCACCAGTACTATCTCAGAGGTCTCGGCACTTGAAAAATAAGCTTAAGCATTTATGTCTATAATATAGGGACCAAAAATATTTTGCTTCTGGGTCATTACAATTTTTAGAATAATAAACCATTCCCTAGGAGCCTCTTTGGTGGTAGAATGCCATTCAGGAATGTGTTTCGTATCTGAATTCATGAGGGAAATAAAGTGGTGCTCTTGTTGCGGAAATTCATTTCCTCCAAAAGGGCAAGGTATGACAAAGACTGGGTTTCCAACTTAAGGTAAATTTCATGATATCAGCAGTGTGTCCTGCAAACTGCCAAACAGAAAGGTTCCCACACACCCCAGCCACAGAACACAAAGGCTCAGAGGGGAAGATTACACTGATTGACCTCAGTGGAGCCGCATCCTCCATGGAACTCCTGAGATCTACGTTGATGAGTGTATTTCTCTCTCTCGAAGTCTTTATCTGTATTAAATGCGTTCTTCCAGGATGGCTTAAACGATGAGCGGCTTTTGAGGTTTCGTTTGCTTTTTGCCCTTTCTTGTCTCCTTCTCTTCACAGATACAGCCCCAGTGATTGAAAAGCCTGCCCTGCAAATCTGACAGTTCAACTTATCTAAGACTATCTCTAAGTACAAGGTCGACATTATCTCAGCCTACATCCTGTGTAATTATAGTATTTGGCTGGCATTGCTGAACAGGGGCTGAAATCCATCAGGTTCTAGTTAATCTGCTCTGAGTAATCACAGCTGGTTGGCCGGAAGAAAATGATTATGAAATAAAGTTGTTGTGTCTCAATAATAAAGATTACTGATACTCAGGGCCATGAAAGCTCCATATAATGGAGGAGAGAGGAACTGTTTCTGAAAAGTCTTCTTTATTTCTGATTTTATCTCCTCCTTTCTTTTCACTCTTACTAAACTGTCCCCCACCCCAGTCCTGACTTTAATTACACTTCACTGAAACACATATACTAAACCTCTGGATGTTTTCCAACACATCAAACTAGCAATTTAATGGACATGAGATCACCTTCCTTGTTCTTCATTAGTCTTTTCTTGTTTTATTAAGAATCCTTTTATCATGTTTATATTGAGGCTATGAGTTATTCACACTACAGAGGATAATGGTGAATTTACATGTGATATTAGATAGCACATCAAATGATATGTGTCATGGCTCAAGCCGTATGTTCAGAACATAAAACAGACTTACAGGCTTGGGCAGAACTCCCCATCACTATCTCTACAAAATGAACAACTCAGCATACTCCCAATCCAGCCATTTTAACCCCTTCATATACTAAGGGATGATCATACAAAGATTTATCTGGCAACCATGAAAAGGAACAGGTATGATGGTGCAGATCACAGATTCTGTGACCTTGGGGAAATTCCTTACCCTCTCTGTGCCTCAGTTTTTTCAACTTCAAAATAGAAATGATAACAATAGTAGCTGCCCCATGTGCACATCATGAGGACTAACAGAGAACATATCCAAAATACCTAGAACAGTGCTGGGCGTTTAAAGAGCATAGTAAGTGTTCACTGTGCTGGAGAAACAGCTAAACTGGAAGCAGGATGGCTGGATCGTGGCGGTGATGGGGAATCAGTAGGTACAGCCTGCAAGATCTTTAGCTCTAAATGCTTGCGCTCTATACTTGACTTCAGGCCATTAACATTTAACCAGAGGCTCATAAATAAAATGAACTATGGTTAAACTCATCACATTAATGTGTCTACTCATGAGAAAACAAGAATGCACATAAAAACAGCATCCTGTGGATTTTGTCTGGCAGGGTAGGATAAGAGCAAGAGAGGACAGAAGCCAGAGGTGATGACTAGACATGGTGGCTCCCAGGCTTTTCCTCAGTCTGCTGTTGTTATTGCCCGCACAGTACATGATGCGGATGACTGTGGAGGCTCCTCCTACAGAGAAACTCATTTTAGTTTGAGTTTCCAAGCATGCTTTGGCATTTGTGCCTTGGCTATTGCCCTGACTCTTCTTTCTTCATAATTACATCCCTAATGTAAATGCATCCAGCAACGATCCTTAATTACATCCTCTTAATTACATACCTGCTGCAAATGCGTGCCTACTCCCCTTTGTCATCGCTTAAGTCCACTGGTTAATACGCAGCAAAACAAACACATACAACACACAAGAAAACCATCAGTGGGAGCTTTGGGATCAAAAGATGAGCTGAGGAATATTTATTTTTAATAATTTCTCTTCCTTGATGGTTATATCTAAGATTTTAGAAATTGCTTCTTGATCATTTATATCTCTTTTTCATTTTTATGAATCTTATCTGAATATCTAAAAGATATTGCAGGAAAAAGTTTCAGGACAGATTCTAGATGTTCATTCACTATCTGGTTGTAAGATTTTAAGACCTCATACACGCATGTATTTATCTTCATTGCTCTTATAATATCTTCTTTTATTTTAGCTGAATATAATATATAAAAGCCAAAACATGTCAAAACATATAGATCTTCCTTAAATACGAAAAAAATTCAACAATCTATGTGAGTCATTATGATGTATTTTACAATCTAAAGTGAAATTCTGCCAAAATAAATCTACATAGTGTTTACCAGTATGACCAAGGACGCTTGGTCAAATGTCCCATAGAAATAAAACTTAAGATTTGGGGGGAAGGTAGCAACTATCCAATTGATAGAAAAACTATTTTTTTTAATTAAAGCTTGATTCTTTGGAGAATAAACTGCCTGTATTTGGGCTGTTGAGAAGAAACTATTTTCTAGACATCATCTATTTGGGGGGGCATATACGTATAATGGGCAGATTTTAAGATCATCTTTTGTTCCTGAATTCTATCTGCAGATGTAAGGAAGAGACTAAATTATATGGAATTAAATAACTTTAGAAAAAATAGTAAAAAGTCAAACTATGTTAAACGTATTGTGAAAATAGGACCTTCATAAGATCCTCGCTTTCTAGAGGTTTTTTCGTTTGTTTGTTTTGTTTTTTAGCAGTGGTCTGGGGTCTTTTATGTTTTCTTAAAAATAATTTTCAGCACTGCTTGTGTCTCCATTCCTATAGTGAGTTTCCTAACATCTGTTTTCGATTTTATTTTTTAATTTCCACTTACGACCTTTGGCCTATTCTCTTTGTTTGGAGAAAAACAGGAATTAAAGTTGACGTTATCTCTATGCCTTCTCCAAAGTGCATAAATTCACATTTTCGGCCTGTGTTATATCTCAGCACAGGCTTTCTGACCGCAAAATACATTCATCTATTGTTTGGGAGGAAGTTTCATAATGTTCAAAAGAGATAACTGCAACCCCAGATATCGGGGTCCTGGGACACAGCCAGGACTGGGGAGCAGCAGCATATTTGTTCTAGATCTGTGGCCACTGTGGAAAATTGCTCTGGCCTAGTCCAGTGTTCTAGAAAATCCTCAAATCATGACACAACATGAAGTTCTTTTTATAATTATAGCACTTAGTCTCTTACATGGGATGGAAGAATATGATACTAATCTAAGATGAAAATTATATTGTACATGTTTTTAAGGAACATTAAGTAAATGATCAAAGTGGGCAGCATTGAGTTTTTTGTTGTATGGGTAATGTTATTGAGCATTGAGAGACTGCAAAATACCTTGCAAATCCAAACTGAGGTGAGGCTTGCTGCATTAATTAATACTTTCTAACTTCTACTATGGGACCACTTATACTTGTGACTGGGACATTGGATCTGCAGCAGTTCCTAGAAGGGTCCAGTCCTTCAGAAGCTATGGGAGACAACAAGAGGAATGGTAGGGAATGGCGGACATCACATGGATCATAGAGAAAGACCAGTTCCATGAAAGACCAGTCAACATACTGCCTGCTTCAGTACTATGGAGAATACTCTGAACTCTTAGGAGACTTCCAGACTTCTTAGAGTTTCTCCACTTGGTTTAGAGTTGGCCAAGACTTGTATTACAATTTTGAAGAGTTTCTTCGATTTTTGTAGCAAATATGATCCATCAAGATGAGTTGGGAGGCATACACCCCAAGAGGCCCCCCTCAGCCTCCTTGAGGTGTGTGCTGCTCATGTAAGAGTTATTGAAGGCAGAAAAGTAGTTAAGAACCCCTGCTCTTCAGCGTCCAAATTAGTAAAGGTAATAATTCTACAGAGGATTTACACAAACTCCAGAAAAGCAAAATGCCCTGACAAGTAGAAACCATAGATAATTAGATCAGTAATTATTACGGAGAGAGAATTATTCTCTTGCCTGAGACAGACCACTGCAGGTGGAGGAATCTGCTCCCCACTCATCCCAACCGTGTCTCAACCCATAAAGCCCTTCACTCCAGGCAGAATTAACAAAAATCACAGCTTTTCTACCTTTTCCAGCATTAGCAAGTACTTTACAAGTTTTGTTTAAAGAGTGAATTACTTCCTATTTATCTAGACAACATGTTTTTACACCCACTGTGCTACATATTTCAATATCAAACAACATATTACTCTTGAAAGAGTACTATCTAACAGGATAGAATATAGAACTTTCCAGGAAGACAAAGGTGAACCTAAAACAAAAGGATGGCTCTTATAATTTTTATTTCATTTCTATGAGTCTAGCATAATTATTATTATTCACTTGTAACATTGCCTGGCGCTTTCAATCTTTCTCCAAATGATCTTCCAGGGTTCTTTGAAGTAATAATTTTTCAGAAATCTGTTAACATTTTTCTATTCTGAAAAGAATAATGAGAAAGTAACCAATATTTTCCTTGCAACAGAGAAGTATATAAATAAATCAGAAACCTTAACAAAGAGTAGCTATTCCTGCTCACCACCACACTTAAAAACTAGAAATTTATTTTTGGTTGCCCTTGTACTTTTTTTATTATGTGTCGTAAGAGTAAACATCAACATTATAAAGGATGATCTTTTCTTGACCCCAGAACTGTGAAATATGAGGTACAAATTATGTAACCTGGCTAGCCATTTGGACAAATCTTTATTTAAATATGACTTACCACATTTTTGTATTCAATACCTATGACCCTTCACTCTACCCTTCCAAGTTTCTTTGTCTCTTTTTGAATATGTCTTATCCTCTCCTGCAATGCTTGTACATCTGGTACTTATTCTCACTTTCTTTAAAATAGAAAAAGTTAGTCCAGACATAGTACAGGCACACATTCATTGTTTGTTTCCTCTTTAGTAAAATAAATGTTCAAAGACAATTCCAAAGGAATCACTGAGGGTTTGATTCTCTAAACACCTAGGGCACTATTTTTAATGATTGCTCAATAGCAAATACTATTTGTACTGGCCTACTCTAGACTCCTCCCACATGGCCCATTCTTCTCTGGCCCCTGCCACTTACCCTCCTTTTCTCCAACTGAAAGCCCTGGACATCTCACCCAGCACTGCCTTATCTCCCAGTAATATCCTTCCTTTGTACTTGGACCATTGGAGCCAAATAACGCACAACACCAGTGGGATCTAAGGAGGTCTCATGATCTGTGGCCTGCACACTGAGCAGGAGGGTAGGACCCACCTGAAAATACAAGGAATTTAAAGGAAAATGCGCTAGAATTAAATGGTTACAAGGCATTTGTAAGTCCACGTAAAATGTCTTTTTATAGAGCTTTTTTAGTGAAGGCTCAATCACCAACATCTGTCTTTATATAAGCCAGAGTACAAATTCCTTCCCCCTATTCTAATTCTTATTCCCTGGATTTGACTTATGCTAGTTCTCCCAAAATAACTATTGACAAAGCTCTATGCAGTCAGTATCCAAATACTTTTATTTAATCTCCTTATCCTGGTTATTATTTTACTTTTTCAAAGATGAAAACTGACATTCAGAGATTGCTCAAGGCCACACAACATAAAGCTACAATATTAGAACTGAGGAGTTAAAATTCTGAAAGTTTCCTTTTTGTCAAGCCAGATAAGACCCATTTAGACACTCAGGGACTCTTTCAGAATTCAAACTTCTGATTAGTTAAGGTACTCTCAGACCCTTGGATTTTAAAGCCATCTTGTGACCAATATATAAGGAAGAAACAGGAGTCAGGAGTTCCCTGCTCTATGGGCACAGTGGGCCTCCTCAGAGTCAACCCATAAGGTTAGTAATGACGATGGACAAGCATAATACAGAATTTTGCATTATTTATGTGATCCAAGCATAAAGAATAAACTGAAATAACATGTTATAGAATTGATATCAGTATACAAGTTCACTAAAACCCTGAATGGAAATTCATTCTTATAAAATCTCACACTTGTTCTGCATCACTGTTGATCCCAATGCATTTGTGTTAAATGAGGGTCTTCCTACCTCCTCACTCAAGTTCACTTATTTAAGAGACTAGAGAGCACACTTTAGGTGATAAAGACTGGAATCCAAGAGAAAACACTTATTTCAGAGACCTTTAAATGCCAGAAGTCAATTTAATCATTTAAATCAATTCAGTACAATGGACAATCACAAGAGTTATTGATGGCATTTTCAGAACAGTATAAAAATAATCTCAGAGCTTCACTTAGGAAGAGTTCAGGATTGTGTGGAATGGGGAGAGAGTAGGAGAATGGTTTCAGATGAGTTGGTCTGTACAACTTAGATAAGAAGGAAAAGGACAGTGGAGTGTGGGAGCTTTACGACTTTATTTCATTCTTTTTCTACTTCTTAGCTAAGGTTCCAGAACATCCACTAATTCCCATCTCCTTCTATCTCCCCAAAATAAGGCACAAGGAGGAAGTTATGGGGCCTGATGCCAATAGTCCCTGCTATTCCCAATGTAAGAGCCACATGTGCTTTCCCTTACATTGAATTCTACTCAATTCGATTTGAACTACAGTTGTCCTCGAGAAAGGTTAAGCTTTCTGACCATTTTTAAAATGATAGAGTTAGCTGTAAATTCTAGACACTAGAATTCTAAATTTGAGACCTACTATAAGAGGCCCATTATGAGAATACTCCAAAAACACCTGATCTAGTCTCTAACTTAATAGTGATATAAGGATATTTTCACTCATGTCTGGTGTTGGGTGTTGTTTGTTTGGAATGGGTGTGTGTGCATACGTATGCTGCATCATTAATTTTACCATGGGTTTAAATTCAGACTATTCTTCCTATTTCCCATACCATCTCTCAATAAAATGTAGTTAAATGACATTTAAAAATCAGATTTTGCCAGACCTAGTGACTCACACTTGTAGTCCTAGCTACTTGTGAGGCTAACACAGGAAGATTGATTGAGCTCAGATATTGACAATTAAGTTTGTGTACTCATCTTAGAAAAAGTACTACATATCTTGGTGCTGAATATTCTCATGGTTGTCATCAACGCACACGTCTTGGGAAGCTATGCACTAACAGTAACACCTAGTCCACCCTTCAAAGCACTTTTGAAACTCTTTTTCTGGAATGGCCATCAGAACTGCTGTTCTATTATCCTTAATGTCCTGAATGTCATCAAAATGTCTTCCTTTCAATATTTCCTTTATCATTCAGTAAAGAAATGTCACTGGGGTCCAAATCACATCAGTAGGGAAGTTGTTCCAGTACAGTTATTTGTTTAGTGGATAAAACTTCCCTCACAGACAGTGCCATGTGAGCTGATACATTGTTGTGATGCAAGAGCCATGAGTTTTTGGCCAAGATCTAGTAAAGATCTTCCTAACTACTTCTGTTTACTTGGTCTGCCATGCTTCTCACAGCCAGCTGACAATTTTGATGCACAATTCAATGAATTTTTGCAATGTTTTTGTCAGTTCTACTCATTACTGGCCTCCCTGACATCTCTTTATCAGTGATGCTTTCTCTCCCCTCAGACAAATGTGTCATCCATTTCTATACTGCCATTTACTTCATGGCATTATTCCATAAACTTGAACTAACATGTTCCTGATTTCACTTCTACTCTTGCCAACTTTAACAAGAAATGTAATATTTATTTGTTGCTGTAATTCAAGCTCTCACATTTTCTTAACAGCACACAGAAACATGGAATAACAATAACTAACACCACTCAGCAAGACACCACCACAAACTGACATGAACGCAACTGTGAGACACTGGTATACCAAGGTTATGAAACCTTACCAAGCTGTCTGTACAGTGCTGCCAATGTAAATGTACAGTGGCAAGTTCACAGTCTTAATTATCAGACCTTATATGTGACTATGATTCTACCACTGCACTCAGCCTGAGCAACAAAGTGAGACCTTGCCTCTAAATAATTAAGTAAATACAAACTTTTACATTATTACCATTATTTAAGCCTATTATGAATTTTCTTCATTATTATAATTCTCAATTGCACTAAAATCTCCATTACAATGTTCTTCCCTCCCTGCTGCCTAAGCCACAGTTTGTTTAATAGAAGCTGACAACATTAAAGTGTAACTAATGGACCACAAGAAAACTTTAACACCTTCATGGACTAATTGCTAAAATGACCTTTATTTAATTCTTCAACAACTGATCTCTGAGGAAATTACAACCTGGCAACAACGTAAACAGAAAACTTAGTGGTAAGCCCTCATTGTAACAGACTAGTAAATAGTGGACATTTAGCTGGTACTAGTAAAGCTGAACCAAATTAAAACTTATCCAGTTCAATCACAACATTTGCCTAAAAAGCACTTTGTTAGTATGAAATTGAATGGTTTAACTGAAGTTTTCTAGCCCAAAGAAAATAATGTTATTGTATTGGCCTCTGATCAATTACTTAAGAAAACTGCTAGGGGAAGATTAGCTTTCAGAAAAAAATTGCTTATTTAATGGTTCTTAGGTTCTTAGATGATCAAGGAGAGACTAATACACATTGACTTCTGTATTAGAATAGAAAAGCTTGCTAAGACACCTAAAAATAATGCTTTCTCATTCTTAAAATACAAATTGAGAATAAAGAGAACGTCTAAATGAAAATATGGACTCAGTGAACTAAATTGAGCTAAATGCAAACTAATCCCTCAGGCTTGGTACTTCCCACCAACCAAGGATTCTTTAAACAATACTGTCTTCACCTATATAATGACAAATATGATTCAAGAGAACATTGATTTTCTACATTAGGAAAACACCTCATTTTTCAGACCACCTGAACAACCATGAGATGGGGCAAGGTGAAGTAAAACCCAATACTTATTATTGGTGGTTATGAAAAGTAATCAAGTTAGCCTGGTCTCTAATTTTTAGTTTAAAATTTTATCAAAGCCCCATTTTTCTGAACTAATTATCCAAACAACAACCTCCCTGATCTGTTACCTCATTGAAAATATAATGATCTAGTTGGTGTTTTTAATATTTAAAACTTAAAATAATAACCAAATATATGTGTTTACATTGTCTTTACTTCTCTTACAATTACCATTATTTGTGATTCTTCAAGTGGTAGAGTTGATTTCTTCTCTTTGTATGTTACAAGTATAACAATGTTTACAGATAGAGTTTGCCCTTATACACAAATGGTTGTGCTCACTGATGGATTGACATAACTAAATAGTTTACTTCATTTTCAGACTGTAAATAGAGTACACATGGTTTGGAGCCACTGGAAGAGTCTGCACATCCATTTAGTCTATTTAGTGCTGGAAACTCAGCCATCTTCCTCAGGTCCATGAGGGGTGCAGGTTTAGTGGGGCAAGTGAGGCTTATGAAGGTGGCAGGAATCCCCAAACATACTCAACAATTGGGAGATACTGACATATTCAACTTATTTACACCTGTGGAAGAAATGGTGTAACCTTCTGCAGGACTCTTCTTTTTCAACTAAGATTAACATACAAAAAGCTGTACATATTTAACGTATACAACTTGTTGAGTTTGGAGATAACTATATGCCCATTAAACTATTACCACAATGTGTGTCATAAACCTATACAGCACTCTATCACTTCCAGTATTTTACTGGAACTTCTCATTTATTATTACCTCTTTGCACATTTTAGGTATATAATAAATTACTGTTAACTATGAACAATGCTCCATACAGTAGATATCTAAGATTTATTCATCTTATAGAACCAAAACTTTGTGCCTCACTAGCACATGAAAACGACCCTTCCAGTCTCTGCTTCTATGAGTTTAACTATTTTAGATACATCATATGTGTAACATAGTATTTGTTCTTCTGTGTCTGGCCTATCTCACGTAGCATAATGTCTCCTAGGTTCATCCATGTTGTCACAGATAGCAGGAATTTCTTTATTTAAGGCCGAATAACATTTGTGTGTGTGTGTGTGTATGTGTATGCCACATTTTCCTTATCCATTCATCTATGGATGGACATTTGGTTGCCTCCTTGTCTTGGCTACCATGAATAGTGTTGCAGTGAACATGAGGGTGCTGCTATCTCTTCAATATACTGATTTCCTTATCTTTGGATATATACCTGTAAGTGGGATTGCTGGATCATGTGGTAGGTCTGTTTCTAATTTTGAGAAACCTTCATACTCTTTTCCATAGTGGCTACACTAATTTACATGCCCCCTAACAGTGTTCCCTTTGCTACATATCCTCACCAATCCTTGTTATCTTTTGTTTTCCTAATGGGGCTGGCGCCCTACTCCTTGAGCCACAGGTGCCACCTCTTGTGGGATTCTTATTATAATTCATGTTTGCTGTATGTGTTATGTTTACCATAAACTGAGTGTCTTATAAATAGTAGAAAAAATATGTCCTGTCATTCTGAAGGCTAAGAAGTCCACCATAAAGATGTCCATAGATTCAGTGTCTGAGAGTGGCCTACTTTCTACTTCATAGATGGTGACTTTTTACTGCATTTCACATGGTGGAAGGGGCAGAGGGTCTCTTTTGGCCCTCTTATATAAAGGGCACTAAATCCATTCATGAAGATTCCTCCTCCATGACCTCATGGCCCCATAAGGCCCCACCTCCTGATATCATCAACTTGGGGGTGAGGATTTCAGCATATGCATTTCAAAGGCGGAGGGACATAAAACATCCAACCCAAGACCATAGCAATAACATCAGAGAGCAAGTCAGTTACAAACAGGTTGAATAAATGGAATTGATGATATTTTATAGAGATCTTTAAAAATGAGACTTTTTCTTTAGATAGAAAGCAATGGAAAGACCAAAGAAATGGTAAGAATTCACAAAGCACAGCTCATGCCACCTCAAATTGACAGCTAAGGTAGCTTGGATATGGACCCCAATGTATTCCCCAGATGAGCCACACTTGCAAAGTGCAGACAAAAACCATCCTGCACAGCAAGCTACAGCTGCAGCCCGGTGATGGCTGGGACCTGCCCCTGTGTCCCTGTCACAGAGCAAGTACCTATTGGCTTAAGGCACTTCTCACCTGTGAATACCCCAACTTCACTTCCCGAATTACTTTCTATGGCTGCCATAACAAATTGCTGCAATGTAGTGGCTTAAAACAACACAATTTATAGTGGAGTAGGTTATACAACTAAGGTGAATTTTGCTGAGCAAAAGTCAAAGTGTCAGCTGGGCTGCATTTCTGTCTCAAGGCTAAAAGAGGAGAATCCATTTCCTTGCTTTTTCTAGCTGCTAGTAGCCTCCTTTCTTAGCCATCAAAGTCAGCAGCACCAAACCTGCTTGACCCTCCATCTCTGTTTGACTACAGCCAGCCGGGAAATGTTCTCCAATATTTAAGTATTCATGTGATTAGATGGGGTCCTCTTGGATAATCCAGGATAATTTCCCAAGAGGTCTTCAACATAATCACATCTGCACAATCACTTTTAGCCATGTAACTCAACCAATTTGCATGTTCTAAGGATTAAAGTGTGACTATTTGAGGGGGCTATTATTCTGGCTTCCACATCGTCACAGTGATCCTTGAAGCCGGACAATTAACGGGAAAGCCCCAGCAGGTAGACACAGTGTCTCCCCTGCCCTCTAAGGCATCAGACCACTCAGTCTCTTTTCCCTTGCTATTGCTGCATGTTTACAAATTATCCAATAAACTTTGCAATTTAAGCATCTCCTTAGATCTGTCAGTCTTTGTCTTCTCTTCTCTCTGGACGACCCATCTGATAGTATTTCTGGAAGCCACCACTGAATCAAGGTAATCCCCTAACGAGTAGGATTTCTGTCTTGTCTGATCCCCATAGGAAGCCTCCTAAACCCCACAAATGAATATATGCAAATCATGATTAATTGCAAATAAAAAATAAATCGTATGCCATTTATTTTCCCTGGAATAAAACACAGCTATTTTGGAAAGAGTGTAAGATTAAATCAATCGGGAAAACAACTTAATTTGAGAGCTGAGTTTATATCCACTTAACTTGAGGTTGAAGTGGATATAAAAGGAAATGGTTTTAATTCAGCAGAAACTAGAAACCAAAAGAGGCATACTTCTTGGATGGTCAGGAATGACATCTTTAATCTAAACTTGGAGTAGAAATTGAAGGTCCAAGAGGGAAGTACTTTGTGATAGACAAGAAAGACCAGCCTCAAAGCAGGAAAAGTTTAGAACTAGAAAAATAATTCTGACATTTTTGTGAGGAATGCCAAAAAAATCCTGGCTTAGATATACTCTGGAGCTGACTGACTAGATATAGTTCTTTATATCCCAAGTTTTTAAAATCTTATTTTTAAAGCTGGATCCTATATCCATTTTTGGCACCCATCATTTGCCTATCATTATTTCAGCAAATATTTACTTGGCGCTTATTATATTCAAAGATTCATGCTAGGTAGCTCAAGTCTGGTTTTGGAAAAGAAAAATCCAAACGGTTGACTGCAATTTACCAAGTTCTGCATGGGCTGGCTCCTGCCAACCCCTTTAGCTCATCATGTCAACCTTCCCTTTCATCAGACACAATAGTCTTTTTTCTGCTGTTTGAACACTTCATGTTTTTCCTTTTCTTGGAGTCTCTGTTGTTGCTTCTTCCAGAATTCTCTTTTCAGGTCCTTTTCCAGGTTGATACTTCCCTATGTCAGGTGTCTGTTCATGTCATGTCAGAGAGCTCTTTCCTGGTCACCCACCTATGGTGTCCCCAGCCTCCCAGCAGTGTTCCAAGGCTTTAGTGTTCCAAAACACCTATTATGACTTGCAATTACCTTGTATTCTTATTTACCTGGGTTTTATTTGGTTTTGTTTCTATATACCAGGATACAAACTCCATGAGATAGTAATTTTGTCATAGCACCCACACTTAGAGTGTTTTGCACATTTCAGATACTAAATTTGAACGGCTAAATGAATGATTGAATGACAAGATGAATGTATGAAGACCATACAAGATTGGTCTTGTATGAAGACCAATCTCTTCAAATGCGATCAGCCATACTTCAGGTATCCCACAGACACAGGCCCTAGGTACTCTGGTAACCCTGGAGAGCTCATCATTCTCCTGAGAAATGGCACATGTGCAAACTGAGTTTTTAATAGTATGTGTTTGTGGTTCCCACACTGTGTGCCATGGCATGCTACATGTTTCGGTGAGCTTTGTGAAGCTGAATTTCCTACAGTTGCCAAAATAAAAACGAAGTATGACGCAAACATCAGTATGGAACAGAAAATTAAGTTGCCAGTGAACAATCTGATTTCGAGGTCTGAAAAGTTGTATACTGCTCAACAAATAAGTAATCTTGGTTATAAAACTTTAAACTTTCTGGTAGCCACATTTTAAAAAGTAAAAATAAGTAGATGAAATTAATATTAATAATTTATTTTATTTATTTATATGTGGAAAATCACCATTTCCATATATAATCAATATAAAAATACTAAAGTAGTATTTTAAATTATTTTCTGAATCCTAAGTCTTCAAATGAGATCAGCCATACTTCAGGTATCCCACAGACACAGGCCTAGTAGCGATTGTATCATACAGGACTGGTCTATACCACTAAAATATACCTGCCCAGAAGAAGGCCTGCTCCACCACAATTTTTTTTTTCAAGAAGAAAAGTTAAGTGAATATTACTGCAAATAATCAATGTTTAAGTACAATTTAAAAGAGTTGATAAGGTAAAGTACTGTCTGCATTTATTAAAGACAGCAGTCTATCAATGATTTTCTACATCCTTTTCATCAAATAATTTGACTAGAGCACTTATATCACTTATACCTAGCATAAAGAAAAATTTTGAATAAGTATTGGCTATCATTACTGATACCCATGAGAACACATCAGTTTATCAATATCCATGAGTATGACAAAGAAGAAAGTATGAGAGTACAATATGCCCATCAATGACTGTTTTAGACGCGTCCTGGTAAATCCCAGGCAAATAATTACAATGGAATAGACTTGGAAATTCAACACAAAAGGTAAGTGGAAATTAATCATTTCTTTAGCACTTAAAAAGTTTTCCAGTTTCTGAAAATTATTAGTTCATCTGGTTCTGAGTATCTCAAATACAGGTTCCAAATGTATCCTCACTGTTTTGATGAAGACTATTCCGTGTTTAAACCAGGAATGCTTAGGAGTTTGCTCTTATTCATACAGCCCTTATTTTTGTTCAGCCCAAGGCAAAATAAAAAAAGAAAGAAAGAAAGAAAGAAAAAAGAAAATTCTGTGTCAATGTTTTACTTCTACATTTTCTATTGGGAAGTCCTTTCTATTACCCCATCCATCTTCCCTTCCACTTAGGCAAGAATGTGGCAAATGTGGCCATCGTCACTCCAGCTAAAGTAGCATAGGCATCCCCTTCAAGCATGAATTAAAGTTAACCTTTGTAAGGATGTATTTAACCTCTTAAAAATCCTGCTAGTTTCTGAAATATTCATTGCACTGAAATGAATAAATCACTGAAATCCCCCCGGGAGCAAAACTTCCTGAGGTCTCAAAGGCCAAGCCAGAGTGGAACTAGTAAACATCAGTTTCTCACAGACATGCAATTAGAACATCTGTTTGTGTCTTCTATGCCTATTAAGATGTTTACTCTGTTAATTGCAGGCATAACATGGGTATCCATCAGTATTTTTGTTTTTACTCCCACCATAGGAATTCAATAACAGACTTCTAACTGGGGCCAGCTACCTTGCTAGTCAATTAGCAACATGTCTTTTTAAAGAGAATATAAGAAATGGCACTTTGTCAGGAGCAAATGATGGGTGGTGAGAGACAATCGTGAGAAAAACCGTGAAGGCTGTGGTAGGAACAAATCTATTTCACCAGTGTATACTTAGATGGTTTCAACATTTCATGACTGGGTTGATTATATCAAAAAGAGCTACCTCTGGGATCCAGGGATAGATTTGGAGCCTCCACAAGCATTTGAAAATGTTAAGTTCATCAGCCTTTCCAGCTGCGTTGTTAATTTTCCAGCTTGGGTTTTTTTACTGGAATGTGTAGTAATCTTCTCCAGTTTTCTTCAGTCTATTGAGGGAAATAGAGAAAATAAGGCCCAAATTGCTTGAATTAGAAGTTATTTTAAAAATGATTTACATTTTTATAAACTTACACTAGATAAATACAAGAACCGTGAATCCATAAAATCAAACTGTCTGAAAATTTAGGAAGTATTGGCAAAATTTAGTTACACTCCATAGGAAAATGATTAGAGTCTAATGATAGCATGATCCCTAAAGGATATTCAGCACACAATATTTGGATTTGAGCTGTCTATAATACTTTTAGATGCATAAAGTAATCAGTATTTAAAGTAATCATCACTTGGCATTAACCCGATAGCCTTCACTTGTTCCTATTCACAAAAAAGATTCTGGAAGCGTGTATATAAAATCTTAAAAAATATACTTGGCATTTAAGTTACACAACTTTATCTCTATCAAATAATTATTCCAACGTTTTGATAAAAAATAAAAACATATTAATTTTATCTTCAACTTCGTTTAATATTTCTGATGATTAGGAATAATGACAATGGCTATGAATGATCTCAGAAAAGTGGAAATAAGAAGTCAGGAATATTTATCACCTAGCTTGCCTGCTATGTCCAACACAGTCTCTGAAATGCACCACTGGTGACAAAGTGTATTTCTATGCCACCAGTACTTTAGAAGAGGAAATTAAAACGAGTGTAATATTCACCTAAAATTGAATTTCAGGATGAACTCCGCATTCGCTACCGAAGTTGAAATTTCTCAACTCCTTCCAAACTAAGAACCACCAAAGCAAAAATTCATTTGCTAAATGTTCTGCCCAAAATGATTATTTTTCAAACATCTGGAAAAACTCCTCTGCCTCCCTCCTAAAATCTTATGAACTGCACACTGCTGAAGCTTGATGAAGAAAGTTTATGTCAGCGACCGTGGAACAGATATCCCCTCACTGAAGCTGTACTGCCACAGGGCTTTTCCAGTCCATAAAATGCCCCTTAATTAGGCTGTCCAAGGCTAAAAGGTGTCGTTTTAATAAAATCCATGGAAACCTACCTTCAGCACACCAAACTTAGCTCCCAAAATCAATCCTGTCATCAAACAGCTTCCCTGTAGCTTCAGGGACACCAAACTCAGGTGACTATAATACCTTCAAGATTCTCATTAATCTTTTGCCCTTCTTCATATATACATAATAAGTTTCTAAGTGTTGGCTCGGCGCCTGTGGCTCAAGTGGCTAAGGCACCAGCCACATACACCCAAGGTGGCAGGTTCGAATCCCCAGCCCGGGCCCGCCAAACAACAATGATGGCTGCAACCAAAAAATGGCCAGGCGTTGTGGCGGGCGCCTGTAGTCCCAGCTACTTGGGAGGCTGAGGCAGGAGACTCGCTTGAGCCCAGGAGTTGGAGGTTGCTGTGAGCGTGACGCCATGGCACTCTACCCAGGGGGGATAGCTTGAGGCTCCGTCTCAAAAAAAAAAAAAAAAAGTTTCTAAGTGTTATCAGGACTGTAACTTCACTAAGAATGTGATCCAGGCTAGAGTTATTTCTATATTCCCTTGTTGTCTTTATCTCAATCAGAGATGGAGATGAAAGGAAGCGTACATTTGCATGTATGGTTTTGTTTAGGTTATGGCATTCAGTAATTAAGAAAATGGAAAAGAAATCTTTCCAGTCTCTGACTGCAATACTCATACTCACAGCCACTAGGCTATAGAGCCTCTTCATAATACAAATATTCAACACCTACTTTAAATAACCACGAAGGAACAGTTTTATTGGAACTGTGACCAGAACGAAAATTGGATTTTTCAAAATAAGGAAGCCATTATTAGAATAAAGTGAAAAAACATTCACAAGAGTTTTCTGCCATTCTTCAAACCTTGACATGTGAATTTTAGGACAAAATATATACAGTGTTTATGAGAAAGTATATGATTTGGCTTTAAGTTAAAATTAGTATGCACATGTTTTTATGTTTCTAAGATATAAATCAAACTTATTGAAGTCGATTTTCTTGATGTAAACCTATAAGTAAAACCACATCCCTCAGAGAACACACCAGACTCCACAGCTGTGCAACTGAATTATGCATTATGTGGCTGAGTCAATTTATCATGAAAATTGACTAGATTTCCTGCAGGCTAATCCAGTATGGTTTTGATAACTAAAATATAAGATAAAACATGCCATAATTCACATTGTTATAATCTAGACTTAGCCAAAACTCAGCAGTTTTGAAAGCATTAATTAATGTAATGATCATTAAATCAAAGTTGGGCACCAAGGTAATAATTTATTAAATGATTCATAAAATTTCTGAAACTGCCCCTCACCTACTTGGGGCTAAGTTCTATGAAATTCACCAGCCATCAAAAAATACAATAGGGATGGGAGTAAGGAGAGTGTTGTTTGTTCTTCAAACTTTATGTTCCTTACAAAACAAGCGACTAGAGCAAGTGTCTTTAATCGCAAGATAATAAAATACCAGATTGAAAGAGAAAAAATATCTATTTAGAGATATAATTAAGAAAAACAATGTACGGTTTCCAGGTTCTTATGTAAATTTGATGATCAGCCTCAAAGAAAAGCTCAAGTCAGAATGCAAACTTCTAGATGAAACAGCTTAACATTTCTCCACACATTTAAATTTTTCTAGAACAGTTTGTAGACCTATATACATGGCAGCATGGACATACCATTGTTAGAGCACTTCTCCTGTTTACTTTATCAAATAATAAAATGTTCTATTTACTTTCTAGACTTCTAAATTATATTATAATTACCTTAAGAACAAAAATCTACATCTCCTATTTTCTCTCTGTTGCTAGCACCTAGAACATAGATGTTGTTCTATAAATATTTGTTGAACTGTACTAAATCCAGTTAGCATGGTAAGTTTTAAGCACAAGAGAAATCTGTCTTTGTTTCTTGTATTATACATTTATACATCAGGGAAAAGTATGCATGTATATAGAGGTATATATATATATACACGTTATATATATATATATAATTTTATATACCTTATATACCATATATATATATATATATACCTTTTATATACCTTTATATACATTTATACATCAGGGAAAAGTATGCATGTATATAGAGGTATATATATATATATATACACGTTATATATATATATATATAATTTTATATACCTATATATACCACTTTGCCATTAAACTCTCATTTTCATCCATGAAAGCTGGTTTAGAGTGGAAAATTTGTTCCTACTTTTTTTTTGATATTTTTATTTTTATTTCATTTATTTATTTATTTATTCATTTATTTTTGAGACAGAGTCTCACTATGTTGCCCTCAATAGAGTGCAGTGGCATCACAGCTCACAGCAACCTCAAACTCTTTTTTTTTTAATTAAATCATACCTGTATAAATTAATGCAATCGTGGGGTACAATGTGCTGGTTTTACACACAATCTGAAATGCTTTCATCAGACTGATCAACATAGCCTTCACAGTATTTTCTTAGTTATTAAGACATTTATATTCTACACCTAGTAAATTTCACATGTACCCTTGTACCCTTGTAAGATGCACCGTAGGTGTGGTCCCACCAATTACTCTCCCTCCACCCTGTTCCTACTTATTGATAGATATTTTGATACTGCCTATGATGAGACATAAAGGTTCAGGACTTAAATTCAGACCCCAAATCAAAAAATATTTCAAAAGACTCCTCTTTTCTGACTCAGCCCTTCCATGAGATCTCTGTGTATTATACTGGGAGGTGTCAAGGTATTCACACACTGCAGAGGAAGGAGCTCCATCCACCTCTATTTATTGCAATAATTAAAAAGAAAAGGACAATGAACAAAAAGAACACATAATACAAAGGTGGGTAAGCGCTCTTTAAAAATGAAAACAGAACCAGAATCAAAGCCACTATAGTTTGGATAAAATGATGAGATGGAATGATAGTGGCCAGCTCTTGTATTTGCCCACCTGCAGCTTTGAAGTACATTGATTAGGATGATTGAAGATTACAGCATAGCTGAAGGAACTCACTGCCTATGATTTCCAACTGAGTTGTAATTGCTGGAATTCTGGACAGTAATCTGTTTTCTTCCAGTGTTTGAGGCAATAGAAGACACTGTCTGGTATAGCTGGTAACAAGTGTCTATACTAAAAGTCTTCCAAAATCATTTCCCTCCTCTTATAGTCTACATATAATTCACTCGTAAGAATTTAACAAAAATAATTAGTAATTATTTACCCAGGTGATTGTGTTTTCATTGTTGGTGGCTGCTTTATCATGATACTCATGCTTGTGTTTATAGCAGCGGTTCTCAACCTGTGGGTCCTGACCCACAGGAACTGTATTAAAGGACTGCAGCATTAGGAAGGTTGAGCACCACTGGTTTATAGGCTGTGCTACCATATTACAACAAAATGTCTTCCTTCTTAAGGCCTCAAAGCACAGCCTTTAGTAATTAGCTATCTGAATTCACTGAACTTAACAGATGACCAGGTCCATTTTCCTATGGTCAAAAGTAGCAGCTATATACGTCATAACTAACAGTGTCCTGCAGGATAATAAAAAAGAAGAAAAGGCAAAAGACTGACCCGTTCAATAAATATGTGGCAGAAATAATAAAAGGGATAAACATTTTTTGCTGTGATAATTTATATTTGAGAGTAAGGTTTAGTTTGCCTTTCCAATAATGCTTCCTCTGCCTCCGATGAAACACCGATTCATCCTTAGTAGCATATGGCCATTTACCACCATTTCACAAATAAGTTTGGTGAATTCAGATCTTCTCAAGGAACACTTTATAACAAGGCCATAGCAAAGGGAAAAAAAAATCAGTCTTTAGTGTATGCAAAAACTTCCATTTAAAAAAAAACAATTAAAAAATGCTGAATTTTATCCAAATAAAAATTAATCATGGAGAGTTTTTATTTATATTTGAAGAGGTATATATATTTAAAAGATATATTCATTAAAGAAAACTTCTAAGTCTTTAATTATGGGTTGTTCCTACATTGCCAAGCGTTCTCAAGCTAAGCTTCTGTACCAGAAAGTCATATTCAATTCCTAACTTTCTGGCAGCATAGAGAAAGTGGCTGAATAAAGCAACCCATTTTACCAGGAGTCTTTTCCTACCTGGATACTCTCTGATTCCTCATAAAGGCTACCAAAATATTAATTATTGAAGGAATGACTGTTGTAATCACATGCTCCAATTTTCTGGAAAATTCTCAATTTTAAACGGTCTGTTTTGACGCATCCCATAAAGACAATCACAATATTTTACAGGGTATATCTAAATTTTGCATCAAGAGCAAATGGTCATGCAATCTCCCAGTTTCCAACAATGGTAAAAGTTTCTGTTTTACAGTGTCAAAAAATAAAGGTGACTTTTTAGATGACTAAGTAGTTTATGGTCCTATGTTCCATACCCTTTAAAAAGAGATTTTAAAGTTTATTGCCAGAGGAAAAGTAATGTTGTGATATATCCACTCTTTATATCAAACAAAGTGTGTGTTATAAAATGCTATTTTAATGGAATCCTATCCAAAAAGCTCAGTTGCTGCAGAAAGCAGTATGGGTAATATTCATTTGGCCACCCTTGACCTTGCAAGGCAGCCTGAACCAGAGCGCTCAGCACCAAAGCAGCTTGAGTGAGAGGGTAAAGAAATGCCAGAGAGTGTCTGTGAGGCTTTCTCAGTCATTCCAGAGTCATCAAGCGGAGACTGAATGTCTGGCTGAAGGAACCACATGCTGCATTTCCCTAGGGGCCTCCAAGTGCCCTGCTCCAGAGGAACTCAGTGTATCATCATGGTGACCTCTGATTAGGAACAGCCAACCATGCATACCCTGAGAACTGCAGGGGAAACAAAGGCTGCCATCTAAATGTTGTGGATGCGGTGAAGATTGTGCAAACACCTTCTCAGCACCCACTCAGATGAGTCCTCAGGGTATCCCCTCCCAGCACCCCCACCTCGCCCACAGCCCCAAAAGGACCCACCTGGAAAGTCACTGTATGACTCAGACCCTGAACCATAAGTTTAATCCATGCTAGAGTAATACAGTTTCTTCTTATATGCCAATAAAAGCATATGTTTTCATCACTCTGTGTTCTTCAGATTCTATTTCATTATAACATAGTAAAGTCATTCTAAAGGTACTGCTTAAAACCTTTTTCTATTACTAGGTAATCATTATGACTACTCCACAGAATCAGATTCCATGTATAACTGAGCACTGAGCCACAGGAAATTACAGAAAATTCTCCTTTCTGGTTACACACCTCAAACAGCCTTATTTGATTTTATGTTGCTTGTTTTATTTTTATTTGTGTACATAAATCAGTGAAATTGTCATCTGCTACCTTCCCTCACAAAAGCAGGATGAGTAAAGGGGGAGGCCCCTGCTCCCTGTTGCGGGGATGAGTGCACGAAAACCAGACAGAATAAAACAAGGGTACGGCAGAGTCAGCGAGCTCAGAGGGTCCTATCTGATCAAACCTTTAACCTCACTGTTCCCTTTCCTTCTCTGAGTATTTATTTTAACTCTGGGTTTTACTCTTTGGCCTTCAGTGCCAGCGATATTCTTACATGTTCAGATAAGGCACTTTCATCCAGTTCCAAAAATGCTAAGGCTGGGGGTCAGATTTGAATCCCTACTTATCCCGAGGCAAACATCTCCAGTTGGACAAGTAGTTGGAATGCCCTGACTGACGTCCCCGCCGCTGACAAGAGGCTACTCTTGCTTTGACCTCCACCATCCCCCTTTTCTGAATTTACGCAGGAGCAAAGGCCGCAAATTGCTTCTAGATTCTTGTCATCCCCTCCCCAGCTAAGCTGGGGACTGAAGGCCCCCGTCCGTGTTTGCAGCTTGACCTACCTGTGTTTGGCTTTTGCCACTTGCCCGTGTCAGCATTCCAGGCCCCTGAGAGAATGCCACGTTTGCAACCCAACAGGAAGAGGAGTAAGCCAGGCGTTGACATCACCTGACAGATGTGTTTCTCAAGTGGGAAATTTTATTCAAGATTTTTTTCATGGAAATCATTGACACAGAGAAGGAAGAAAGGAGGAAAAAAAAAAAAAAAACGAGAGGGAGAAAGTCGGTGCCATGATGGGCATGTTTTGCACCCCATAAAAAAGGAATTAAAATGACTCAACCTCACCTCCCTTTCTTTACACGCTCCCCCCTCCTCATTCATCCTTTATGTCTGGAAGTAAATGTTTCTGAAATACTATAGCTACCGGCAGGGCAGCAACAATAATGACATGGTAGCAACACATAAAACTGTCAGTCTTCAAGGAAAATAGATGGTTAGGTTGAGGGGGTAAATGGACTAAATCAATTTGAACATGCATGTTAAGGACTGTGAAAGGGCAGAGTTTAGTGCTGCCTGGCTGGAAAACATTTGTCTCTGTCTTCTTGTATTTCCACAGCACTGGGCAGAATCCACCCACAGGCTGCTCCCTTGGCTCCAGCCTGACTCTGTGGCTGATTAATGGCAGCTGGAGGTGTCCAGTAATTTCCTCACCTAATAATAAACTACAACCCAAAATGGAGGCTCCCCTCAGGCCCGCACTTAGCATACCTATACTTACAACCAGGAGGTAGCCAATTACACCGTCTCTGGGCCCACTACTTAGAAAATGCATGCTCCAGCAAGGCTGGGGCAATTTTGTTTACCGTGGGGACCCAATTTCTGACTATACCAGACAGACCGTTCCTTTTACAACATGAACACATATCGAGTAAGCTCATTGCAGGGACAAAAAAAAAAAAAAATAGAAAAAGCTTAGAAAAAAATTTTAAGAGTTTCACAAGTCACATTTTAAGGTAATTCATTCTTCTCCCAAGAATGTGGACAGACAAAATGTCCAAGGATGAACTCAGCCTCAAGTCTTAGTGGGACTTAAACTTTAAACTGCTGTTACTAAAATGCTAGGTTGTAATTTCAAAGCCTAACGCCTAGGCAATCAGTTTGATCCCCTGCTTCCTGAGGCATCTGATAAAGCTGTTTGTACTTGGGCGGTTCTTCCTCAGAGAATCCTTTGGCAATGAGAATCAGTACATGCCAAATACTGTAAGGTGATTATGTGGCTTAATCTTGTGATATCCACTAAGTGGTGACCCTCAACACTTATATTGCTAGCTACTAGCACAATTAATTGAAAGCTATGGAATAATCTGTATTATATACCAAGACAGAAATAGAGAAATGTGCGTTACGTCTGCACTCACGTTAGTTGCACTTGAGTAGCAGCAGTGGGGTAGAATGATGAAAAGGCTGCACAGATGTGGATTCCAATCACATTTTTGCTGCTTAATTACATAACTTCATGGAAGCATCTTAGCTCCTATGAACTTCTGTTCCCTCACTGTAAACTGAGAATAATATTGATTAGGAATAATGTATTCATCAGGAATACTGTATGTAAAATTTGACATCTGGCACGTAGTAGGCACTTGTAATTAATTTCACATGTTAGAAGTTTAATCTAAAATTATTGTTTTACTATCTTAACCCTTTCGAGGATAGGGTTCAATGGCATTCAGTAGTACATTCCTATTGTTGTGCCATCATCACCACCACAGAACTCTTTT
Organism: Otolemur garnettii; assembly: GCF_000181295.1. NCBI lineage: Eukaryota > Metazoa > Chordata > Mammalia > Primates > Galagidae > Otolemur > Otolemur garnettii. Next base: position 2,208,857 of record NW_003852488.1, on the reverse strand, counting down.
CATCTTGGGAAACAGAAACTCTGTACCCTTGGAACAGTAACTCCCCATCCCCGCTAGTTCTACCTCTTAGCAACCACCATCTACTGTCTGTCAATATGAATTTGATTCCTCTGGGTACCTCCCATGAGCAGAATCATATAGTATTTTTCCTTTTGTGAATGAGCTTATTTCACCTTGCATAATGCCTCGAGGTCCATCTATGTTGTGGCAGGCAGCAGAATTTCCTTCCTTTCCAGGGTAAGATTTTACTGTACATACATGTGACATCTTGTTTATCCTTTCAGCCCTCAATGGACATGTGGGCTGTTTCTCCCATTATCGTGACTAAGGCCACTGTGAGCAGTGGTGTGTGTCTCTTTAAGTCCCTGCTTCTGTTTCTTTTTTTTTTTTTTTTTTTTTTCACTAAAGATCAGAGTTTTATTTTTTTCACATGGAGAGCCAGTAGTTAAACACTTTTCAGCAATTTCAGAATCCACAACTATGGTTACATTTATACAAACACATGAACGTTCAACAAATAAGACAAATATAATTAAGTGAACTAGTTTCTTCCTGCTTCTGTTTCTTTTAAGTATATACCCAAAAGTGAAATTGCTGGACCATAAAAAGGTATTTTATATGGTTACATAATTCCATATTATAATTAATAAAGTAATTATGCCATTCCCTCTCTTGCTTTCAGAGAGAAAAGGAGGCTGTAGTAAAGGTCCTTTAGAATCTTTCTCCACGTTCAGTACCAGAAATAGAGAAAAATTGTTTCTTCTCACTTTCAGCGGCCATCAGAATAATCCAGTGGCAGCAACGCAGCAAAACAGAGAGGAAAACCACTTAGCACCGGCACTGCAGCTACAAGCAGAACCTGTGATGATCAAAGTCTTATTTCAATTCTCTTTCTTCTACATTTACAAGAAGATTATTCAAGGAGTATAGCCTAGGACAGCTCCTGTCCCTATTCAGAAAACAGGCTGTTACTCAGAACATGTTTGTTATTACTCCCACACGTCAAAGCCGAGCGTCTGTAGTTTAGACAAAGGAAAAATCTCTCTGACACACTGCTCTGCTTCCCAGCTAGATGATAAGCGACATCACAGAGGACAGACCTATCCATGTTAAGAAAAAAAAAGTGTAGCATCATAAATATTTTTAAATACAGAAAAATGTGGTAACTTCATTGAATTGCTGTAACACTTTACCTTACACTGAAGAATATGCTGCAAGGGACGTACCATCACGTCCTGGCTAAGCATTACCAGGAAACCAATGGCAAAGATGGGTAGATTATATGTGAGAGGATGAGGAGATGGGCCTGGCACCTCCGAGAAGGATGGTAGGGAAAAGGAGAACAGCATAAGGGAATAACGGAGTTATGAAAATGTCGGTCAAACAGGAACGGCAGAGCAAATCAACAATATAAGATCAAAAGTTTCAGAATGTATGTGTTAGACCTCTGCCAGGAGATCCTAAAATAGGCCGAACCCAGTAAAAGGCAGGCAGAACAGGAACATTGCCTACTTAGTGACAGAATATGTCATCGGAATCACCTTTTGTCATCATGTGGGTTCAGGTTTGGAACAAACAGAAGAGTTTACTTCAACTAATGGCATCAGGTGACATCAAACATCAGGTTGTTTACGTCGCTAAACCTGGGTGCCATCACCCACTCTGACAGCAGGACTGTTTCTAAACCACATTCGGCTAACTAGAAGTAATCCTTTGTAGACATCATAGAAGAGAAAAAGGTAAGGGTAACGTTTTTAATAGAAAAACATGCCTTCTTAACCAGCCCCTAAAAAAGTGGAGTCCATTAGAAAATTAAGGAACTCCTAGGATTCTGGGCCACAAATCAGGAACCCTGTGTCAGGGAAGACTGGGTGTACTCCAGATTAAAGTGGAGGAACCAGGTCAGGAGGTTTCAGTGCACATTTTGGGGCTCCAGTACATTTGATGCGGTCACCCCAGCACTGTCATGAGCTCTTCCCTTTCCCTGTAATTCACACTGAGCTGTTTCCCAGGCTAGCCTGTCACGGGGGTGCTCCTGTTCATGGTCCATTGCTCCCCACCATATCAACACAGTCACACCTCACTCAACAACAGAGGGATGTTCTGAGAAATGCGGCTTAGGCCATTTCTGCTGTGAGAACAGCATGGAGTGTACTGACACCAACCGGGATGGTCCAGCCCACTACACATCTAGGCCACGCTCCTAGGATGTTACTGTGCCAAATACCATAGGCACCTGTGACATAATGCTGAGTATTTGTATATCTAAACATAGAACAAGTAACATGTTACGCTGTGACATTACCATAGCTATTTTCTCACTAGGTGATGGGAATTTTTCAGCTCCATTAAAATGTCATGGGACGACTGTCATATGCTGGGAGTCCATTGTTGACGGAAGCCTCGTTATGTGGCACCACTGTACTCGTGCCATCCTCATCCTTTTTAAATGGATCCTTACGTTTACTCTGAGTCTATTCTAGGCAAACAATTTCTACTTTTCTGTATTTCCAAACCAGTTCTCCCTTTTTATTATCATAAACCAACCTATTATTCTAAAAGGCTTAAATCTAGTATTCCCTGACACATACCTAAGTTTATCAGATAACTCAGAAGAAGTTCTTTTTTGGTTTTTGTTTTTGTTTTTGTTTTTTTGCCTAACAGAAATCTTATATCTATGAAATATGATTAGGATGCAGGCAGTGAAGTGAGTCGAGATTCTTCAAAGCCCTGTGTTAAGACTAAGGGCAGAGGAAGGGAAAGGCGAATGGGAAGATACAGGCATGAGTTAGCGAGGCTGTCCTCTTGAGTAAACAACACTGAAAGGGAGGGAGTACTCCATAAATGGGGCTTGCCATTATGCCATCCAAAAGTTTATACGATATATTTCATTTTCTGTTCTGGTTGGCCTAAAAGTTGCTATTTATGTAAGTGGAGAGAAAAAAGAACAAAACCTGCAGAAAAAGACTTCAGAAATCAAGGCCTATTAAAATAACAGGGTTATTATAATACAAGCAAACCTCTAAGCTTTGTGGATATTGATGGTCAACTCTGGAAAAAAAAAAAAAAACCTTTCTGAAAACTAGAAAGAAACTATGTAGACTTGAGCCACTAACGGAACGCGAGTTGTTGGCGAGCCTGGTGTAGGCACATCCAGAAGGGATGCTTTCTATTAGCTCTCTGATTATTAGCTGGTGATGTGACAGTGGCCACAAATGATCTCTTGGCTTCCTCACACCAAATTTCCATCACTATTTCCAATTCACAGCAAACAGATCCCTCCCCTTGTCCAAACCTAATACAGTTCTACCCTGTGGTTGAAGGAAGCACAACCCCTCCCTGGGCTTTAAAAGAAAGTCATGTAGCTGAGGCCAGAGAGCAGTCCAGGAGGCAACTAAGAGGGAATTTGAGGCTAAGGAGGAATGCGCAGGGCTCAGATAATTCAGAATTGTGTAGAACATGTTCACGATTATAATATTTCTCCTGAGATTGATATGGATATCCTGAATTGGTATGAATAAAGTAGCTATATAGATCAGGGGTCCTCAAACTTTTTAAACAGGGGCCAGTTCACTGTCCCTCAGACCGTTGGAGGGCAGGACTGCAGGCCCCGGGATGAGTTGGCTGCTAAGCAGGACAGGCAGTGGCGGCAAAAACACCCAGTGGGCCGGATAAATATCCTAGGGGGCCACATGTGCCCCGCGGGCCATCATTTGAGGACACCTGATATAGACACAGTCACCATGAGGTAAAGGACAGCTGAGATGGTAGACAGAATTAAGAAGCCTTACAAAGTTTATAAAGTACAGGGTGGCCATAACAGTCGTGTGCAATTTTAAAAGTGTGCAATTTAAAATTGCCCACAAACTTTATGGCACCTTGTTTATTGGAGACTAGTAAACTAAGGCTCTAAAAAAATAATAATAACAGCCTGAAGTAAGAAAGGGGTCAGGGTTGGAATCCTGACCTTTCACTTATTAGCACTTTGACCTTGGGAGAACTCAGTAGCTTCTCTAACTCACTACTTCATTTTACTCACCTACTTTTAATGTAGCTGGGAGTCTCCCATTAGATTATCTCTGTGATAGCAGCTTGCAATCCTTAATTTGTAAAATGTAAGGTAGCTAGAATTTCTGTAGACATTATAATAACAGTTGTTATGTTAGCCATATCAAAAAGTTGTATGAGATTATTTTTACTGCAGTAGCAAACAACCCCTAAATCCTAGCCCTAAGGATGACAATCCTAGCACTGTAGGCAGTGGCTCCACTGCAGGCTAGGGCTGGTGAGCAGGGGAGAGGGGAGTGTCAGCTCCATTTGTCCTTGCATTCCCAGATCCACCTGAAAGAGCAGCACCCACCTCACATGCACCACTCCCAGGGCAGGTCCCAGAAGGAAAGAGCTTCTGCTCAGATGCGGCATGTCCCTTGACTTAAGCAAGTTAGATGGCTAAGCCTCAAATCCATGGGTCAAGAACACATCATCTTCTCAGAGGTAAGAAGTAAATAAGTAATGAAGAACAATTGTGCAATCCAGTATAAATATTTATGTGAATGTGTGTCTAAAACTTCCTTAACTGAAGTGGGAAAAAAGAGCAGACGTTCCATATTGTAGTCATTCTGATCAGAGGAGACAGTGATGAGGCAAAGATTGATCATCTATGCAATTTTTTTAAGACTCACAGACAAAAGATTTTAAAAATGAAACAACTATTAGAATGAATTAACTATTAGACACATGCTCAAATTTTCATAAATTAAATCATGGGAGAAATTGTTATTTAAATACATCATTTTGCATCCTTTTATCAAACAAATAAACTTCCAAAGTGAAAATAACCACCCCCGGTTTATCACTTCAGTATGTTGAATATGAATCCAAAGACACGTGCACTGCGCTTTCAAAAACTATAAGCAAAACCAAGTAGACCAGGCACCCTCAAACTACAGCCCGTGGGCACACGCAGTCTGCCTAGGACATTTATTCGGCCCGCCAGGTATTTTTGCTGCCACTGCCTATCCTGCTTAGCAGCCGACTCGTCCTGGGGCCCACAGTCCGGCCCTTCAATGGTCTGAGGGACAGTGAACCGGCCCTTGTTTAAAAAGTTTGAGGACCCCCAAGGTAGACTGTCATCAGGCTTTCTAACTGCCAGGTGAGGTGGTCACACAAGCAGTTTATCAGACAAGGGCACCAATCAAGGGAAAAACTGGAGGTAAGATCTAATCCATCCTCTGCTCAGCAAGTCAGAAGTCTGGTACAAGGCTATGTCTGCTCAGAGCAAGGAGCAACGTGTTCCAACTTGCATAAATGTGTTCTAGATGACATTTCTTTGGGGGAGATCATCCAAATCCTGGGTCTAATGCATGGTGTTGGATTCAATGATCATATCAGTGTCATGAGTTGACTGGTTCCAAACCTCACTCCAGTGTAATTCACAAGAAACTGTATAACCTACACTTCTTACAGTCTTACCATACAATAAAAATACATAAAACTGCCAAAAAGATTAGACACTCATGTCTTTTGCAGTATTTCTTCTTCAATAGCAAGGGCACAGAAGTCAAATCTGAAGACAATAGATTAAATAGATAGAACTACATTTAACAGAGTCAATTGTATGATTTCACATTATTGGCAATAAGCACCTATTCCCACATATGTGATAGTCCCTGGATCAAAGCATCCACCTTTACTCTGTGCTCTCTTTGATAGATATCGCCAACCTAAAACCCTCTCATTTCCACCAATCTGTTATTGGTCACTACCCTCATGAGGACACCTTCTCCCCTGTTAATATATCACAGCCTTTTCCCAGGCCCTAGCAATTAAATATTTAGTCATCTAGCAAACAAGAATATCTGTACTTGAACTTTGAGGTCCTTACTACAGTTCTCTACAGGTGTAGGGTTTCTTCCCTGGGTCATTGGGATGATTTTAAAGATCTGTGCTTCACACAGGCTTTTACTCTTCCCATCTGTAAGATGTCTCCTGTATATGAGCTCTCCAATAGCTGTGGGTGCCTAATGTCTAGGAATTTCATACACTGAGTATTTACAGTAGGTTTACTCATAGGATCTCTGGCTAAGGATAGCTTCTCGTTTATCATTGTAAAGTCTCCTAAATTTATCAAAACTAAAAGCTTTCCCTTTTCTCACATAGATATTTCAAAGAAATTGCTCTTGACATAGGAGCGTCTATGTATTCCCCCACACACACACCCCCACACACAGAAAATTTGTCTGCATAATATTCTTCCTTTAAGATTGAGCCTCATTTGAAATTTTTTTTTTCTGTGTGTTTCTGTTTCTAGTGAGATCTGGCTCTTAGAGAATGCCGCACTGAACATTCCCCCCAGAAAACTATCTTAAGTAACTACAATTCCTCTAGACTACATACTTGTAAACTTTGGTATTTTAAGTCCTAGGCTATATCTAGAAGCCTACAGGACATGTTCCTATCCCCAATAGGTGACTAGACCTGGTGATATAGATCTCAGGACCAACTTCAGAGACAATTCACATAGCTCTCTCTCAAACATCAGAGAGATTTGCCCTTTCCAGCAGGAAAGTTCTTCATCTTTTAAATGGGAGATCAGTTTCCTATAGTCTCTCCCATAACTACTGTGTAGGGCTTCTTATTAGAAGAATCTGGGCTTCTCAGGACTTCCAGGAAAATGAACAAGAACATGTCCACGTGCCAGGATGGTGACACCAACCTGGTGGTGCCAGGGATGGATGCTCCAGTGCTCAGGACCCTTCCAGACCTCACCCTATTTGTCTTTCTATCTTGCTGTTCTTTTGTAATGAACTGGTAAATGCAAACCCCAGCAACTCTGGTTTTATGGGAGTGGGCTCCATTCAGACTTGGAGGACTCACTTGAGTCTTATACAGTCTACAGTGGTGGATAGGAAGAACACTGAGGTTGGAGGCCACAGACTTGGGCTTTCCCAGGAGTTGGAGGCTTATGCTGGCTGAAAGTCTCTGGGAATGGATACCAGAAGATTTGGTCTTCTCCTTCTCAATTTTAATTTATTTTTTTTGTAATCCTGCTCCAAGAAGGTCATCAAAACAAAAGACCTAAACAAGAGCTGTTTTTTAAATAGTTACTTTTAGCTAGCTTCTAGTTGAATTATACATTATTTAAATGTATTCACTGTATACATTATGGATTATTTATGTATACATTATTTAAATGCATTTCACTGTTAAATTCTCCTCTACCTACTAATAGACCCTTATGAAAACTGCAATGATGAGCATGTTTGTTTTTATGTTCCATTAAACATTAAATATTGCCATTGAATGAGATGGATCTGTGGACATTTTGAGATGAGGTTAAAACATTTTTGTTATATTCAACCATCACCCGAATGACTTTTGGCATCCTTTAAACAAGTGATTATTCTTTTAAAAAATAAGTATTTGAGCCCCTCTACAGATCTTCACTCCCCTGCGTGCTCAAATCTGAGAATTCAGATACCAGTAAGACAGAAGACACCAGGAAAGAACAGAAAATCCACGATTCATAATGATTAGAGCACAAGAAATATTTGCAGATTATTCTTCTGGAACTGTGGAGTCCAGTAAAGTAGTCACTTTTAGGATTCCTTTATTTCTTTTTTATTTTTTGCAAAAGATTTAATCCCTTAATAAAACATGTTTTAGTATGTGAATATGCTGCAGAAATAATAATAAATATCATTTTCTTCCTTGGGAAGGTATCACGGAAGACATCACTAATTCCTGACACATGTTTACTAGCCCTTTGGGGGATAAATTTTTCTTCATAGATGAGCCATTAGAGAAGGTAATAATTTATTCTATGAAGTGAAATTATACATATGACACTCATTGAGCTTTAAAATAAGCAATAAATAGATTTTTACCTTTGTAGGAGATATTACATAGTAGCTATGCCACACAAATGATGAGTGGATAGTTCTAGTATATTTACATAATTACTCCATGAAATTCAAAGCAAATACATTAAAGATACACTGAGCATTGTTTTAGTTTTTTTATTATTAAATGATAGCTGTGTACATTAATGCAAACCATGGGGTACAGTGTAGTGTTTTCATATACAATTTGAAATATTTTCATCAAACTGGTTAACATAGACTTTATATCATTTACTTAATTATTGTGTTAAGACATTTACACTCTAGTTTTAGAAAGATTCACTTATATCCTTGTAAGACAGACCATAGAGGTGATCTTTCCAATCACCCTCCCACCACCCATCCGCCCTTCTCCTCTCCCCCACCCCCTCCCTATATTCTTGGGCTAGAATTAGGTTGTAGCTTTCATTTGAGAACTATAAATTAGTTTCATAATAAGGCTGTGTACATTGGATACTTCTTCCTCCATTCTTGTGATACTTTGCTAAGAAGAACATTTTCCAGTTCCATCCATGTAAACATGAAGGAGGTAAAGTCTCCATCTTTCTTTAGGGCTGCATGGTATTCCATGGTGTACATTTAAGTTCTTTGTCCTGCTTTCTTTTCACGAACACAGGCAGGCTCCCATTCTTCATTATAGTGAATCTAAGGAGAGGTTCGAGTGAATGAAATGGCCATGCCCACACACCCTCCCTGCCTAACTGGCAGTTACATGGGGCCTGTTTCTCACGCAGAGAGGAATTTACCCAACACTCTGCTTTGTGGGTGTGGTGGAAAAATCTAATGGATCTTAATATTAAATGCTTTTTACATTACCCCTCCCATTTTTCCTGCTTCTCTTACAAAAATAACCTCACAATTTTTAGATAAAAGTCCTTTAATTAATTCAGAATGTTGGTGTCTGTGATATTTGTATGACCTACTAAAACCCAAAGTAGAGCCTGCACCATAACATTTCAGCAAAGGAGAACAGGTGAAAAGGGAAAGCAACGCTGGAGGACACGAAATGCACAGGAGGAAAGGCAAAGGAGATACAGAGCTGTGTCAGGAAAGGACTTCTGCTTCACTCTCGCAGTGGGTCAAGCCTTGCCTTCCTCACCCTCCTCCTCCTTTTCCTGCAGCTTCCTTGTTAAAAAAAAAAAAAAAAATCCAAAAAATGACCAAAAAAATCACTTCAGACTGGCCATCTTTGGTGCATGTCCAATACCCAATTTAGTGCTATTATACTTGCCCCAGAAAGCTCAAAGCAGGCTGGGCACAGTGGCTCATGCTATAATCCCAGCACTTTAAGAGGGCATGGGGGTAGGATCACTGGAAGCCAGCAGTTCTAGACCAGTGTGGGGAGCATAGCAAAACCCCATCTCTACAAGGAATAAGAAAAAATAGCCAAGTATAGTGGTATGCACCCACAGTCCCAGCTACTTGGGAGGCTGAGTCAGGAGGATTACTTGGGGCCAAGAGTTCAAGGTTGCACTCTAGCTTGGGCAACAGAGCAAGACCCTGTTGAAAGAAAAAGAAAGAAAGAAAAGGGAGAGAGGGAAGGAGAGAGGAAGGGAAAGCTAGCTAGCTAAAAGCCGTTTGTTAGACAGGTAGATGAAAATATAACTGAGCAGCACTGGTAGCTGTATTTTTCTTTTTTTTTTTTTAAGTTGGTCTTATTTTTAATAATTTTTATTACAAGAGTCATAAAACCAGCAAATTCAGAGCAATCCATTCAATATAAGAAAGTTAAATTTGGTTATCCCAATATTAGTGTTTAAAAAATAATAATTTTTAAATTAATAAATAAATTCCCAACTCATGAGCGACTGAGCACATTGACTCCTTACAAGCCTCGGTCTGAGGATTAGGGGCAAATGACCTTACCAGAATACATCAGAAAAAGGAATTGCAAAAATTCCACTGATTCCTCCTGTGGTCTTTTAATAACTCAGGAGCAAGGTGACTTTCCAGACATCAGTGCAAAATGTATATTCCATCTTTTTAGTGAAATCCTAATTCTTTTCCCTGGAGTATACAGCATTCCATTACCATTTTGATACAGAGATATGTGACTAGGATGCTCCTTTTCGGATACTGTTGCACTATGAGTTCTTCTACACTGCAGGACAAGGTCCTCAAAGCAACAGTAAACACAACACCAAGCTCAACTCAAAACCGCAGAGCTAAACCTTTAGGATGAAAGAGCCCCTTTTCAAGAGAACTGTCTCCACTCTGGAGATACGGATTAGAACATTTGCTGTTAGTAAAACTGTAACATAAAATATGGTCCGTCTGAGCCACAATATTGCATCTGCTGGAAAGTAAGCGATTCGATTTGGTAATGTTTCAACACACAAGAAAAACTTAACACATTTTTATAAGCTTTAAAAACATTATTTTGAAATTTAGACAAGTATTTTAAAATATGAATTAATACAGTAAACTGAGCCGCACAAGTTAGTACACTACAATTAAAGAAAAAATAGCACAAGCAATGAAACTCAATGCATACAGCACACAAGTTCTATGGTGTGCCCCTGCCTAGCTCTGTAACTCTACCCTAACCTCTGCTTCCAGCTACTTCAGTCCAGCTCACCACACTCCAACACAATTCCCATCACAAGGTGCTCCAGCCCTTCATAACTGCATCAACCGAAGCTTTAGGAATTCTCTCTCCAAACTCTCTTTTATACTGAAATCCATATATACTAATTCCTCTGTCTTCAATACCACTCTCACTCTCCATTCTCCAAATTCTTCCTTTAACTAATTCTTCTTTGTCCTTCCAAATAAACAGACTCTCAAGCTGCTGAAATGGATGTAGCCTTACAATAAGGCATTACAATTAAAATGTTTCAGCTTCTTTGATGGCACTCTCTTACCCTGCTGTACATTGGAGGATTTGGCTTCTCATGATCTTTTGGGGGTAAATTAAGAAATAAGTGTCCCACTTGATGATAGAAATTCATCAAACTCCCAGGATCCCTTCCTATACATTTTACTTTACACTTTTACCACCTCAAGAATATTTCATTTCCAATTAAGTCTCTAATTTCATGGCTCCACTTGATTTGTTGCTTAAGCAAACAATAATGAAAGTCACCATCTTTCTACAGCATCAGATTGATACTGTCATGTTAATTAAAATTTTAGAGAAATCTAGGATTTAAAAACTCACCTATAATAAAACCTCATGCTTTTGTTTTCAATAAGTAGGCAATTTTAAGAATGCATCGATAGGTTTTTGTTTTCAATAAGTAGGCAAATTTAAGAATGCATTGATGGTAAGTAATAGAAATAATAAAAATAAGTCATTTTTATTCTGGCTTTAACATAACCTAATGTGGTCACAACCTAATTGCAATTTTAATCATATTATTGTTCTGTTAGGTTTGCTAACAATTATCATCATAATTTTTTCTCCACTGAAAATATGCTTGTGGTTAAAAAGCCATCTTTGGGAGTAGAAGCTTGATAACTACAATGCAAGAAATAGTGTATCTTAAATGTGATGAAGCAAGTATTGTTTGTGTGCTACTCAAAGAAAATAATCTACTGCTATTTTCCATAAAGCGTCAGCTTACTGACGCAATGGGCCTGGTTTCAAGAAGTTAAATTCTTTAATAAATGTTTTTCACATTTAAATCTTTTACAGCTCTACACAGGCTCTAATTCCTAAATATTATTTCTGTGTGCTATAATAATGTGTTCCCATGCTACAGAGCCAAACAACAAAGTTAAAAAAAAAAAAAAAGGAAAGGGCCCTTTCCTTGCTTCCTTGCTGTCAGGGCCCAGGCTTATCTCAGCAGCCTCCTATTTTTAACCAGATTGCACATGGTATCCTTGATCAAAGGCCCAGAGTCCTGGAGGAACTTAGGCAAACAGCACACAGCAGAATGCTTCCTGATGATCTGTAAGCAGGAAAAGACTTCTGACATGAAAGACAGCTTAAACAGCACAAGAATAGCAATAAACCAGCTGTAAAATGCTTCACTTTGCCCTTGAACGAAAGCAAATTGTTCCATATAATTTTTCCCTTTTTTGCAGCCTCTGGATATCCCGCTGGGGCATTTAAACAGCTTCATGCTCAGTGTACAAAAGCTTCACTAAGTGGGAAAATACAGTGTACTAATGTGTTTAGAATAAGGGAACTGAACACATCCAGAGTTCAGATTTGATGCTTCCTTTTTCTTTTGTTGAAGAATGAGTTCATTAATGGCAGACTTGTTTTGGATACCAACTAAGCGCCCAGTCGGTTACGTTGGAGGGTAATTTATTGGCTTAGAAATATTCAATTAACCATTGAAGTGGCAGTTAATTTAAAAAGTAAACAGATTGTTGAGCCTTTACATAGAACTCTTCATGCAATTGGAATATATATTTACCTAAAGATTAAGAACTACAATACTTACTTTTCTTTCTTATTTTCTATTAGACAACATAAACTATAGAAATATTACGAATACTATGAAGTTTATATGTATTTCCCACTGTAAGTCATGAGACTAATGTCATTGTGTAATATTTAATGTTTGCATAATTATAAAACTTTCATATATGTGGTTTTAGTCAATTTACACAAAAGCTCTTAATGTTTTCCAACATAATCTTTTGAACAAATACATAAGACACAATTTTCTTTCCTAAGAATGATATTTGTTCAAAACAATTCTACATTTAAAATGAGAATAGTATTTGGGGGCCAGGACACAATTATAAGAGGGACTTTACCTAATAAATGCAATCAATGTAAACTGGTTTCTTGTACCCTCAATGAATCTCCAACAATAAAAATAAATAAATAAATAAATAAAATGAGAACTGTATATTAAAAGAAAATCTCCAAATACCTCATTATTTTCAAAGTCATGATAAAGACATTGAATAGAAATAGTTTAGAAAATAATATGCTTATAATTAAGAGTATATTTTATTCCACAAGAAAAAAATGACATTCCAATTTTGTCAATTCGCTAATAAAAGTTAGGCAGAAAGATTTACTTAGAAATAAAATAGTCAGAAAAGCCTTTAAAGTTACTTAGACATACATATGATAGAGCTGTGTCACTCTGTATGAAATTTAAATAAAATACTTATGAATTAAAATGCACAAAGTACATTTAGGATTATTTAAGCTATTTGCTAAACGGCAACAGACTCTGCTATCAAACTATTCTGAAAAAGAACATTTTCCTAAAATAGATTATTATCCTAGCTTTATTTACTAAGCCTACATTTCCCAATTCATCTAAAGTCAAAAAAATTAACTGGAGATTTTGTAGTCTCAATTAGAATAAACACCCCTAAAAAATCATGTATATTTGGTATATACCTAGAGAACCAAGCTCTACCTGAACACCAAAAATTACTTTGAAAAATTGTTGTTTGAAATACAAACAAGAATAGAAAAATTAAATTTCCTTATGTAATCCCCAGGTTAAAAATAGCTATGTTTGGGAAGACCTGATCAGAGAGTTCTGATGTGGTAAATTATTATGTATTCAAGTTCTAAGTGCTTTTCTTTGAAAATAATTGAGCTATCAAAACAAATTCCTTTTTCAATCACAGAAAAGAGGTGCTTTTTTTGATCAATATTTATTTGCGTAATGTCATAGAAACCTATAACATTTATTAGTAAGAATACAGTATGTATTAACATCTAATCCCTCCATCCCTGGAGACATACTTCATGTTATACTTTGTTTTACTTCTGTCCTAATGAATAGGGTCACAAGTACACAAAGCCTTACTGTGCTTGGTCAGGGAAGCAGCTAGGAGGCTAGCACAACTGCTCTGATTTTAAACCATGTTTTACTTAAGAGTAATTTTTCATCAGTGTTAGAGGTTAATGACACTGTTATTTCCTCTATTACTTGGATTTAGTAAAAATGGTAGGCCATAACATTCTGTAAAGACAGGCAATAGGAGGAAATAGCACAAATGTTAGCCTCTAACATAAATGTAATGGTAATTACTCCAGTCTGGTAGTTTCCAAAGTGGCCAAAAAAAAAGCCCTCTTCCTAATGTCCTAGCAACTACCAAGATACAAGGTCAAGGGCAACTTACAGCATCAGTTTATACACTTAAAGACATTTGTATATACTGTATCACGTTTTAATATAAAAGCACAATATATTAGGAATAAAACTGCATGCTAAAGTAGTAAAACTGCTATTGCCAATCAGCTAAAGTGAAAGTACATAGAGGAAATGTTAACAAACATCGTCGTAATGCAGAAAAGTTGACCCATCTTCTTATATTTTAAATATAAAATCAAGTCACTAAAACTCCAACTTAAATACTTAAGGAAGGGAAACATGCAAAACAGTTTTATCCGTGTCTACCCAGCTCTCAGTTTTATCCATGTCTCACCAGTCCTTTTTAAGGGGCACTGAAGGAATTTTCACTTTTTAGTTTGCTTCTACTCTGTGAAAATTCATGGTGGGAATTTTAATATACACGCCTCGCGATTATTTCTATTTGATAGGCATATTTTCTAATATTTTGGCAGGTAGCATTAACTTCAGTTTTACTACATGTCGACTTTGTCTTGCACGGCACCCAATCCTGTCAGCGAGTTTGAGATTAATTTCTATGTTATCTCTGATCCTTAGACTATGTTGTCTGTGCACTGAGAACCAAATTTCAGACCTGACACTTATAAATCTGCTAGACCTTTCGGCATTTTGTAGATGCACCAAAGTAAAAATGTTCCAAGCTTTTGTCTCTCAGATACCACCCCCCATTACAGATTTCAACCATCTATTATTTGCTGTCATCTTTTTGAATTTAGTTACAAAAGCAAAAATGTACCTTCAAGTAGATTGTGATGATCCTAATCTTTTCTTATTAACAAGTTCCTTGTGTGCCTGGATCTTGATTTTTTTGTGTGTTTTCTAAATACAGAAAGGGGTACTTGGTCAGTATTTCCCCAAAATTTAGTGATTGATATTCCTACAGGGGAATAAAAAAGAAGAAAAGACCTTTGCTGCATCTGATTTAGCCCAGCCCTATGATATGTCTTTCATTGTGTATCAGAAATCGAATTTCCAATTGGCCTCCTGTTACGTGGATTGTGGATGTCAAAGCCTAAGCACTATTTGTCCTCTGACAATCAGTAAGTAGGGTAAGAAGTACACTGGGGACTTACTCTTTAAAAAAAAAAATTAATATGGCAAATATTATGATGATGACAATGTCATCTGCAAAGTACATACCTCCTTTGTCTTTGAAGAGCTCCCATAAAGGGGAGATAAAGGGAGAAAAAAAATCTTCAAACAAGATTACAGGAAGTTTCAGAAAGGGAAATTTAATATTTGAATCATGAGCAGGATTGCCAGTGGCCCAGAACCACGAACAAGGTCACTTAAATAGACAGAAAAGCCTGCTCAGGTGTGGTCTCTTTGGAGTATGTTGACACTGGCTCCCGTGTTGAGAGCAGGCCTCCGTGGTCCTAAAAACTGTCAAAACTTCTGGCTGAGTGAAACAATAAACACCGCATAGGATGATAACCTCCGGTGCACTCCATGTGTACTGAGATCTGCCAAGACCGTCTCTCCTCTCTGCAACAAGGTAGAATAACATCGGAGGTCACTAAATTGGGGAAGTGGGTCCAGGGAGTGACGAGAGAAGTACAAGGGCTGGAAAGGAGGCCAAACAGCAAAGCTCATTGTTTCAAGAGAGTGGAGTGAGCTGAACAACCCCACTGACACCCAGCGGGACGACCCTTAGACCAGTTAACCACCCACACTGCCTGGAACTCATCATTTAACCCCTCCGAGACCCCTCCCCACAGAGCTAGAAGTAAAACTATATTTACTACACAAAGTAAATAAAAGGATTTGTGTAAAGCAGTGACTGATATCCAAGAATTATTCTCATGCATTGAATACACACTAAAAACCAAGGCAACAAAGATTGCCATGTAAAATAAAATGCAAACCTGAAATTGGTTTCAGGTCCAGAGTCTCAGAAGCCTGCATGCCTCTGAAGCTTTCTAAAGCAGGTAATTTACTCTTGAATTCTTGGTTTGGACAGCTACGGGTTGGAGTGCTCACATTATAAAATATTAATATTAAAGATAGTCTCAAAAAGCAAATGTCACACTGTCACTGCTAAGAAAATGCTCTTTTACTTAACAAATTATCTAAAACTCCACATGTGAAGGAAGAGGAGAAATGATTGTTTATGACAAATATTCAATTCTGTGTATATATTGGATGCCATAATAAAACTACAAATTGTAAAAGACAAATCATAGATTGTCTCTATCCCTGAGGACTTCAGACTCTAGTGGAGAGAGAAAAAAAAAAAACCACATCTGCACAAACAATTAGAATACTGCTGAGTGCTATGACAAAGGTGTTTCACATATAAATTTGAGGGAAGAAGAGGAATTCATAGTAAAAGTTAACTAAGGATGACTTGGGCCAGAATTTTAAAAACATAGAATTTTAGTACATGAATGGTCATCCTTTTTTATAGACTTTAAGAATATAACAGAACATATGGCTGACTGCCCCATAACAAGAATTACTCAGATAATGGGGAAAAAATGTTTCCCACAATTCTACCACTGTCATGACCCTGCAGATTCAGAAGAAATTTCCAAAGGTAGGATCTGCGTTTGCTGCCTCCACACAACATAAAAACTATTTGAAGAAGTTATCATTTCTTATTCAGCTTTGTATTCTTTAGCACATAAAACAAAAATTGTTGTGAAGCCCATGAAAAGCTGGTTTCCTGGTCAGAAACTAGAATTCCCTTAGTTTTGTGGTTAATCCTCACCAGTCGGAAGTCCTGTCAGTTTTGGAGGAACCAGTCCTCCTTTTAGGAAGATACCTTGATCTCAGGGGATCCCACCAATAACCTAGTAGCTTGTTCTGAATAGAGGAGCCCCCAGCTTTGCTGTTCCTTCATTTTTAATTTTATAAAGCTTGTTAATTTTGAGAAACTCAGGATTTTTCCCAAAATGAACACCTACAGCTATTCTCTCGATACCCTAAGAGGATACGTTGATGGCTATGCCATTATATTATTTAAATTCGATTAAGTGCTAAATTCAATGGTACATAAACACACTAATTTTTCCTACTCAAGCTACAAAAAAATCAAAAGGCACTAATATGTACTAAGATGTTATTGCGGAGATCGTGGGCAAGGGACAATACTAACCAAGGTGGTCCATAATCAGGTTGTGACTGGGAAGTTATCTAACTAAAACAGTCTAGGAGATAATCTTAGAGAAAGTCATCTCCACTGGATTTTGTGCTGTGTATTTCAGCCTGACAGCTGTCTAGCCCTGGGATACTTCTAGGTCAGGAAGATGAAAGTCATTTCAGAACTCACTGCATTAAACATTTGTCTGCAGTCTTAGAAATCGCTCTAGGACCTCAATCCTCGGACAGTTCATATCTCTAAACAGGGTGAGCAGGATTTTTGCAGCGTGGGACAGTTTGCAGTCAGCGTCCAGTCTTTCTGAACCTCTATCCTCCAGGCTGGTTGGCAACTGAAAAGAACCCAAAGGAAATAGACTAAAAGCGCTTGTGATCTCCTAATTAAGCCTCCTAATAACAGAAAGCTTTCATGAGCATAGTTTAAAAAGAGAAAAGGAGACTACATAAAGAAAAAGTAGGACATTTCCATAGAATTTTCTATAACCCAACATTGTATTAACTCTAAACAGAAGCTTTGTCAGACGCTAATATTCCGACTTAAAAAAATTTAACTACATGAGCCTAAGATTAATTCCTCTTTCTGCAAAACATAAAAAATTTAGTTATACGTAAATATGACTCACAAGCAACGTTTATAAATAAGTTATTTACTAGGGAAAATTAGAGAAGATGCTTTTCAATGAACTTAAGATTTAAAGTTAAAAGCAAAATCAGTTATTTTTTTATATCCAGAAAGCTTGAACTATTCATGTTTATGATGGACAGGGAACAACAATGATCTTTCCTTTTTTACTTCTGATGCACTTGAAAAGCTAAATGCTTAGTAGCAGTACAAGTGACAGTATAAATATATCCACTGTAGAAAGTCACTGCCACCATTGGCATAAGGTCTTCTAAAATGAAACTTACAGAAAGTGGAAAATCAATTCTGATAAATATTGCTAATCTAACACTAGAAGCCCATTTTGATGCTGCAGTGCTCTAAATGGCCTCATCTCCCCCAGGCAAAGAAGGTAAATGATCCCAAAGCAAAGATCTAGATAAGGCAATTCTGAGAAAAGAAGAACAGCTACCAAACACCATTGTGATACCTTAAATTCGTATGAGTCTCTAACCTGATAAAAAAAAAAAATGAACGAAGTAGAAAAGAACATTTCCTCGTTAATGATCTCTCCTAATCATCTCAGTAACGCTATGAATCAGGGATAGCAATCATTTTACAAATGAGAAATGACAAGCAAACTTGGATAATTTGTCTGAAGTCTCAAGATCAAATAAATAGAAGCCAGAACTAAATCCGTGTCCTCCAACCTGAAGTCGAAGACATCTTTCTGCTATCCCAAACTGCATTCTATTTGGTCCATGTTGTTTAAGTTCATCAACAATGAATCTAATTTGCCTTCTCCTTGCAGATGTTTCATGGAATTCCTCTATTCTTTGAAACAAATTTAGTACAATGTGAGTTAAAACAAGATAGAGAAAAGCCTGAAAGCTGCTCTGCCTGGTAACCCAGGATACAAAAACAGCCACAGGCCCTGCTTCTGCTACCAGTAGTTGATTATTAGTGCTTTATGTCTTTGATGGCCATATTTGATTTTTTTAAGAGACAGAAAATAAACAAAAACTCTATGTGCTGTTTCCTCTGTTTGCAAGAACTGTAACCTTTGACTCTCATAAATCTATTCAAAGCTGAAGTCTGCAGATTGGATGTTTTAGGAATGTTCAAAATATAACTTGAGATTTATAGAGCTGCAAACTTTTCTTGGCTTTCTCTGGTCCATCTTATTTGATAAAAATTTAACTGGTAAACAAAGTGGCTGCACATCCTCTACAAAACATCCATTAGGTTATCTTGCTTTATACCAAACTAGAGTTTGTTTGCACAAAGAATTAATGAGAGGGGTTATTGAAGGACTTCAGTCTCTTCTTTGCTTCCACTGGGACAAATTGTTTGCAATACCAGTACTAATGAATGCAAATAAAAGTAATTGACATCCTAATGTATAACATGCTTTTAGAGACTCTAGCTCCACCGTTAAAACAGAAAAAGATGTTTCTTCCAAAAGTCTTTTGAGGACTTCATGTTATAGCAGTTGAAATGTCTATTAGTGTTTATAAAAGCTATGGTGCTTCAATGAGCTCTGAGCTAGAACTAGGAACTTCAAAAAGGCAGTTTCCTTAACTGTTTAAAATGTGGCCTTCCAATTATCGCTGTATGTTATATCTTTTGTAATGAATGTTATCATTGACATTCAAATTAGTTGGATCTAACACAGTACTTTTTTTGTCTAAAAACACTTCAAGAAAAGCCTCTTTAAATCTAACACTTCCAAATATATTTTAAGAATTTATCATTGTACCAGTAATATTGTACTAAAATGGGGACTTGCCGTGAAAATCCTATGTCCCATAAACAGATTTGCTGGATGTTTTGTGGCAGAAGTCCTTTAAAAGTTGGAGAATTTGAAGATGAGTACATGTTTTTCTTTTACAAAAAACACACACACACACACACACACAAAAACAGCTGTTCCAAATTTCTGACCTTTTCTGTAATGAAAAATGCCTGCTTAGCAGTATTTAAATACACACACACACCCTCAATCTTTCCCAATGTAAAAGACACATTTTTAATAAGTGAGAAAATGATTCTTTTGGAAAATAATTCCTGCTATCAAAACAGAAATTTGACAACAGATATTTGGCAATATTTTTATCATTATGCAACTTTGTTACTGAAAACATTTTAAGTGTGTCAATTGTAAAATACTCATCTGTATACTTTGAAAATTAAATGTTACATATTTTATGGAAATGTACTATACGTATTACTATTTTAGAAGTTGTACATTTTTGCTTAAAATGAAATTGGCCCATAGGTTTTTTGCTTATAGTCTCTCTGATTTGGATGAGTCAGGGACCACCCCCATTCTTCAATTACCTATTTTTTTTTTAAGGTTCCATAAAACTGGTACCTGTTGTGCTTTTTAAAATTCCCTCCTCTATCAAATTTGGTAGTGGATATTTTTTTAGAAAGTTGTCTCACTCACCCTCATA
>NW_003852488.1:2166487-2187420 GCF_000181295.1 Otolemur garnettii | reverse complement strand
GTTTTTAAAATTTTGGTACATATGATTTTAATTATCTGCTAGATCATCCAAATGGAAATATGTGGTAACTGCATGGCAACAAGGGTCATAAATTTAAGAGAGAGGCATTATTTTACACCAGCATTTTCTGTTTAAACCAGTTTAGCTTTAGACATTTACCAAATTGGACCATTTATTTTATCATTCAAAACATAAGCTATTGCCAAAATAAACAAAACAGTTTATTAAAACTGGTTTCCTTCCAGAAATTGTCCAAATAATTTTTTAACATGATTAAACTTTTTTCTTTAAATCTCGAGTTGTTTGGGCAAAGATTTAAAACACTACCTCTTCATTTTAGAAACTATAGTTTATATTTACATAACAGAATATCCTAAGTTGATGACCCTAACAATACCTTCCTCTAAGCCCTACTGGTTTATGCCTTCCCTTTACAATGTATAAGTAGCCTTTGGTTAGGTTGTCATTCTCAAACATCGTTTGGGAGGAAAATTCCTCCGTTATACCTCTATAAATGTTTACTCTTTGTTCTCTTTCCCCTTTGCAACCCCTACATGCAAAATTTATTAAATCTTAGGGATTCTGAAGCCGTTAGAGAGAAAGACCTTCATCCTGATACTGTGTAGCGTGAGCTAGCTACCCACTGCCTAGGATATCCAATCAGCTTTTACAGGAGGAAGAAATAAATTCATATGGTATTAAACTATGGAATTATGAAGAGTATTTGTTACAGCAGCTAGCATTGTCTTATTAATAAAATGCTGTATTTTAATTCATTGAACATGTATCTTTTTAATTAATCTATATGACTATTTAAAGTGCATATTGAGATAGCTGAATTAATATTTACCAGGTTTTCATTATTGCATTGTCTTCATTTCTTCTTATTCACCTATTCTCCTTTTTCTGCCTTCTCTGGTTTCAATGGAGCATTTTTCTGGTCCCATTTTATCCTTCTCTCTTAGCCTATCAATTATATTTCTCTTAAAAATATTTTTTTGTATTTGACTTAGAATTTCAAATATACACTTTCAACTAATCTAAATCTACCTACAAATAATTTTATACCACTTGTGAGTAATGCAGTTACCTTGTAAGACAGTATTCCCAATTCCCATTCCTTGTGACATTGCTGCAATTCACTGCACTTACCCATATACTATAACTTAAGATTTTGCTGCTATTATTGCTTTAAACAGTTCCCTTTTAATGCAATTAAAAATGAGGAAAGTAAAAGGTTTCGTTTTTCTCTGATTTATGATTCTCCAACACGCTTTATGTTTATCTGGGTTTCTGAACTGTATTGTTTTTCTGCTTCCTGAAGAACTTCTTTTAATATTTATTTCAGGGCAAGTCTGCTGGTGTTAAGTTCCCTCAGTTTTGGTTTGTTTGAGAAAGTCTTTCTTTTTACTTTTGAAAAATATTTTTTTACTGGATATAGAATTCTAGACTGGTATTTTTTTTTCTTTCAAATCTTTAAATATTCCCCTCCACTCTCTTCTTTCTTGCATGGTTTCTGACGAGAAGACCACTATACCACCATCCCTTTTTAACCTGCATGTAAGATGTATTTCTTTTTTTTTGCTATGGGCTTCTTGTAAGATTTCCTCTTGGGCTTTGATTTTCTGTTGCTTGATATGCTTAGGAGTATTTTTATGATAGCTATTTTTTGCGGTTTCTGTTTGCTTGTTTTTGTTTCTTGTTTCTTACCTTTCTTGGCATTTTCTGGGCTCCCAAGAACTGTGCTTTGGTGTTCATAATTAATATTGGCGAGTTCTCAGTCGTTATTACTTCAAATATTTCTTTTGCCCTGTTTCCTTTCTCCTTCTGGTTTTCCAATTATGCATAATTTATACTCATTGCATTTATCCCACAATTCTCAAATGTTCTGGAGGGTTTTGCTTTTTTATTTATTAACTTTGCCTTTCAGCTGTTAAATTTCTATTGACCTATCTTCAATCCCACTCGTTCTCTCCTCAGGCACGCCCAGTCTACTCATGAATCCATCAAAGGCAGTCTTCATTTCTGTCTCTGACATCCGGCACTTCTTTTGTCATTTGCTCGTAGTTTTCACCTCTCTGCGCCCATTACTCATCTGTTCTTGCATGGTGTCTATTTTTTGCCATAGGACCTTTAACATAGTAATCATCGTTATATTAAATTCCCTGTCTGATAATCCCAACATTTGTCTCATTTCCAACTCTACTTCTGGCTTTTACTTTTTCTTCAGACTGCATTTTTTCTTGACTCTTGGCACGCTTTATAATCTTTTTAGAAAGCCAGACATGGTGCATTAATGTTTTCTGTAACTACGGGTGCCACAAGATGTACATTTCTCTAATTTCTTTGGTTTTATTTTCTCTGTTCTCTTTGGGCTTCCTTAAATATTCTTCTTTAGAAAAGTTTGAATTTTGCAGGTTTTCTCATTGTAATCTGCCAGGCATTCTATAATTTTCTCAGTAAATTTCAGTGTTTAATGAGCCTGTGCCTCTGGGCTATGACATTTACAAATACCCTCTCCAGTAGTAAAATTCCTCCCCTTAGGTGAGACCAGAAGGTGAAAGGAAGCTGAAGTGAGACTGCCTTTCCTCCAGTGGTGGCTTTTGTCATGGAACATTTTACAAGGATTACTCTTCCCCTCTTTCTTCCAGAGCCAGGATCTTTCCTGAATCTTCACTGTGAGAATCTGATAAGGATTTTTGGAGTAACAGCTGATGAGGGCACCAGGGCTGCATTGAACTGCAATCCCCACGAGTTTCTCATTCTCCTGCTTGTCCACACTCAGCCTCCAGCATTTCCTTAGAATTACCATTTACGCTTCCTACTAATCTACAACACTCACAGATTCTGCTTCAGGTGAGCTGACCTCAGCTGTGAATCTCTAGATTTGTCCGTCACTCTAAAATTTGGGCTGGGATTTGACCCTGCAATCATCTACTCTCTGATGGGTCCAAGAAAAATCATAGATTGACAAGTTGCTCAGCTTTCTCTTGTCATAGGGATTACAGTGACAACTTCCAAGCTTTTTCTATATCAAAGCTAAAACCAAGCATCCTATTTTAATCTTTAATCTTTATTTCAATTGATAATTGATAACTGCTCTTGCCCATGACCTATACGTCAGTCTCACATGTTTTAATATGCCATGAAGTAAGAATAGACACACAAAGGAGAGAGAGTCCTTCTCTCTTCTTTCTTGATACCAAACAAAATAGCCCACAGAAGTTGAGTCTCTGGAGATATTCTTTAAAAATTATGAAAAGCTGTGTCTAGAAAGTAGGGATGGCCAGGAACAGAGCACATGGACCTGCAGGCCAAAGAAAGAAGCACATTGTCCTTTCTAAATGTTTTTCTAAGCTTAAGGTATTAACACAGACTGATTTACAAGAGGGCAAGTGAAGCCAGGATGGGGGTTGGATTTCTTCAAGTCTGTTCCTCATGCCCTTGCCTACTGCCTTGCTGTGCTGATACCGAGCTAAGAGTGTGCCTTCCAAATACTGAAGGCATGTCCCTTGGTAATTCATTAAGTGCCAAGGCATTCACCATCTCCTGCAAAGTAGTGCTGAGAGCAAGTTATCATTCTGAAATAATAAAGGCTATTCACTTTCATGACATTTAAAATGAGAACATTTATGACCAAAGTCATATATATTTCTGACCAAGAATACATGGCATTAATTATCAATACTTCTTCAGGGAAGAGTATGTTTATAGCATTATAAAGCAGACCTTTCTTTTAAGTCAAGGATGTTTGCACTTGGTGGAAAATTATTGGGTCAGTTAATTTGGTCTGGCCTCTGATGACATTTTTCTGCAACCCCCAACTCCTCCATGGCTTGTACTTCATTAACATTTGATACTCCATTTTATACCATGCTGGTAGAATGTTGTATTTAATACTGTAAAATATTGCAATTTAGACATTACTTGACAAGAATTGGCTATCTTAGTTAGATTTCATTTGAAAACAAACGTGGGTCATAGTCACTAAAAAGAAGTATAACTTGAAATAGTCACTATTTCTTCATTGTATTCCCACCCAATGACCAACTAACTGTGTTTGCTGGCTTACCTACAAAGCCGATATTATTTTGTAATAATAATAATAATAAATGTTTTTAGCCCCATACTGCTATGAAAAAGTTGGCTGCTGCTTTTTTTCACTACAATTTTTTGTCTTTTTTGTTGTTGTTTTCCTTTGGACAGCATCTTGCTGTGTCACCCAGACTAAAGTGCTGTAGCTTTAGCTTAGCTCACAGCAACCACAAACCCCTGGGTTAAGGTAATCCTCCTGCCTCAGCCTCCTGCTCACTATTCTCACCAGAGAATTTCTATAATGGCTTTACAGAATAAATTATTCCCTAAGTTAAAAATGCAATGGCCCTATTTTTGCAGATAAGGTGAGTTAAAGACTCCACGGCAGAAAAGTCCACCTGAAATTCTCAATCCATAGAGTAGTATCTATCACTAAACTATCAGCCTTAAGTGCCCGAGATTGACAAGTTTAAAATTTTTAAAGAAGCAGTTTTAAAACATTATTTTACTTCATTAGCATAAACTCAGTAGGAGATGAAGAGGAAGATATTAGAATTGGCTAAGAATGTGAATTCTTCCTGTCATACACTTCTGAGTTCCTGTCCCAAAGCTTCCACTTACTAATCATGTGTCCTAGACCAATTCTGAACTTTACGAGAATCAGAGAAAGCCTCTCTATTTCCTCATCTGTAAAATGGATTTCATATAGTGTCACCCACATGGGTAGTGGTGAGGATTCTATGAGTTAATGTGTCCCGAAAGGTTGAGTATACTTACTGTCCAGCATGCAGCAAACCTTCAAAAGCTATTCCTGTGGTTTCCTTTCTCTCCTTTTAATACACCAACAGAAATCTTTTCCACTTAATGTTTAAGAAATTGGTATAAAATTCTCCCCAGGGGCTACATTCATTTAGAAATACCCAGGTACATAACTGTTTTGTTTATGGTTTCAAGGGACACAGTCAAGATTAGCCATAGTCCCAATATCATGATTATAGTTTAATAAAGGAAGCAGAAAACTCACACATCCCATCTATTGAAAAAAAAAAAAAAAAGGAGCTACAAGAATTACAAAACTGATGCGTGGCCAAGAGGATTTGGAATCATGGGTGGATGGTTCAGAGGTCACCAGATGTTAATTAGAGAAATTATCCTGGAAGAAGTGGGCCCTCGATTGTAATTTGAAAGGGACAAGGGAAAGCCATTACCTGGGGCAGTGATTTTCCACTGGTGTGCCTGAGAAGATCTTATGAAAATTTTTGAAGGTCATTAAGTTATTTTCAAATAAAGTTCAAAGCACAGTAAGTATATTCTGTTGTTTACTCTTTTTTATGATCAACATAATTTAAGTATGCTGCAGAAGTTTAACTATAGGTTCAAGTGTGCTGTGAGATAAAAAATGGTTGAAAAACACTGATCAATGGGCAGTGCCTGTAGCTCAGTGGGCAGGACACCTGCCACATACAGCAAGGGTGGCGGGTTCAAACCTGGCCAGGCCTACTAAACAATGACAACTGCCCAGGGTGACAGCTTGAGACTAAGTCTCAAAAAAAAAAAAAAAAAATCACTGATAGAGGAAACATTTGGGTTGACAGAAAGCATCAAAGTAAGTGGAACACAACTCTTCACTTGGGCACACGCCCACCAGGCAGGTGATCAAGACCTACTGGGCCGTCTACAACTCTCACTTAGTCACCGCATGAGTCTTCTGTGACTCAGGACTTGTCCATGCTATGGGATTTCTTATTTCCTTCACGTTGGTCAGCTCCACCAAAAAGCACCTGCCCTATGTCTAAATACAGCATTACCCTCTTCTCTAGCCTCTGTTTTTGAAGTAGACTAGCCTCATCTGAAATGAGATTTATTAATGTCATTCTATTTATAAAGTATTCAAAGGCATACAAGCAGTAATAAAAATCTCAATAAGTTTTCCTAGAGCTATCCTAGAATCCAGTAATCAGAATAAACTAAATTTGTAAAAAATAAATATAAAAAATAAAAATTGAAAATTGACAGTTTTCCAAAGAATCAAAAAATGAGTTAGCCTATACTTGAGGGATATGGTAAAGATGATAAGGGAACTGTGCATGTATTTACTGAAAACATAATGAACGTACTCTGAAATTCTATAAACATTTACTTAGATAATGAAATACTAAGCTGGAAAAAAAATCTTACCTTTGGAGCTATGGTATAATAACTTACTATATAAAATATTCACATCACAGATAGTTTAAAATAATTGAATTAAAAAATATTCCCTTGACTTTCAGCCTGCTTCAGAAACATGAATAATGGTTAATTTTTATGCTCATACATCCTGCTTGAAACCGTCCACCACTATTATCACAAAACACCATTCTCTCAAAACATCACCTTAAAAAAATGTGTGAAAGCAGCTACTACTACTTCTTATCTAAGAAAAACAAAGAACACATACTATATAAGGAGACAAAAAATGTCAGAGGTTGAGATTGGCAGAAAAAAATACATTTTTTTCTTTGAAGTTATTTTTATGTTAGAACGTATACTTTTGTTTTTAAAAGATAGATGCAAACCTCACTAAATTTGGTATTTTCATTATGCTCATCTAGCAACTTTTATTAATAGTAAATCAAGTTAAACAAAGGCCTAACTCTTACTCACTCTTGTATAAAGCAATCACACAGAGAGAGAAGCAAACTCAAACAAGACATAGGAGAATCACAAGGACTCCTCAGCAGTAAATATATTGCCTCCCTATTTATCATCTCAAAACTTCTAAGTCATTATAGAAGCATATATCCATTTATATCCCAGAACTCTGGTAAGGATATATGAAAAAGCCACCCCCTAATGCCACTGCTAAATTTAAAACCATCATCCTCTTGTCTTTGATGGCTGCAAATGGGAAGACATCTGTCTCATTTTCCTTCTGTGGGTCCAAGTGATGCCACCTGTCTACTACATCTCAGGAATGACAGCCCTGCTGGGTGGATACTAATTTTTTATTGTGACTCTATTTTTCCTGCTGAAGAGGTTTTGTTTGGTTGTTTGGTTGGGCATGTTGTTGTTGTTTGTTTGTTGCGTTTTACTTCATACGTATTTATCCTTGCCAGATTTTGCACAGAATATAAACTAGAAATTTTGAAATTGGGAGTAGAGAGTGTTGGTGGAGGACCCACTGTTATCAAAAGTCTTGCACATGTTATTTATACATATTCTTTGAACTCTGATAATGTAAGGGAAAAAATTCAGAATAAATAAATTATGTGGATATTCATGGCAGAATGATTTGTAAGAGAGAAAAATTGCCCTCAAAGTGTCCAAAAATTCAATGGAGATAAAAATGTCCCAAAATATAAGATTTTGAATCTTATATGTGAATAAAACAGGCTGATTTTCAGTGCCAATAAAAGGAATATTCTAAACATATTTATTCACATGGAAAATGTTCATGAAATAGTTACATGAATAGTTCATGTAATAGTCATAAAACAGTTGACTAAATATGATCCCATCTTTATTTCAAAGAATATATGACATATGCATACATATATATGCATCAAAAACAGTGATTATCTCTGGAGGTTGGAATAAAACTAAATTTAATTTTCTCTTTTTCCCTATCCATATTTTCTAGTTTATTCAACTAACATCTGTTACTTATCAAATAAAAAATAGAAAATTAATACTAATAGATTATGAGGAATTAAAGTACAAAATTGAGAAGTTCCCTTCTTGCTCTCTCTCTAGTAACTTAAAATATTCCACACAGAAAAAAACAGATTAAGCATGTTAGAATTAATATGATCAACAAGAAGTACTGATCTAATAAAAGTAAAATGAAATTACATATGACCTACTTAAATGAGTATAAATATGTATGCCATATCATGAAAAAACAATCACCAGATGTAGAGGAAAGAGAAGCATGTTCATATTTAGCTTTCTTGCTAAATTTCTGGGGGTGATCTTAGGCAAATAACAATTATAGTTACCACATCATAAAATAAGGGAGGAGGAGTAGATGATTTCTGAAAGCCTTTTTAGTTCTTATATTCTGTCATCAACAAGAATTTCCTCTTAATTTGAATTACACCCTCGACTTTCTTTAGCTGTCAAAGACACCACACTGGTTTCTGCCATGCTGCACAAGTTCTCCTGGCATTTACTCTTGAAGTAAGTCTCTTTCACATAATGTTAGCTCAATAACTGTTTGGAAGTAAATTTTCCATTCTTCTATGTTCCTATTTTCCTGACCTGAGGAAACCTGTCCCTAGATTTTTTTTTTTTTTTGAGAAAGAGTCTCACTGTGTCACCCTCAGTAGAGTGTTGTGGCATCAGAGCTCACAGCAACCTCCAACTCTTGGGCCCAATCGATTCTCTTGCCTCAGTCTCCCAAGTAGCTTGGATCACAGGCATCCGCCACAATGCCCAGCTATTTATTTTGCAGGTGTCATTGTTGTTTAGCAGGCCTAGGCTGGGTTTGAACTCAACACCTTTGGTGCATGTGGCTGGCACCATAACCACTGTGTTATGGGGACTGAGCCACTAGATATTTTTAAACATTTGATTGATTTGCCTATACACATAGTAATGGATAAACTAATCTGCTGCAAGATCTATACCAGTGTAAAAACTAAGTTTAGCATACAGTACATAGGCTTTGAATCAGCTGTTCTGTGTCCTATCAACACAAGAGAATATGGTCCTTACAAGCTACTGAACACCATTGTTCTTATGCTCCGCTAAAGCTGTAAGACGTCTTCCATATTGGTTCCATTTGACTCATCTTTCTGAGTTGGCCTTTCTTCTTTGGAGGAAC
Source organism: Otolemur garnettii (assembly GCF_000181295.1). Classification (NCBI taxonomy): domain Eukaryota; kingdom Metazoa; phylum Chordata; class Mammalia; order Primates; family Galagidae; genus Otolemur; species Otolemur garnettii. The sequence continues at coordinate 2,178,578 of NW_003852488.1, read as the reverse complement.
ATAGAATTGTTTTGGTAGCTTTCATGGGCTTCAGAAAAAGCCAGAGTCATTGTTCTGCTTAAAATATTTAGTCACCCCATCTGTCAGCATGTTCCAAGGGGAAAACAAGAATCTATGAACGCAATCACGGCTTTAGGAATCAATAAGCCACATGGATAGCTAGAGCAACCAAGACTTTAAAACCAGCAGGAACCAGAAAACGCCATAGCAAATAACTTCCCAGCTGACCAGAGATGGGGTGAAGTCAGAATGAGGGAAGACTAGAAAATGAAGAGCCATTAGTGCACTGTGCTGATGCAAATCTCATTCTTTATTGTTCTTCTATAATATGTATTGATTTAATTTGGGCCTGATAAATGGGAAATATGATACACGGTTTACATTAACACACTTAGTAAAAAACTTTTTTTTGAGAGAGAGAGAGTCTTGCTTTGTTGCCCTTTGGTTGAGTGCCGTGGGATCACCCCTTACAGCCACCTCAAACTCTTGGGCTCAAGCAATTCTCTTGCCTCAGCCTCCCAAGTAGCCGGGACGACAGGCACCCACCACAAAATCTGTCTGTTTTTAGAGACGGTGTCTTGCTCTTACTTAGGCTGGTCTGGAACCCATGAGCTCAGGCAATCAATCCATCCGCCTTGGCCTCCCAGAGTGCTGGAATTACAGGCGTGAGCCACCATGCTAAGCAATAAAAACTTAATTTTCCAGTTACCATGTAGTGCTTAATATCTTGAAAATATGCAGTATAATTAAAAAATAATTGTTTAACGAGTATTATATTTGCTTTTGAAATAAGTTTCAGGAAAGATATCAACCATAATTTAATAAACTAAATGCATTAAATTATTCTAAGCAGAAAGATACATCCACAGCAGGGAAAAGTATATAAAGGGAATTGTCAATGTTTTCTGGGACTTGGGGTATAAGAAACATGGTTGTAGCTCATGAGTCCCTCTGATACACCACATTATATCATAATGGACTTTGGTTTGGGAACCTATTGTGCTTTAAACATAAATAATTATGTAAGTCAAATCAGAAATGTCCAAAAAGAATCTGCTGTTTAATTCTGAACTGTGTATAGAGACTCCAAATATTGTACATATGTATATGGAACATATAATTTTTTTCTTTTAGTAAGCTATCATTTATAAGCTCATCTAAATGTTTAATATTGTGGCTATGCAAAAAAATACATAACAATGCCTTTAACAAATGCCTCCTGTTGAGAAATAAGCTATGGCGGTTACCTTATGATATATACAATTGTGTCTATTATATGGCATACAAAAGAATTTAAAATGTCAAGAAGTAAAACAGACCCTAAGTAATCAACTTTAAAATACATTTAACTGAAGATTCATACAATTTGAAGAATACTCCTGATCCATCAAAGTCTAGTTATGATTCTGCCTCTTCCATGAATACCACCCTTCACCATCTGGAAGTAATACATTCCTTCTCCAAGCCCCTTCTAAGTTTTATTTTCATCTCTCATCTTCATTGTCCCACTATCATGTTATGTATCACTAGGACTGATTAGAGATAATTTCTATTGTGATAGACTATAAACTCCTTGAGGAGAAAAAGGTGTAACTTAAAAAATATTTATAGGCCATATCCACACACATATACTGTATTTCTTACTATATTGTAATCACTTACTAAATGTTTATTGGATGAATTCATATATTTTTCCCCCCAGACAGCTCTGGAGCCAGACAAGTAACAAACTTTATAGCTTTTATTTATTCTGATTTTCCTCACTAGATGGAACATTCTGATGATCCCTAAATCCAGTGAAGAATTCCAAATAGAGATGATAAAAGGTGGCTGTTTTTGACGGAGTGATCTGAAAAGGAGCAGCTCTCCCTGGACCCCAGAAGCATCTTGCAATTCTCAGTTATTTCTGTACAATGCTTGTCACTAGAGCATATTTTATCATCCAAAAAAGACAGTCCATTACTGGGGAAAGCCAGTATAGCCATGGCCAATCAGCAAGAGGTGATGAGAAGTTTGGAGTCAATTGCAGTGGTGAAATAGGGCCACCACCACCTTCACATGAATTAAGGCCAACTCTGCTGAGGGGTGGAGAGCCATGTGGCACCCAAGTTAGTCAGTGGAATAGAGCAGAAAGAGCAATAATTGAACCAAGGCTCAAGTCTGGATCCAAGTCTTATCTACCAGGTGGTAATTCTTGACCAGTAATGCTGCTTTTCATCACTGGGCCTCAGGGGATTTTAAGATCTTTTCTTTTATAAATTGTGAAGAGGTTAAACTCAATGTGTTCTGATGTTCCCATGAGCTATAAAATTCTATGGTCAAAAATCAAATCTTTCTGAAAGCTCTTAGTATTATTCAAACCTAAAAAATATTTTGAGAATTTTTTTTTTTTTTTTTGCAGTTTTTGGCTGGGACTGGGTTTGAACCCGCCACCTTCAGTATATGGGGCCAGCGCCCTACTCCTTTGAGCCACAGGTACCACCCTATTTTGAGAATGTTTTAAAACATGGTATGAGTTTGAAACAAATGGTGGTACTAGCCATAATGGTAATGGTAATGAGAACAGCTAACATTCAATTATTTGACAAATATTCCATTGACGACATAGTTTGTGTCAGGGGCTATCTAGGCAATCAGGACACAGCAAAGAACAAAACATCCCTGGTTTCATAAAGCTTGCATTCTAGTTTAGGGAGACAACATTTAACAAATATTATATAATATGTCTGATTATATTAAATACATAGGTAAACCAGTACAAGGATTGGTTATGAAGAGTGCCAAAAGGCATTTCAACATATATTCCATTGAATATATATTATAGGAGTCACACATCTTACATGGATTCTCTCATTTCATCCTAGAAATAATCCTGTGGGGTTATTACTGTTTCTCTATACCTACCATATAAATGAAAAACAAAATAATGGGCACAGAGATAGCAATTAAGCTTCCCAAGATCACACAAATAGTAAGTAGCACCTCTCTGTAGCACTAACCTCTCTGTAGCACTGCCTTGTACCAGATGATCCAGCACAAGTCTCTAATAATCATAAACCAAAATGATCTCACACAATCTCTACACTCAGAGCCCATTCTTTTTCCCACTGTATTTATCACATAAAAAACTCTTGGAGAAAGGTGGCAACATTTTAAGGAGGTGGCATCCTGCTACATATAATTTTGGCTTGAGCACATTTTGAAAAGCAGCATGTAACAACCACAATGAAAAGATCAAAACAAACAAAAATTATTACCCAGCCTTCATGTCATGTTCCTTAATCTTTAACTGTACTGGGTAGATAAAGCGTTCTATATGGACGAACCCCAGAATACCACAGTCATCTTTGTGCATTAATCCTGTTCAAGAAAATACAAGTCGCATTTCAATGGAAGATAGTAATCAACACCAGAGGCTGTAATAGAATCAGATTTCGTATTAAGCAGAGACACGCAAGGGTAATAAAGTGGAGTGCCTAAGTGCACGGATTCAGTACTTAAACAAAAGAGAGTTCAAGCTTGCTTTCTCATAACCTCTATTCTTAGAAGCCTTTTTATGAAATTAAAAGAGTTAATGCATGTTAAAGGTCTAGTGCAGTGCTAGGACATAGGAAATGTACGATAAATGTTATTACTGTTGTCATGAATGGATGTTCCAGTTTGAGCAAAGGGGATTTAAATAGAGAGGAGGTATGACACTTAGCAAGGTACCTTATGTTATTTTTCAAAGAACACATCCACACATTAAAGCTGAAGGAAACACTATTCCCTCATTACAAATTCTCATCTCAAGAATATGTTTAGACACTAAGAGTTAACAGTAGCAGCGTCTCCAAACAAAAAGGGCAATGACTCATTTCTGTACATTTACATAAATAACTAATGAATGTCTTACAAGTAGAAAGAATGAAGATGACTTTACTGGGGCACGTAAACAATATTCAGATAGACCCAGCCCCTTCTGCCTGCTCATACAGCCACCCATTATCTGATTATTCCTTCTCATCTGTGTTTGAATCATTTAAAGGCACTTCCCAGAAAATAAACTCATAATATTAAAGCAATCTTCATTCCCAATTTATACCAGATTTTACCCCATCCTATCCACGGCCCATGAAGCCAAAGAAAGGCCTTTTTCTTACACATGGTTGCTATGGTGTTTATGTGTTTCTGCCTCAAACAGACAGATGCAGATTAAGCAATGCATGTCAATCCCATTATGAGGCTGAGAAATGGGCAGAAGTTTTGCTACACACTCATGCAATCACACACATTGTGAACATCCTGTTTATTTGGCTCATCCTCTTATAATTGGCTGTGGTACATCAGCACATTACTGACAGCTGGGAATTTCTCCAGTGGAACATGCCTTTCCTATGACAAACATCCAAAGAGCAGTGGGAACATGTGTCTGCCCACTATGTCCATACAAAGCAGCCCAGTTTCTCCAAATGCAGAGCAAGTTGGGTGCTTGGGTCTTTTCAGAATGCCACCGACAGGACCCTGGTGACCTTTCGAGGCTGCATGAGATAATACATTCTTGGATCCCTATTTCCGGACTGCTCTGGGCAAGGTCAGGATGGCAAATGTCCCACTTCCACAATATCAGATGTTACGGTAATTCCTTTTAGCTAATGTGTAAGAGCAAAGGAATGCCTTCAAACCTCATCTAGGCCCTGTGGAATCTGTTGAAAATGCATGACAGCTGTGGGCTTTGGCGAGGCTGTCTGTGAATGTATGAGATTTGGAAACAATTCAAAGCTAGAAATAACTGTGCAACTCATAACCCTGCATCACTCTGCATGATCGCTCTCTGTCTCTCCCTCCCTCCTTTTTTCCCTCCTTCTCTTTCCCATCACTCATTTCTCACTGACTGTAGCTGGGTCACAATCTCATCCTCATGACTTTCAAGCCTCCTTCATGGCAACTGTGGGTAGCATCCTTCACATAAAAAAGATGTGAAAAGGAGAAAGAGGCAGGAGCCATGGTTGGGTCAATAGAATGATTTTTAATAAGGCACAAGAACAGGAAATTGAGAAAGAGTCTTTTTTTCAGCGTCTAATCAAGGGTAAAGAAACAACAGAAAAAACACACACTTGTTTAAAAGCCCATCTGCAGTTAGAATCATCAAATTCTCAAGTGGTTTACAGAGGCGCTCGTTTTTTAAAACCTGCATTATTTTGAAAGGTCATGGCTATTTACACTTTACTATTGAAACTTGTATGTGTCTTTTATGCCTCTCACCATTTACTCTTTCTCACAGCAAAAGAGTTTATGAGTAACGAAAGGGGGTCAGCTCAAAGAATTTTTTTTAAGTCAAATGACTAATATCAACTGACACTATTGATTCTGACCTCAGAATTCCTATGCTTGAAATTTTTACTTAAATGTCATTTCAAGATTCAAAGACACCCCGCAGCCTGATTCATAAACATTTGACATCCAAGGAAACTCTGGGTTTTCTCTTGCTACATATATTTAAAATATTACCTCTTGGCACTGGGATGTTCTCGTAGTTTTTCCTTCCCAGTTAACCCCACATTTGTTGCAAAGTGGCTATGTATCAGTCATCAACAGCACAGATTCTTAACCAGTCCCAGCTAAGCATCACATTAACCAAAGTTTGGTCAACATAACTCCCTGAGATGAGAGCTTTAAACCCAAAAGAATTATTTCTACAGTTAACATCACCCCATTAATAAACCAAAATAAAATAAAAGCACACAGAGAACATGGAAAACAATGTAAAGGAGAAAAAAACTTCCTACAGATAATTTTGCTGGATGCTATCAAGAATTTCATTAGCCAGTTGGCTCTATTTGAGAGTTCAGACACACACACACACACACACACACAAGAAAAAACTTCTTCTCTTATTAAAGCAATCTTCATTCCCAATTTATACCAGATTTTACCCCATCCTATCCACAGCCCATGAAGCCAAAGAAAGGCCTTTCTCTTACACATGGTTGCTATGGTGTTATGTGTTTATCATCTAACTCAAAGAAGAGATCCCAGAGAAACTCATCTGGGGCCCCAGATGCTCACTCAGGGGCATTTACTCTTATATTAAAATCAATTCTAACAAGCTGTGTTGTTCAGACTCCCAGGCCACTGTGAGTTAGAAATAGCATATTAAAGAAAGATGGGAGTCTAGTAGAAGAGAATGTGCTGGCAACAGCCAGAAGTACATCTGGCCAGTACATGGCCAGAGAAAAGAGCAATGTTCAGCAACACAATTGTCAGGGCATTTAGGAAAGAGGCCTCAGAACAGCATAATATGGCCCAGAACAACCTTGGTTGTCTATAATGTTGACCCTAGGGTTCAGTCTGTAGCGATCCAGGGACGATCCAATATGTTTGGGATGTATTTACATCAAAACAATATAAAATTATAAAGTTTGGTGCTTTGAAGGAACTAACTTCCTTTATGTCTAAAATGAATGTACCTAAAATACCTCATTATCTCAAATAACAGAATTTTATTAAATTATTTCATTTAAATATAGACCATTTATAAGTAAGAATTTAATATCAGTATCTCCTGTTCTTATGTTCACATTCAAGATACACCCTACAGGCCATCATCTTTATTCAAGTACTTCCTAAATAACTTCAAGAATGTTCTATCAAAGAATGCTATGAAATTGAAAACTGTGAATATATCACCCCCCTACACACACACACACACACACACACACACATACCACAATAACAATGTGAAGGAGTGGCTGGCAGAAGGAGTGGGTCTTCTGTGTTAGTTTCACATAGGAGAAGGCAATGAATTAGCCCAGGAGAGGGAGGTGACAGGACCATCTCAGATGAAGGACATTTACAGGCAGGCTCAGGAAAGAGTAAGAAATGCTTAGGAATTAACTTGTCTAGATAGAAAGTAGAGTGTCTGGTCCCCTGTCTCATTATGCCTTTCTGGATTTCCCACTGCTCATTCTTTCTGGCACTAAAATTCTCATGTCTTATCATGACATCAAGGCAAGACACCAACCGGGTTCCCATCCTATATCTATGACTTTACCTATTTTCAGAAATTCTACAGTGGACACCTTTGGGGTTGTCTACAAGCTCCACATCCACTTCTTCTGATAATTACCTTTTACCCCACCCATTATTTTAATTTCAAAGGCTGCTGCCACAAATTAGCACAAACTGGATGGCTTATTACAAATTAATTTTGCTCACAGTTCTGAAGGCTAGAAGCTGGATGTCAAGGTGTCAGCAGGATTGTGCACCCTCTGAAGCCCACAGAAAAGAATCCTTTCTTGCCTTTTCCAGCTTCTGGTGGTTCTATACATTCCTTAACCTAAGTCAACATAACTCCTATCTCTGCCTCCACCTGCCCATGGCCTTTTCTTCTGTGTGTCTGTGTGTCCCCTCATCTTCTTGTAAGGACACCAGTCATTGAATTTAGTGCCAATCCTAAATCCAATATGATTCATTTCAAAGTTCTTAAAAAATTATATCTTCAAAGACCCTGCTTCCAAATAAGGGTCACATTCTGAGATCCTGGGTGGACATGAATTTTTCAGAGATACTTCAATCTACAATGCCCATTGACATAGTTACCACCAAACCAACCGCATTTTATAGCATGATTCTATCCCTGTGCCTTTGCATAAGTACTTCAACCAGTGACATCAATGGACACAAATTTGCCCTCACTCAATAGCTATTCTCCCCTTCGTCCTTAGTCTTAGAAACCTACCTTCAAAGCTAGCTGGTAAAAAATACAGACACTTGCTTTCATGCATAGTGAAACCAGGAGTGACCTGGCTTTAAGTGACTCAGTTCAACCACTGAAACAAAAGAGGAAATTCAACAGAGACTCAATGTACTAAGAAGCCTACGGCTTAACACTGTTATGACCCTGGCCAAGCCCTTGTGCCTAATTTTGTATATTATTATTTTTCATAAGAAGGATCCTAAAGTTGTTTAAGGATAAGGTCTTAACCCTGGAATGTAATTGTTTTCCTCCAGACAAAAAGAGAAAGTCACACCAAGAGAGTTTTATTTTCTGCCATATTTCTTTCTGCTTCAGATATTACTGTCAGAACATGACAGCAACCATGGTCATCTTTCTATCATGAAAGAAATACCAAAAGAATCTGAAGTATTCTGCCTCTTGACATCATTTAGCATGGACCAACTGCAAAGCCAGCCATCTTCCTCCACACTTCTCTTTATGTAAGGAAAATATTCAATAAGGGATTATTTAGGTTTCCTCGGGAAAAACTATTGAGGTAGCTCTTTCCCTATGCAGGAACAAGTAGTGCTTGGCCCCAAGTTTTTGGACTTAAAACCCAAAGAGTCATACTGGTGCCCCTTTGTTGACTGAAATCACAACCTACAAAATTTTGGAAATTTTGGCTATCTGAATTCTGACCACACGGGAAAAACTCCATAGAATGGAAAAAGCATGGCCAAGAAACAGAGAAAGAGGCCTGATGTTTGGGGGCTGAGTCTCCAGGCTTTGGGAGATCATGACCTTTCTCCAATCATGGCTGTCCCATTCCTTCACAGCTTATCATCCGTTTAAAATCCCTTTCTACAGTGGTACCTGTGGCTCAAAGGAATAGAGCACAGGCCCCATACACTGGAGATGGTGGGTTCAAACCTGGCCCCAGGCCAAAAACTTCCCAAAAAAACCCAATAAAATCCCTTCCTTTGCTTAAGTCAATCCAAATGGGATTTTGTTTACTCATAAGTTAGACTAAATAAAGCTTCTTTTCCTCCTCCCAGATGTTAGTGTCATTTTCTTCTCTTATTTTCCTTCACCTTGTTCCATGGACCCAAAATCCTGTCCTATGGCCTCAAATGCCCTTGTGGTTAAGAGCAAGCTTTGCAGTCAGATACATCTGAGTTCACTTCCTGTTCTGTTGGCAAGTAACCATCTCTTATTTCTATTATTTTAAAGAAAAGGATCATAAGAACATCAAGTTTATGTGGTTCTAAGGACTAAATAAGTTGGTATGGGTAGAACATTTAGCAGAGTTTTAATCATACAGTAAACATTTATGAAATGTACTGATTATCACCACATAGGCAAATACTATTATAATTTCTGAACCACAAAATAAAAATCTTTCACTAACTCCAATACCTGTCTTGCTCTCTAATCTTATATTTCTTATGTCCTTCTGAATCAGTCCATTAGTATTTCCCAATTTCCACTTAAACTAAACAGATTCTCATCCTTCTTCCTACCATCACTCATCTCCTGCGCACACTGCAATTAACATTCACAATTTGGTGGAGGTAGTTAATTACCCCATCATAGTTATGTATAATTTATTCCTAACTTTAAAAAAAACAAAGATTACAACTTATAATTATTTGAATTTGTCTATTATTTATCTAGTTTAATTGTTCAATATTCTTTAGAGTGAATTTGAGACTCTACAATCTTGAATCTTTTTGCAAAGGTGGTGATTGAGAAAACAAGATATCTTTCAGAGTGATAAAATACTTCTTTTCTCTATGAGGAGAAAAGAGGAAATTTATTATAGCATTTGTCACATTTTTCCAGGCATTAGAAAAAGCGCAGTGTTTAGAGATATCAGAAGGATTATAGATTACTCTTAATCCAAGTCAAGTTTCTTTTAAAGAGTGTGCCCCTTAGGCCTGTGTAAGAAGGATATCCATATTTGAGTCCCATATTTTAGTGGGATTTAGAGTAGTGGGATTTAGAGTAGTGATTTTCAACTAGAGTACCATAAGAGGGTCTTTGGAGTGCCATGAAAATTTTTAAAGATCATTAATTCAATTATTTTTTGAAAGAAGTTCAAAGCAAAGTAAATATAATCTTTTTTTCTTACTCTTTTTTTGATCAACATAATCTAAGTATACCACATAAATAGGTTCAAGTGTGCCATGAGATACTGGTGTGCTAGTGAATGCTGCACATTACAACATGCTAAACCAAATTTATAAAAGGAATACATAGATACCTTATAACCTGGGATCCAGCAGGCAGAGCTGACCCAGGCCAACCAACATGTAGTTTTAAACATGGGCCCTCACATCAAACTTCTTTCTTGGTTCCAAATAATTGTTTCTTCAAATTTCTTGTCCTTTGTGCCCCAAACAAAAGATGACTGCATCTGAATGGCAAGAAGTAGCATGAAGTCAGTACTGCTTTGTTACGTGAGATAGAGTTGAGCAGCAGAAGAGTGAGGGAAGAGAAAACACGAATTAATCACCAAGTCTTTCCCAGTATGGATGGAATCAATTCTTGCAGAAAAAGCATTTTTCCCAGCTACTGCTAAGCATCCATTTTTCCCCTCTGTATGTTCCAGGTACAGAGTCTGCACATATTTATACTTCAGTAAATTATCAGATATTCAACAGGTACACACAGAAGTGGAAGAACAGTTTGCAATGTTTAAACATTTTACTTTTTCTTAAATTTTAGTATGTGAAGCCTAAAAGTAACATGTATCACCAATAGTATTGATTGTTTACATGACCCTATGGATTTAGATGTTGCTTTAATACATGGTATTTTTTGATTGGAGGGATCACTTCTATGGTTTATCTTACAAGGGTATAAGTGAATCTTTCTAAGAGTAGAATATGAACGTCTTAACACAATAACTAAGAAAATGACATAAAGGCTATGTTAACCATTTTGATGAAAATATTTCAAATTGTATATGAAAATCTCACACTGTACCCCATGATTGCATTAATGTACACAGCTATCATTTAATAAAAAGAAAAAGACATGGTATTTTTTAAAAATCAGTATACTATATTATTGATAACACTTTGAAAAAGGAAATTAAAATATTTCATAATATTTTCTGTGATGATGATGTCTTATCATGAAGCTTCGTACTATAGAGATTGAAGACGATATGTAAAATTTATAGATATTTAGAATCAAGTACTGTTTTAAGAATTTTATTAACGATTCCAGTTATCTATGTAGTAGCCTCAGTTGTATTCTCCCAATTGAAAATTAAAAAAAAAAAAAGAAAAAGGAAGAGCTACAGTGACTCAAGAAATATCTACATTGGCATTATTGCTAATATAAAGCCATCACGTTTTTTAAAAGCCTTTATTATAACATTACTAATGAGTTTGCTAAAATGAAGAAAATTGTTTTCAATAAATATCTAGGAATTTATTAATTACATGTTTTGTACTTATTTAAATAATGCCAGTTGATCAACACAGATTACCCAGATATGTACAATAATAATATATTTAATTATCTTGGCTATTTTCCTAACTTTCAGACATGAACACATAGCCTTATACACATTTTGATGTTGACATTAGTTATCAAAGTTTTTAGCTACATTTATGTCTTTTAAATATTTATATAAATGGTATATATATATATATATATATATCACTCACATCTCAGTCTTAAGCCTTGCAAATGTTAAAAGTAAGTCTACTTATGAAGGCACTTTGTGGATTCTGAAAATTTTTTTAAACACAGGAACCAATTGAAAGTTAGAACTGGGCATATAGATAAGGAGGGACCACAGAAGATGAGTGAACATGCAAAGATGAGTGAATGAGCAAAGATGAGTGAACATGCAAAGATGAGTGAATGTGCAAAGATGACTGTGCAAAGATGAGTGAATGTGCAAAGATGAGTGACTGTGCAAAGATGAGTGAATGAGCAAATGTGAGTGAATGTGCAAAGATGGGTGAATGTGCAAAGATGAGTGAATGAGCAAATGTGAGTGAATGTGCAAAGATGGGTGAATGTGCAAAGATGAGTGAATGAGCAAATATGAGTGAATATGTAAAGATGAGTGAACGTGCAAAGATGAGTGAATGAGCAAAGATGAGTGAATATGCAAAGATGGGTGACTGTGCAAAGATGAGTGACTGTGCAAAGATGAGTGAATGTGCAAAGGTGAGTGAACGAGCAAATGTGAGTGAATGTGCCAAGATGAGTGAATGTGCAAAGATGAGTGAATGAGCAAATATGAGTGAATATGCAAAGATGAGTGAATGACCAAATATGAGTGAATATGCAAAGATGGGTGACTGTGCAAAGATGAGTGAACATGCAAAGATGAGTGAATGAGCAAATATGAGTGAATATGCAAAGATG
>NW_003852488.1:2144868-2166341 GCF_000181295.1 Otolemur garnettii | reverse complement strand
AAGATGAGTGACTGTGCAAAGATGAATGAATATGCAAAGATGAGTGAATGTGCAAAGATGCACAACTGTGCAAAGATGAATGAATATGCAAAGATGAGTGAATGTGCAAAGATAAGTGAATGTGCAAAGATCCGTGACTGTGCAAAGATGAGTGAATGTGGAATGCCCAGGATATGTTATATTAGACAGTCCATCAGAATATGAGGCGTGTCTGCTTTTTGTTTGTTCATTAGTTTTGATTTGGATGTATCTTTGGAGGCTAGAACTGTCTGGTACATAATAGACACTCAAGTATTCATTGAATGAAGCAATGAAGGAATAATAGCAGGAGTCAAGTTTGACAAGAGCATAACGTATGTCAAAGAGCAGTGGTAGATGAAACTTAAAGGAATGGAAGATAGCACAAATGATTTTTTATTTAATTCATCATAAAATGGAACCTCCTTTTTAATGGAGGTTGACAGACATCTCCTCTCTGTCCTCCCTTCAGGATGAGAACAACATTTTTCTGGGGCATAGAAATTTTCATTAAAAGGAGTAGAGATATTATTTGAGGAAAAAACAAAGAAGAGAAAAGCTAATTTTGAAGGCTCTATAGGAGACTTTCAGACAAGTATAGGCAGACCAATAGAGGTTTTATCTGCGTAAGGGCTCAACACACCCCTGGAAAAAACAGCAAGAAACACTGTGGAAATAACTGTGATCCTCAGGACTAGGAGGGAGTCTAGGCAAAGGCGAGGGAGAGAGGCCACTCCTTCACTTCTTAGGGAGTATTTCCATAGAATACAAGAAATTTGCCTTGATTTTGTGCCACATTACAGAGCTGTGTCCTTGTCCAGAGGTTGTGGTCAACACAAGGCTCACCAGGAAACATAATTTGAAGGGCAAAATTGCCTGGATTCATTCTCTGCCCTCTGATTCAGTCTTTGAAGGAAATTTGCCAAATTCCCCAGAAAAGATGAGCATAAAAAAAAATAAAAGAGCAATTTGAATTAAAGAGTCATGTCATTAAAGGCAAAGGAAAAAATGAAGAGACGTTTCTGGTCAGAACCTATCAGAAGATTGTAATGTAGCACAGAAGAAACTGTTGGTACTGAATTCTACAGCTAGAACTATGAAAAGAGAAGAAAATTAAGAGAGCAGATTTCATGAAATAGTCACTTCACCCAAATATTCTAAGTTGTTCAAGTTTTAAAGTTTTCTGCTCAGCCAGGTTTCTGTAGAATTTCCACTTTTAATACACAAATATTTTTCTTGCTACAATTGAGCCTTTGGTATACACCTCTTGACCTGGGTTCACATTTTATAGCTGAAAAAATATATTAAACCTCAAAAGAAATCATAGCCAAATTGTTGAGTTTTAGTTGGTGTTAGGTCACAGGGCAAGAATCCACTGAGCTTTATGTACTTTCCACCTGAAATAAAGAAATACCCAAGTTTGCCTAAAACTTGGCCAAAATCCACCAATTTATCTGGGGCCAAACATTTCAGTTAATCTGGCATAAATATAGAGTTTTTAATTACATCAGAGACTAGGCGAATTTTTTAAAATAATTTTAAAGCTAACATTTTATCAGGTTACAGAAAACAAAAATTTTCCATTGTCCAAACATTCATTTAATACCAAAGGATTCAAAACAAAGTTTCTTAGTGTAAGCTATCACACAATTCCTTTGTATTTTAAACTGGTGGTTTCGCCAAAGTAGGTAGATACTAATTCCATATTTCCATGTGGCAGAAGTTTCAGTTAAGACTTTGTTTAAAACCTAGAATCAAAATTCAAATATTCCTCTCTTAGTGATTCTTCCCACCCAATTTGCATAAGCCAAGTTCAGTAAGAGTAAAACATATGAGTTAGTGGAGGTTTTGAAGCAAGAGATTATTTATAATAATCTGAGATATAAGATGGGGAAGTGAAATGAAATGCTATAAACTGATTTCCTGAAAGCTGATGGTTTCTTAAAACCCAGGAACTAGAAATTCCATGAGGGAACACAACTTCTGTCAGTTCTAAAGCATTAGTAAACTATGAGAAGTCAATTCTGACTCCCTGATAGGTCGAGAAAAGTACAAAGATAAACTTAAGCCAGGTTATCTTCTGCCCAAGATATGCTCACATTCTTAAGGTTTACATTGGGAACCAAGTGGCAAATCTTTAGCAAGATATTTCTGTGTTCTGAATACATATACCATAGAAGACATGGATTCTGTCCTCCAAGGTTAAGGTTAATAATTTAGATAAGCCAAGCAAAGCACCAGCAAGATAGATAAGGAAGTACCCCAGCACAAAATAAATCATAAACCAAATGCTGGATTGTATAGAACAGAACAAAATTGTTTTAAATGTAAAGAAAGTTATGAGCTCAGTTCTGAGAGCAAATTGGTTTTAAGTTAAAGATTGATTTGACAATATTTGGAACATGACTATTATTTACTGACACTATGTGAGGTTGTGGAAAGTCAAAGATGACACAGTCTGTGGTCCTTGAGGAACAGCCCTGTGGGGTATGTAGACACTTAGAGAAGGGAAGAGATGATGAAATTCAGTGAGCAGCAGAACGGAAGTATGTTCAGGGTGCACTGAGAGCACAGGGAAAGTGCCTGGCATGGGGGCTGGGGGGAGAGGAAGCCTGCTTGAAGGAAGCATACACCCCAGATGTGTAAAAAGGAAAGGGAAGCTTTTCTAAGTGGAGGAACTCCATAATCAACACAAACAGTAAATTCTAATGAGTGAAGTCTATGCTAGGGACAGGTGGGGAATCCAAAAATGGAAGCACTGGCAAACACTAGGGGGAATGAATGGCTAGCCGGGCTGCAGCCACATAAGGGTAGCACAGTGGGTGGGATGGTAGCCCTGCAAAATGTTAATATGCCTTAATCCCCAGAACCAGCGAATGTTAGCTATTTGGAAAAGGGAGTTTTGCAGACGCAGTTAAGTTAATGATCCTGAGATATAAAAAAATCATCCTGGGTGGGCCCTAAATGCAATGATAGGTATGCTTATACTGAGAGGAAGAGAGAAAAAGATCTGGCCGACAGAAAGGAGAACACACAAAGAGGAGGCACTGCGACCATGGGGGCAGAACCCAGAATTTTGCAGCCACAAATCAAGGAATCCCAACAGCTCCCAGAAGCTGGAAGAGGCAAAAAAATGGATTCTTCCATAGTGTCCACAGAGGTAGCATGGTTTCTGGACTTTTGTGCTCCAGAAGCATGAATAAATCTTTGTTGTATAAGACACTAAAATTTGTGGTAGCTTGTTATGGAAGCCCTAGACCACTAAACACAGAATGGCTCAAGGTCCACATTCAGTCTGGGCTGCTTATGTTGGGCAATGGTTTTGTTCTGTGGTGTAAACGGATTAAGAGCAGGACACAAGATAGTGAGTTAGGTCAGAAGTTATAGGAAAGGAAAAACTGGTATAAATGTTTATGTTCCCTCAGAATTCACTTATTGAAATGTAAACTCCCAACATGATGGTACTAAGGCATGGGATCTTTGGGGAGGTGAATAGGTCACAAGAGTGGAGCCCTAATGACTGAGATTTGCACTCTTACAAAAGAGACCTCAGATAGTGGGGTTTCCCCTGGCAGTGGAGATGCCAGGATTACAAAAGAGACCTTAGAAAGCCAGCTGGCCCCTGGCAATGTGCAAGGACGCAGGTAAAAGGTGCTGTTTATGAGCAACGGGCCTTCACCAGACACTGAATCTGCTGGCACCTTGGTCTTGGACTTTGCAGCCTCCAAAACTATGAGAAATAAATGTTGTAAACCACCCACTTTATAGTATTTCTAGCAGGCCAAATGGACTAATGCAATAAGCCATTATTAATAGAATAATTCAATAAAATGACCATTTGTTGTCAAACATAATTTTCAAATTCTTAAGACAACATGCACCTCCTCCAGACACACTGTCAAAATTTTAAATGAATTTATAAGGAAATCAACAGGATGCAAAGCCAGTTTATCTTGCTAGTTCATTATTCTGAAAAGCATGGATCTGTGTATATAGAATCAGTGAAAGAAAAGAAGAAATTCAGTATGAAATCACTAAATTAGAACAGTAACAATAACAAAAAAGACTATTTTCTGATAGTGGCAGAGATGACAAACTTTAAGGTGATCTTTCTTGGGCTAACACCATTTGCATTACTACCAGAAGAAATAAACATGTGTATCTTCTTGGCTTCATATAAGTTAAGATCTATGCTTCCAAAGCTATAAAATGTTCTCATGGATACCAGTAAATAGCAAGTCAAAGAAAGTTGTATTTTAATATAGAAGACATTTAGGTGAGCTTGTTAAACAACTCCATAGTTGAACTACACAAATCATACCGTTACCTCTTTCCTTATTCTAAGTTTTGGAGCATTTCTTTCTGAATACTTGGGGCTCCAGTTGAGTCAAAAGTAGAGAAGAAAGCAGGTATTTTAGAGACTTTGCTGAGAAAGAATTTACAAGACTAACACCTATTTCATTGTTAAAGGAATAAAATAAGTTAATACGTGCAAAGTTTTTGGGAAGGCACTTTCTCCAATATCTTTGGTCATTGTCTTACTTTATCCTGAAATAATCTACTTGGAAAGTCCTCTAGGAGGAAATAGTTTTAACAAAATAAATTTGGATTCTTGTATTCAATAATCTCTGAATAGCTACCACATATATTACAAAGTTACATGGTATTTTCCTTCATAGTCTTCCTTGTATTGCTAAGACTTGAGAATGTTCAAGATTTAACACCTGAAATAATTTTTAAAAATCATGCAATAAATGTTAATTGTTTTCCATCAAGAGTCAAAATATATGATCCCATCTTACCTTGGTCTTAAATGGATAATTTATTAAAGCATTTCGCATGTGCCTGAGGAAGTTTATTACAAAGGTAATAGGATACTAGATTTCATTAATGATGAGAAAAAGAATCCTGATTTTTTTTTTCTTTTAAGTAGAACATAGACAGGACAAAATTTGGGATAATTTGGCCTCAAAACAATATTAGTAACAAGATGAATCTCTTTGGAAATATGATACAAACACAAGATTTTGTTGGCAGTTGATGAAAAAAAAAATATGATCATGGGGTTTTTTTGTTAAATAAAACAATCTGGTGATTTTAAAAGGAGCTGTTAAATATAGTAACAACTTCTATTTTAGTGGCTACATAGAAGAGAATTTCGGGCCATCTTATATAATTAAACTTTGATTTTAGCATTGGAATTTGTCCAGCACTGTCCATACGATGTGACAAATGTGAGAAACTTTTCTCCAGGATGCCATTCCTGACCATGAACTTAAGGAAAGGGCTCAACTTTAGTTCCCACAGTGCCTGGTTCATAAATATAACATTTATAAAAAATGCTATATTTTTGTTTTATTTCACAAAAAACAATGAAAAAGAGAACATGATCGTATCTTTTACAAGCTTTATATTACAATGTCTCCTACAATAGTATGTTAGCTTTTCATATTCATAACATAGTGCCTGACACACCCCAGATTCTCAATTAATAAATTTCAAATTGTAAAGGAATAAAATAATTCCCACTAATAAATAAATAAATAAAAGATTGGGGAGCATTTTGCCACAAAATGAGGTTAAGGTAAGTTTACTAATACTATTAACATACATATACATATGAATGATACCACTAAAGATAAAGTTTTGGAGCTTTTTTTGGCTGAGCACAGGGAACTTTATTGATGTTACATGACAAGGTGAGGCTCCCTGGGCCCCTCCTATTCTTTAGGGGATCTGGTGTAGAAACTGTGCTGAGGGGAGATTCTCAGTGAGTTGGGGGACTGTGTAGGCTGGGCCACCCCAGCAGCTGAGGGCCTCTCTCTTTCTCTCGTGCTCTGGCTGGGGCTGGGGTCCAAGGGCTCTTACTCCTTGGAGGCCATGTGGGCCATAAAGTCTATCACCAAATTGATTGTTGTTGCTATAGCCAAATTCATTGTCATGTTAGGCAATGAGTTTGACAAAGTGGTTGT
The DNA here is from genome assembly GCF_000181295.1 of Otolemur garnettii. NCBI lineage: Eukaryota > Metazoa > Chordata > Mammalia > Primates > Galagidae > Otolemur > Otolemur garnettii. Next base: position 2,160,351 of record NW_003852488.1, on the reverse strand, counting down.
TGAGGTCAATGAGGTCATTCAGCATCAAAGATAGAAGAATGGATTTGGAGGAGACAACTTGGTGCTCAGTGTAGGATGCCCTTAAGGGGCCCTCCAATGCCTGTTTCACCACTTTTTTGATATCATCATATTTGGCAGCCTTCTCCAGACAGCAGGTGAGGTCCATGACTGACACATTGGCAGTGGGGACATGGAAGGCCATGCCGGTAAGCATCCCATTCACCAGGGATGATGTTCTAGAGAGTCCTGCAGCCATCACAGCACATCTTCCCAGAGGGGCCATCCATAGTCTTCTAGGTGGCAGTGGGGACATGGAAGACCATGCCAGTGAACTTCCCATTCAGCTCAGAGATGACCTTGCCCACAACCTTGGCTGTAGCAGTCAAAGGAAGGATGATATTCTGGTGAGCCTAGTGGTTGTCATGCCACAACCTCCCAGAGGGGCCATCCACAGTCTTCTGGGTGGCAGTGAAGGCATGGACTGTGGTCACAAATCCCTCCATGATGCTAAAGTTGTCATGGACTAAGCAGTTGATGATGCAGGAAGCATTGCTGACCATGTTGAGGCTGTTTTTGTACTTATTGTAGTTCACATCCATCATAAACATGGGGGCATCAGCAGAAGGGGCAGCAATCATGATCCCTTTGGAAACCCCCTGTAGGTGAGCCACAGCTTTCTCCATGGTGGTGAAGACACCAGTAGATTCCACAACATAGTCAGCCCCTGACTTGCCCCATTTGATTCTGATGGGATCTCGCTCCTGGAAGAAGGTTATGGGATTTCCATTGATAACAAGCTTTCCATTTCAGCCTTGACTATGCCCATGGAATTTGCCATGGATGGAATCATACTGTAACATGTAGACCATGTAGTTGAGGTCAGCGAAGGAGTCATTGATGGGGACAATATCCACTTTGCCAAACTTAAAAGCAGCCCTGGTGACCAGGCACCTAATACAACCATAGCCATTTATTCCGACCTTCACTTTCACCATGGTGCCTCAGGGATGCAGCTAGCACTGCAAGAGAAGTGGCTCTCTGATAAATGGGAGGAGAGCCCACTAAAGATCATTTACTTCACTTTTTCCATATCTCCAGTTCTCTCCTCTCCCTGGAGGTTGATACTTTGGGTTCCAAGGGATTGAACATAAATCTATAATCACAAGGATAGCATTTTCCTGAGTTCTGTGAGGCAGAATAGCCAAGTATCAGACATGAATGTGGTTTTGGGAAATCTCTGAAATTGCCATTGGTGCACAAATAAGGGAACTCTCATGAAGGCTGTTATTCTGATTCTGTGGTTTGGCTAACAACCTACAACTACTTAGAGGAAATACTATTTATGTTTAATTTTTCTTTTGCACTTTCATAGAGGACAAAACTATCATAGTAAAAGATCTAATCATGTTCAAAAGTAAATAAGATAAACAGGTAGATGAGGAAGGTGATTCCAGAAGACAACAGACCATAAAGAGTTTCAGAGTTAAGAAATAGACCCGGCATGGTAGCTCATGACTGTAATCCTAGCACTCTGGAAGGCCAAGGCAGGTGGATTGCCTGAGCTCAGGAGTTCAAGACCAGCCTGAGCCAGAGCAAAATCTCATCTCTAAAAATAGCAGGGCATTGTGGTAGGTGCCTGCAATCCTAGCTACTCAGGAGGCTGAAGACAGAATTGCTTGAGCCCAGAAGTTTGAGGTTGCTGTGAACTATAACACCATGACACTTTAACAAGGGTGACAAAATGGAAAAAAAAAAAAAAAGAAATAGAGAAGTTCTCTCTCGTGACTGTCTGCATATTTGCCATGTTGTGTGAGTACTCAGAGTAGGAAGAAGAAAGTCATGTCTGGGAGCAGGAGGGTGAAGGGAAGAAGAAAGCAAGGCTGGGAGCAGGAAGGTGGAGGGAAGTCAGCTATTAGAAGTTGTCTGCAACTATCACAGTTGGTATAGCCATATCATCTAATATGATAACTCCAATAGCTCAGTGCAGGAAAGGAATGTGCCCACTTGAAGTAAGTAGAACATTCTTCTCACTTCAAAATGGATGATTTGTATAAATCATTCTCCCTGCCTCACATATTTTGATAAACATCATTCATAATCAAAGGCATTGCCATTGAAAATGAATATTCTTTTACACTTTAAATCTTTCTGAAGAGAAAGACCATATTCTAAACATTGTTTTGTCTCTGTTTTGTTTGTGTTTCTTCCATTTTTCTCTACTGATGACTTAGTAGACATCAAACAACTACCATAATTCCAAGGATAATGATAATAACATTTGCTGTGTGCTTGAAGAAAACCACACAAGGATTGTCAATCAGAGCTCCAGACCAAATCATTGAAGTAAGTAGTAGTCAATAGTCAGGGCTGTAGGTAAGTCAAATTTTAGGGACTATAGAATTCAAGGAAAGCCAGGAATTTGGGGAGTCTTGACTAATGAGGCAGTTCAAAGCAGAACTATTATGTATATATAACCATGAGATATACAGGAAGGCCAGAATCAGGCTAAAGAAATAGATTATATGAATATCACCAATTTTTAAGGAGGCTGTCCTAGTCTATGAAGTTGTCTTAGAATGTGGGGAACTTTAGCACCTATTCTCCGTAAGCAGGAAAAAGTACAGTGTACCTCTATAATGATACATGTCTACACAGACATGATTACAGGATTTATGGAGAATGCATTGTGTTGCATTAAACAACATCTAAAATGAAAAGTGAAGGCCAAATGCTATTTCTGCTTCAAGAATACCAAAGAATATCTCTAAGAAATTAGAATGATGTTTAAGGTAATTTTTGTGTTTATCTACATATGCAAAATCCCAGAAACAGCCATTAGAAGACACCTAACACAGGAAGCCTCAAAAGAGTCTTACATTTCCTTAATGTTTTAAGACAAAAACCACAAATTCAAAGTTTCAGCCATAGTTTCACTCACCTGAGATAGATTAAGTATACAAGCTTATCTTGAATTCTCCATTACATTCTACAAATAAATTCAACCAGCTCTGAAACTGAAGATAGTAAAATACAGTACAAAACTTTATTATGTAATCAGGAACATTTCAAATCCCTTAATAGAGGATCAGGGTATAACAGAAACTCAAATGAGGGTCTCCTTATAACAAGGTGAAGGGCAAACAAGCAAAGCAAATGAAAGGATTAGAAAGGAAACCACACAAAGTTAAGAAAAGTGAATCCTGCCCAGCATATGATAAATGTACAATACTCCAACATGATGTTCTCTCTATACAGAATGCATTTCTCAACTTATTTGCCCCTTTGCCCACTGAACTTACTTATCTTCCAAATTTCAGCTCCAGTGCCTTTGTTTTCTCCAGACAAGACTTATATCATTTCTAGTCAGTTTCCTTTACTATTTGTTCCCCCTAGAACTTCATCTTCTTATTTTAAATCACACATTTTAATTTTTAATGATATAGTCATCTATGCAAACTTCTCTCTTCTAGATAGGTTCTTTGTCTATCTCTATTCATCATTTTAACTATATAACCTAGAATATAGTTTTTCACATGTGGAAAGTTCAAATATATTTCTTGAGTGGCTGAATCAATGAATGAATGTCCTTGCCAACAGAAGGCAGGACTAACAGCTCCAATTAAAATAAGCAAAATACAATGCAGTTGTCCAAAAAGATAAGAATAACACACAGGAAAAAAAAAATCAGAGGGAAATGAAAGACAAAGAATACTACTGAAATTTCCTCTTTCAGAAAAAAATTTTTTAATTAATTAAAACTGAGGATTTGTCTTCCTTTGAGCAATGTCTCCTGTAGACCAAATTCCAAAATCATACCACATGCTAAAGACTGTACAGTAATTTCACTGTGCCAGTGGAGGATGGTTTTAAAGATGGTCTCAGTTTTGTTCCCATCACACTCAGCAGTGCTAGTGCCTCTGAAGCTCCCAGTCATGACTGTGAAGAGTTGGAGAAGAACTCAGTGAAAATGGCTAAAGGCTAGGAAAGAGATACCATAATGAAAGCCTAAAAGAATCAGGATTATTTCATTCCCAGAAAAAAATAAATTTGGCAGATTACATACTAGAGTAGAATGGATGGTAAGCATCTTTTCTGCATTCCCAGGGGCATGGGTAAGGTAGGAAGGATTCAAACTTAGCATCAGGAAACCTCCCTCTATGCCAGCATACCCACCATCTTACTGTCACTCGCACCAGATGGCCTTCCACTTCTCAGAGCTAAGCCTCCTCCATCTTTCTACTCCTGGCTCTACTCCCTACAAGTTCTTCTTGCAAAACAAATTCCTCTGACTACAAAAGTTTGGTAAAAATTCTCTCATGCCACATCATTCTCATTATTGCGACAACTATTTTAATCTCTTTCTCTGAAATATTTTCCAAGTATTTGATTAAGACAAGAAGCCTCGAAAGGCCTTGCATTTCCTTACTGTCTTAAGTCAAAAACAACATTTACCAGTGTGGTTGAAGCACACGTGTATTGGGATATGCACTCAGGAAGACAAGATCTTTAAGAGGATACACGTAGAAGCCAGGTTGTGCTGTTGCCTTCTGCTCAAACTTAGACCCCACTTTCAATCTACCTTTTAAGTTCTTTGTCAGTTGCAGTCCTGATTAGAGGCAAGTAAGTGAAGATAAGAGAAGATTAGGTTGCAACATCCCTTTCAGATTTAGAACAACGTGTCCTGAAATAAGGGAGGGTCATCAGTTTTATTGAGATTTATATATATGCTAACCAACATATTACATAAGCTTGATCCTAGCCTTGGACTTCTTTTTGCCTTGTTCATACTAGCCAGTACCAATATGAGTATAGAAAAGCTCAAAAGGAAGAAGGCTGAAGGGTGCTGAGAACATCTTTTCTGACTTAAGTATTGGTAGCTACTGGTAGTCTCAGTTAGAAAACAAACAAATGATTATTTTCCTTTATTGACTCACCATCCTCCATCTCTCAAAAAAACAGTGATTTGGGGCTTTACTCATATAATGTACAAAAGAGTGCATTAAATTTAGGGTCCTAAGACTCACCATAAATTTTTCCTTCACATCTTTGACAAGTTACATAGAGCTGCTATCTTGATATGTCTACTTGCTTTGAATATTTTAAATTACAATGTCATATTCCAGAAAAACATTCTCATTTATTCAACAAATCTAATGAGACAATCAGGAACAAGACCAATTTCAATGCCTTTTTCAAACGTTCCTACAGTGAGAAGTTACAAAAACTTATGCAATTTGCCACATCTGGGTAGATAACTAGTAATAATATTGCAGGATCAAATAATAGGTCAACTTTTAGTTCCTTGAGAATTCTCCAAAATGTCATACCACAAAAATAAGTAAGTGAGGTGATGGTTATGTTAATTAGTTTGATTTAAGCATTCCACATTGTATATCAAATCATCACATTGTACCCCATAAATGCATACAGTTATGATTTAATAAAAATTAAGTACAACAAACAAAATAATGGAAAAGATTCCCACTTTCACCTTTCGTTACAGATCTCATTTAGTTCCCTGATCAATTTTTTTCCCCTTAATACCTGCCAAATTAAAGAAGGAAACAGATATAGCAGAAATGTGGTAAAAGCCTATTACTATAAGAAGCTCCCTAAATTGAAAAATGTTAAACTTCTTACATAGGAAGGAAAAAGATTTAAGAAATAGATATTATCTTGCCACGGAGGGTCGATTATAAGTACCACCACTAAATTTAGATGATGAAGTGTTGTCTGGCTCTTACAATTTACTTATCCATACATCAGTTGTTTCTCTTACTAAATATTACCCGTCTGATAATCAGGTATAGAATTACTACTACTAATTTGACTCATTATAAATCTTAAGGGCTAACTGAAACCATTTATACAAAGTCCAATAGCTTATATTACAAGAACTCAAGCGAATTTATTTTAACATCAATAAATAAACAACAAATAATAAAACTAGCATATCAAAATTATTGACTAGTTTTAATCTAGGAAATTTAGAAATGAACCCTTAGCAGAGTCAGAATTCTTCACGAGGACAAACCAAAGGCATCCTATACTCTCGAAAGCCTAAGAATGATTTATGCTCTAAATTTTATGAGTGTGTGTATGTGTGTTTTAGATGGGGAGGATAGATTTTTCTATTTCCACATGAGTCAAATTAATTCTTGGAAATGTATATAACAAGACCCATCTCTATACCAAAAAAGAGCCCAAAGGGAAAAATAAGAAAAAAGCAATTAAGAAGGGATTATAATAAGACCTGATTTATAACCTTAAGTGCACTGTTCAAATATTCTAATAAGCCGCGTACTTCCTTTCTGTGATTTCATTCTTATCACACAGGACTGAACAGAACAAAAGTTACAAATACCAAAATCACCTACATCACTCAAGTGGAAGTAGACACGAAAAAAAGTCATCTAAGCAACTTTGGGGCTCAGTACTAACAAACGATTTTATTTCATATGACCACCTTTGTAACATTTTTCTCTAGAACCAATGAATTTAAGGCTGCCACAGTATTTCATCTTTTGGTCTGCATTTATAGACCACATTGAGGGAGGGGGAAATGCCTGTGTCAGAGTCCAACAAGAAAGAATTTGCACTACGCTTCCAACTTTCTAATTGTATAAATATTCATGTTTCCAAACTGCATGTAATAATTAAAATAGTGTGTTCTACTTCAAGAAAATCCATATTTCATATTGGGCATTACCCATAATAACATGGAATGAAAGTACATTTCTATGCCCTGTTACACGTGCTTTTCATTTAATGTCTAAAAACGATATTGCCATGTGATAGGCAACCGATGAAAGCAAGTTGACAGAAAAAGACCTTGGAAGTCTAACGTCTTCTTAAATAACTGTTTTCATCAAAATAGATTAAATTTAATCAGGTCAAGGATCCCTCCTTAAGGCAGCAGAGGAAAGTTTCACCCAAGCTTGTGATAGAGTGACCTTATGCACACAAGAAAATATGAAATGTACAAGAAATGCAACGGTATGGTGGGCTGAATTAAATCCATTTTCCTGTTGCAAGAGGTCTTAAAAGAATCCTACCGTCAAATGTCAATGGTTTTCATAATATCTCATTGGTCCTCCATATTTTCCTTCATCCTTGTTATGCTTTCCCAACTCTGTCTGTTTTAACATTCACAAATTTCATAAGAGGGAAACACAAGGTTACCTGGTACTTCTTCATAAAATGAAACTAACACCGCTGAAACCCAGCTACTATCACTTCTTCACTGCAGAATTAGGGAACTTAAATGGAAGACATGGACTATTTTTCCAAGATAGCTTCCTTTTATAAGTCCTCTATCAAATACCAAAAAAAAAAAATGGTGCTGGGCACATTGCACATTGTCACTAATCCTCCTTGCCAATGACAATCTTGTGATACCATTGCAGAGACAGCATCAAAAGCCAGATCTTTCTGACTTCAAAGCCCCGCCTTTTTTCTTTTTCTCCAGCAGACCAAGTTTCCTGTCTTTGGAGCCCACACTGGAATTCCAAAAGGGTACAGGATTCCAATGTTCCAGCTGAACTGGGTGAGCAAAACAGCTTTGTACAGTCCTCAGAGCCAAAAACAGAAGACAATTCTTGCATATTTGGAAGAATATCTCTTGTATATAACACAAATACAATACAATGCTTTTATGGAATAGGATTCCCTCCACAAGGATAATACATGTAGAAGCTAACTGATGGAAAGATCAGATCATATTGAAGGAGGTCGCCCGTGGTTGCAGTTATAAACATAACAGAAAAGCAGAAATCTAATCTCGGGATATTTAAATGTGAAGAGGACAAGAGGCCTCAGGCGAGGCCTTTTCCCCAATCACCCCCTCAGATGGCCAACCTAAATGGAAGAAGAATATGATGTCAACTTTATCCATTCAGGGGACTAAAGAATCTCTCCACTTAAAGTGGAAAATGCCTATGTTATCCTGTCTCACCTCACTGCCAAGTGAATCGTCAAGGTGAGACCCACCTCTGTTTTAACCTGAACCATAAATAGCTCTGTTTATTGTCTTGTCCTTCCAGAGCACCCAAGTTTCTCCCTTTGCTCCAAGTGAGCCATCTGCCACTCACTTTATTTAGTCTAATGGTTAATAAATAATTCTTGAATTTCAAATAGTCCTCCTTGGTACAAAGGGAGAGTTTTCTTGATTCTTATTGAAACCCTGCTACTATCATTTCTTCAACACAAGAACATTGTTATAATTTTTGCTGAAACAATTACTCACCAAGATATTAATGCGAAAAGCAATGTTTCAGTTTGATTTATAAGACAATCAATGAACAAGCACGTGCTTTTAATACCACTCTAATCAGGGGGATTTGTGAAGGCAGCGAATTGGCCTGATTTGATTATTGAAGCTCATTAATGAAATCCCCCAGGCCTTGGGGGGGATTTCAATACTATATAAAAATAATCCTGAAAATGTGGTTATTCCTGGTTTACTCTATTATGCCTTTTTAAATTATCTACAGTGTTTAACAACAACATTAATACATTCTAAAGAATTGCCACAGAAATACAGACATTATTAGCAGATAAGCACATATTGCATATGAGATATTTGGAGTGGCAGTGTTCTCACACTGGACAAGGATCTGTTGTCAGTGTTTTGTAAGTGACAGTTAAGACTTGTAAAGGTTTGGCCATGAATTTCCATGATGGACAGAAAATATTCCTGTAAGAATAAACCAAACAGCAAAATATTAAAAGAAAAATTTATTTAAAACTCCATAATACAATATGACGATGGGCATATTTTTCTTGGACATTAAAACTATTATAGAAATATTTTCAAACATTTATGTTAAGTATATGTCTATTATTCCTGTTGTTTGAAAGACATCCCACCTTAAACTCTGAGAAACTTTTTAAAAGATTAAAAAGTTCTCAAGTGACTACAAAAACTAATATAATTTCTATTGCTTCCAATTTCAACAGCCAGATTCACAAGCTTCATCTGATTTTCAACAACTAATTTTCTAGGTTTAAAGAAAAAGTCCTAATAGCTAAGCTTTCCAATAAGCTGTTCTTTAGAGGTCTGGTTTGATAATTACTCCAAGCCCCATAAGAAATGCAGCATTCCCAGCACAGACCTAGCAGCACACCTGTGTCGTCTGCACAGCCTGGGCCTCCTGTAATAGCCATAGGAGCATTTCCAGCCCTATGTGTCTTTGGGTCTCCTCCATTCACAGAGGAAGACAAAGGGAAATGTTCTGAGGTACATTAATTGATGTTTGTCCAAACATTATGAAGTAATAATCCACAGAAGCCACAGAAGCCTTTACAAGGCAAAGTCAAGGGAACAATCAGAGTTTTGAGTGGATTATTGCAAGTCCACACCCAGGCAAAGCTGACTTATAGCTTTTCATCCTTCCACAATGATACTATAAATAAAGCAAAGAAATTTTTGTTCTCTTATAATCCCCTCTATTATGTGGTCTTGTACTCCGTCTCACGCAATTGGTGCATTCTACACTGCAAGCTTGTCGTGAGGCAGGGACATGTTACAGGGCTGTCTGTTGGCCCCACACCATAAACCAAGGGGACCTTAAAGGTCTGGCAAGTCCCTGTTATGTGAATCTCTGCAGGATCAGGAAAGAACTCATAAATCCAAAGGGGGGAAAAGTGTTTGGCAAGTAGAAGTTAAAATGCACCAAAAGCACTGTCAGGCTAAACCAGAAATAACTCTCGGTTAATGCTCAGTGGGATGCTCCAACTTTTGCTTCTGTTTATCAAAAATAATGAGCATTCATACGCATAAAATGGTATTGTATGCCTCTCCTTCAAACTACACAAAGAACAAGCTTTAGCTGTTTATAAAAGAGGAATGAACACACTGTATCTTGGACAAAAATTGGTGTAAACTTCTGTGTAATCATTTCAGCTGCAGAGATCTGTGAATGCGAACACCAAATAAGGATATAAATAGACTTCCTCCTATTGTGAGTCCTTGTTTATATAAAAGAAGATCTTAAGGCATTACCAACTTTTTGTGTTCACTTAATTACTTGAAACTACATAAATATACATATGTTAAGAAAATAAGTTAAGTAAAACCTCTCAACTATGCTTATTTCAACTGCCTTCGGTCATTCCTATTTAGTCCTTTAAAAAAATCAGAGTGTGAGTGCATAGTGCTTCTGTGTGTGTGTTGCCTCTGTCCCTTCAACTTGGCAGAAAGCCCACTTTACCATTCATTTGGTCAGGATACAAAGCTAACAATCATGCCTGATTTAAGACAGACAACAGGGAGTCAACCTATTAATAACACAGTAAATATAAAGTGATATGGGAAGTATTTAATCTGTCCTCTTGTCACCACTTTGGAAAAATGTTTAGAGACATTTTACAAAGGTTATTCAGAAATTTCTCACACTATGCCATAGAGGATTCTATGACTATAAATTCAGCTTTAGGTAGAACAGAAACAGAAAATAACTATCTGCTAAATTATTGAATAGCCATCAGGAAGACAGAGTTCTATGCACGGGTGTCTGCATGTGTGAGAGAGAGAGAAAGAAAATTTTCTCCACTCAGCTGAGTCTAAGAGGACTAAGGTGGAAGAAATTGTAGGAAGATTTTTCCACTGTAAGAATGAATCAGAAGAATCAATATGTATGTTATTGCCTGCAGTCTTTCTCTCTCTTTATTTAAAAAAATAAATAAAATCTCAAAAAAGAGATTTTGACTTATCACTGATTGGCAGAGAAACTGGTTGCTCTTGGGTGAGTCATCCAATGACTAGCAGGTAGGGAGAGGTCATTGGGTCATGTTGCTTTGCTTGAGTCTGTAGTATGACATTTTTTCCTTAAAAAGGATGTAAGCAGATCAGTATGGAAATAGACTTACAAAGACATTATCAAGAGAAAGTTTGGAATAAAATGACAAAAATGTCTACTCATAGTTTGAGAATGAAATGACCACCTTTTCCAGAAAGTGTACTTAGTTTCTGAGTAGGGGCAATCTTCTACCCAGACAGTTGATAATCTGGAGGAGGACAAAGATGATCCCAATTGCTTTGACATATGTGAAGTAGACTGCATAACAAAGTCCCTTAGAGAGGCCCTCTCACTGACCATATGGAAGATCATTAGTCAATGAGCCCTCACCTTCACCAAACCAGTATTCCATGTATAGAAGGGAGCCCAGTTCCAAAAGCTGTGTGGTATAATTGATATGGAGACTGCTATGGCCTAGAAATGGGACCACAACCATCACTGGGTTGGTAAAGGCTGAGAATATATCTAATATTGAAAGATAAGGGCATCACATTTTTTTATTAAATCACAGGTGTGTACATTAATACTATCATGGAGTATAGTGTGTTGTTTCTATATATAGTTTGAAATACTTTCATCCAACTGGTTAACATAGCCTTCATGTCATTTTCTTAGTTTTTGTGTTAAGACATTTATATTCTTCATTTAGAGAGATTCACATGTACCCTTAAAAGATGAACCATAGACATGATCCCACCAATCACCCTCCCTCCACCCATCTTCGTCCCCCCCTGTTTTTTTTTTTTTTTTCTTTGACATCAGAAGCTGCCTTGGCTGCTGGACCAACCCAGCTTTACCACCAATTTTCCACTTGAGCAAGAGTTGAGGAAGACTACAGGGAGGGGAAAGTATCAGTATAAAAACCAAGTCTAGGAAAACAGAGTTCCCTTGCCAATATACGGTAAACTTGAACTCTTGCACATGGCACGTAACACTAGTCGACAACCACCTCCTTCCCCTCCTCCACACATGTGCTGTGCTGTAGACATATCAGAAGTCAGCTAATTTCTCCAGCCCTCCAGGCGCCCTGCACAAACCTGTGCATTTGCACGTGCATTTAGTTGACCCTGCCGGATTTGCCCTTTGCTCCCCATTCCAGCAAGTGCATTCCTGCTCATCTCCCAGCACCAAATCCATTTCCTTTCTAGCTCTTCATTATTTTCCAGTTACTTTTAACATTCTTTCAGCGCTGCACTTTTCACATCATGCCACACAGTTATTTATTTGTATACATCTGTCTCTGAGACAGAGAGCACCCAAAAATCAGGACTTTTTCTTACTTACCTATATTGCTGGTATAGTGCTTAGTTGGTTTTATCAAAAGGAGGGTGCAATGTAGAAAGTTAGAAAAAACATTAATCTTAAAAATTATTTTACTTATTTATTTTTTGAGACAGAGTCTCACTCTGCTGCCCAGGCTCGAGTGCCGTGGAATCAGCTTAACTCTCAGGGTTTAAGCAATCCTCTTGCCTCAGCCTTCTAAGCTGGCACTATGTGTACCCACAACAACAGAAAACTATTTTTTTCTATTTTAGTAGAGATGAGAGCTCTTTCTTGATCAAACTGATCTTAAACTCCTGAGCTCAAAGGATCCTCCTGCCTTAGCCTCTCAGGGTGTTAGGATTACAGGTGTGAGCCACTGCACCTGGCCATGATAAAAATTATTAATGGAAAAAAGATTTTTCACAAATTAGACATCTACCAGATATCCCGATCAGTAAATAGATCATTTCTAAGTTCCTAAGCAGAAAGAAAGAAAATATTTGTCTTAAAACATTGGAATGGCAAGAACACATTTGAAAAAAATGGAAGAAACAAGGCAAAAGCATTCTAACAATGCAGGTGGTCATAAAGTTTGTGTGCAATTTACAATAGCCGAAATTGCACACAAACTTTATGGGCACCCCGTATAAAGAACAACACTTCCTCCTCCCCACAGGAGCCCTCAGGATAGACTTTGTCACTGAAGGAGGAAGATCAAGATTAAAGGTGAAGTAAAAAAAAAAAAAAATAGTTTCAAAATGAAGGTTTAAGTGACAGCAGAAAGAGCTTTGTAAGACTTCCTAGAGACAGCAGCAGCAGCAACAGAAAATGACAAGGAGACTGAGTCAAAACAGGAGCCAGGGCTGTGGAGTGACTTTTCACAGCCACCACAAGACAGACTAGGAGTTAAAAAGCTGGAGACCAAGTCTGACCCACTGGGTTTCAGTTCCACCACCCCCATTTATCAAATCTGTGAATTTAGGAATATTACTTTTCCTCTGTGTTATTTATGTTTTAAAAATGGTGATAACAATAGTATTTACCTCATCTCATTCCTGAACATTAGCGAGGAAGAATATCCCAAAACTGAGAATACTGCCTATGAAAAATTAGCTTGGGAATGTTCCTTTAGGTGAGCCTGTCCTGGCAAAGGTTAGGCTGTGCACTTTATAACACCTTAGTCTTAGGACATAAGACAAAGATTCAGAACCATAGAATAACCACTCCTTTAAACAAACCAACCAGAATATGATACCCAGTAAATCCCAGTAAATATGATACCCACTAAAACATATACTGATTTTTCTTTTCCATGGAAAACTTTATAAAAAGTAAGTTAAGCCGTAAGGGCAGTTTAATACCAAATCGATGAAGCAAAGGAGGTCAAATTGTTCAGGAGACCTACATGCGGAATGTAATCAGCAGTCAAGTATAGAGGAAAATGGGGCGTGAAACAAAATAGACCTGATCAGGGTCTTCAAACTTTTTAAACAGGGGGCCAGTTCACTATCCCTCAGACCATTTGAGGGCCTGACTATGAGCCCAAGGATGGGTCAGCTGCTAAGCAGGACAGGCAGTGGCGGCAAAAATACCCGGTGGGCCAGATAAATGTCCTTAGCAGACTGCATGTGGCCAGCAGGCCGTAGTTTGAGGACCCCTGAATCCTGTCTGTAAGAGTTACTATGTAGAAGAATGGACTTCAAATAGGCCTACAGCCAGGGCTTTGTAAGAGATGACATTCCTGGGACTTTGACCTTTGATACTCACCCAGTCACACCATAAGTACTCAAGAGTATACTGAGATTATTTTGTACCAGTGACTTAAGTAACTACTAGCAGAAGATCACATAGACTTAAAAAAAAAAAAAACCCTCAGCTCATCTGGCAGAATCATCACACTGAGTGGCATGTATGGCCTGCACCTGTACCTCCGTCTGGGCGTGAGCTGCGTCGCCTCCTGCTTTGTATAATTGGGACTATAAGCTTCCACATCCTTTGTGACTAAAGGCACATCACATCCTTTCACTTAATGTCTTTGGTGTCTCTCTATCAATCATTTCACTAAACTGTGATTGCACTATTGTGACAATCCATATTATCTATATGACCCTAGACAAATTGCTTAAATTTCTGAGTCCCAGTGCCTCATCTGCAGTATCGGGCATGTGATAGCAGGTTAACACATGATAGCAATGAGTATAAAATGATTTTCATAATCTCTCAAGTTCAACATCTTTTATCTTTATGCATACTTTTTTTGGTATACTCATTCATCAAGTCACAGCCATTTAAGATATTTATTCTAGGAGCCCTCCTTTTTATCTACATAGGTTTAGAAAATACAAATATTATATCCCTCATAGTCTTGGAAGTTTGTAAAATACATTAATATATTAAAGATCAATAATTCTTAAAAGAAAGAAACATGAAATACTTTAACTCAATATTTGCTAAATTACTGCCTCTCACACTGTTTTTCTTCCCTCATAGTACATCTCTTCATATCTTTCAAAATTTACGTTCATGGGACACAGTTTAAGGAAACCAGGTGCACACACCGAAGCCAAAACTCCTTAATCTGAAACCCAATGTTCTTTACCTCAACATTTCAATATGGCCCAAATCTCCTTTATTGCATCGTCTTATTTACTTTCTTCTATAAAACCTCTGCCAAACTTATCCATCAGTTATTTCCTCAATAGATTTTGTATTTCCTACCTTTGGCTTTTTCAGCTTTTTGTGCCCAGCCCCTCAGCCCCTATTCCTCTCCCTCCAAGAATGTCGATGGCCCTCTTCCCATCCACCCAATTCCTACCTGATTCCTGAGATTCAGCCAGACCCAGCCTCCCTCAACCACTGGGCTCGCTCTCTGTTCTTGTACAATAATTATTTTGGCTTGATATATTTTCCTCTTCAACTAGATTATTATTAAAATTCCTTAATCATATCTCTATGTCTCCATATATCTTAGAGCATCTGACTCAGTACCAGAGCAATGTAATATTAACCTCAAAACTATTTAGTCTTTGTTTTAAGGAAGTTGGCTTCTCTCTAATAACATAAATAGGTCTAAAGGAGCTTTTGGTTTTGGCTATAGTAAGTCAGACAACACAAATATTCAAAAGCTGGATTGGAAAGCTTTAAAAAGAAATTAAATTATTCTGAAGCTTTAAGCTCTTCCATTACTAACTAAGACCCCATGCAAGGCATGAAAAGTTTTGACTTTGAAAAGATTCAAGATGGTCAAAGGTGGTTTTCTGATAAGCTCTATGATGATAAATACTGATACCAAATATTGATGTTTAGTGAGGATAACAACAATATATTTCTAAATTGTTTTATTTCCTTAAATTTGATTTATTTTTATGGTGATTTAGGTACAAAACAATGTAATCAAAATGTACACTTTTTTTTTTTTTTT
>NW_003852488.1:2124972-2144848 GCF_000181295.1 Otolemur garnettii | reverse complement strand
TTGCCCTTTACAATGTAAGTAGGAATCATCCAATCCAGGGGTCCTCAAACTTTTTAAACAGGGCACCAGTTCACTGTCCCTAAGACCGTTGGAGGGCCAGCCCCGGGATGAGTTGGCTGCTAAGCAGGACAGGCAGCAGAGGCAAAAACACCCAGCGGGCCGGATAAATGTTCTAGGCAGGCTGCATGAGGCCTGTGGGCTGTAGTTTGAGGATGCTTCTAATCCATCCAGGGCCTGCAGAGATAGCAAACTGTGGGACTTCCCAGCCTCCAAAATCACACCAGCTAATTCCTTATAACTAGTGCCTTTCTAGCTCTCACTCTCACCTTTTTTTACACCCTATTCATTCTATTTCTCTGGAGAACCCCAACTAACACAAGGCATGTTAATGTTCTTTCTTTGACAGGATCCTTTGTAAGGACGCATGGATAACTTTAAAGACAGATCGGTGGTCTGCTCGCACAACATCTAAATTTCTAAGCTGCTACTACATCTTATGCATGGATTGATCTAAACAGTTTCTGTATAAGCCTGGTAAAAAGTGTTTGATGTTTTTTATAAATGGTTTTCAATTCTGCAATGAAATCTTATTGACTGAAAACATCCATGTAATATAGCTATTCTGCTGGTACTATTTGACAGAGTGTGTTTCTATCAGAAGAGAACAATGGGTTTTGAAAACAAACAAGAATATAGAAAAAGAGATAAGGCTTTGTCTTTCTACACCACACGGGTGTTCAAGAGCTCCAGATTTAAGCATTGTGGAAATTTAGATTAATGCTACACTTGTGCTGTGGCCTTTTCATTAGATAGGAATCTCACATGAGGCCTACCATCCCCATATCCACCCTTTTATTTTCTAAAGACCATGAATTTGGAATACCCTCAAATAAAAAGACTCTAGAAAGGAAACAGTGAAAGAGAGTAAGTTTCAGTAAAGGACACATTCCCTTTACCTATTTGTGCACATGTGGGCATGTGCATTTCCATTTTCTCCTGGTAAGCGCCATAAAGAGGAGTGGCCTTTTATCATTCACCAGTGTATTTCTAGAATCTAACCTGTTAGCACTGTGGACACTTAAAGATTCTAACACTCACCATTTCTCTGGTCCGGCATCTGCTGATTCACAGCCAAGGCTCTAGATATTTATGTCGGTAAAGCTAATTTTCTTTTTGGTTTAACTCAGTAAGAACCAATTCAAAATAAAGAAGAAACACCAAGTAAAACATTTTCAGCAACTGAGGAATAGCAGGACAACCGTCACCTGGCATCTTATTTAACCTTTGGCCCTCGTATCATATTGTTTCCTTTCAAGAAAACCAAATCATTTGTTTTTAGATTAGAATATACAATTTGACATATTAAGGTTTTTCAAAATCTATTTCCCAAACAGGTCAACTTATGCTTATCAAACAAGTAGTTGAGCTCTTTCTATTTGAACTTACTTCTGCTTTTTTTTTTTTTTTTTTGCAGTTTTTGGCCAGAGCTGGTTTTGAACCCACCACCTACGGCCTATGGGGTCAGAGCCCTACTCCTTTGAGCCACAGGACCTGCCCCAAAATGTACACTCTTTATACTTGAATTTTTTTTTTAAATCTTCATCTGTAGAAAAGAAACACTGCCTACTACAAACGTCATTCTTGCTTTCTCATCAAATGAGGAAAAATTCTAGGATTTTAAACCTAGACAGGAATTCTAACAATCTTAGCCCAAGGTCTTTAGTCCCCGAGCCCAATGTAGTTCTGTCTGTCCACTTTCTCACTCCGCTAAATGCTGAAAAGCAATATAAACCTCAGGGAAGCCAGGTCAGCATTTCATTTCTATATAGTTGCATGTTAAAAATTGAGTAATTCTAAAAGTAGATATTATATGTGGGGAAAGAATGATGAGTTCACAATAGAAAGGATGTTTGTTATTATTGAGAGATTTGTCAGAAAAGTCGAAGATAAAAGAGTCAGAGTGAAATGGCTAATCAGTACACATGAAGCATCAGTATACTTATAGGAGAAGTGAAGACAGTTGCAGTTTTGTATGCGATTGGTAAGAGTTTGTTTCTGTTCTGGTTCTGATCAACTCTAACTTTGAAATAGAAAGTATCTGCTATTGGTTTAGCCAATTTTTTTTTTCTTTTGCAGTTTTTGGCTGGGGCTGGGTTTGAACCTGCCACCTCTGGTATATGGGGCCAGCACCCTACTCCTTTGAGCCCCAGGCACCGCCTGGTTTAGCTAACTTTTTTCCCAAATGTGTTGCTTCATCATGTAACTCCTTTAAATGTATCACTGAAAATTAATATCATAGAAATTAAAAGGCAAAATTCAATCAGAACTCTACTAACAAAGAAAGACTAAGAGTTGTCTTTCTTCCAGAAAGAAGAAAGAAAGAAAGATTGAATACTCTCCCCAATGAAATGAGCTAGAAATTATATAAAAATCTGCATGTGGTACTTGCATATATTGAACATCATATATTACATCAAATAATCCTCATCGCCTACATTTTTGGATGATTCATTCATAGAATAAACTTTTAGTAGATACATTCTTTATGAGATAGATAGACTATTTTGGAGACACATGGTCTTAAACAGGGTAGAGGACCTGGGCTTAACAGCAATTGTGGCCAACAGAAAAAGTTATTTGAAGCACTGAATCCTACGAAACGATGCATAGATACATACATACCTCAAATATTTGGTTCTAACTCAAAACATACAAGTGTATACTCAGTGGCCAATCTTCTGATGTTAGGCCAAAAATATTTTTTTCCTAGCATGAACCATATGCAAAAGGCAATGTTTAAGATTGCCAATTGCTCTCTTTAAAATGAAGACTTCAATATAATTGAGAAGCAATACAAGTGTATACTTTTCCTAGATGTTTAAAATGTCTTCCAATATCTTCCAATTTGTCTTGGTCACACTAATTTGAAAGCAATTATTTTAGCACTTGCTTGATTGAGTCTTCTGAGCAACACTGTTTATTTGTTTTGCATTTATATCCCATTCATTTCTCTAAAACTTCTAATTAAATTCTATAATTTCAAAAGACAGCATATTTGAAATAGTTCCATCTTTAAAGACACTATGAAAAGTTGCTCTTGGACTTGTAGAGCAGAAACAAGAGCTTTTCCCAGGACTACCAGCCTTTTTGTTGATAGAAAATCTATTTCACATCTCATGTTTCTTCCTTCTATAACTACAAAATTTCTGGTACACACTGGTAACTGTTTAGTCAATAGTGATTGACTGAAGGAAACCACACAAGTGATTAGCCAAACTTTACATGCATGAAGTTACAGACTGCTATATTTCTTAGGAGGCAGCACAATTATTAAAAAGGGTATGGAATTGTGGTCAGGCAGATCAAGAATGTGGATGCCAGTATATGACTTCTGGCAAATTATTTAACCTTTCAAAGTCTTAATCTGTCACCTGTATTGTGGGGGTAATAATATCAACCTCAGGGAGCTATTATGAAAATTAAGCAACTTAATATGTTGAAATAGAGCCACAGGGGGCTCTCTAGGAAGCAAACTCTGAGATTCCATTAATGTGCAGGATGTTTATTAGAGAGTGAGTGCTCTTAGGATCAGCACTAGTGGAAGGGCAGGGAAGAAAACAGGATCAGGCAGAGGGAAAGCTGAGCTTTGATGCAGGCCTGATGACAGCCTCAGCTGTGAGCTTCAGAGCTAAAATAAGCCATCCGAATTTTCCTATAAAGCCAAAATGGCTGAACTTTGATACTCATTCCTAGATCAGGCATTGGATGTGGGCTACTCTGGGAAGGAGTTGATGTTTAGCATGGTGCCTAAAGAAATCTCCATGGCAACAAACTTCAGTGGGAGGGGATCTGGGCATCCAATATCCAATATGCACCAGAAAGGGCCTGGTAAATGATATCAAAGAAACAAAAGGTAGCTCCTTCTACTTCCTTGCCTTCCATCCCTCAATCTCCTCTCAGTCTAGACAGAGTATCTCTGCATTTTGAGCCTTCTCCAGAGACCATAGTCCATGTCACCATGCCATCCATCCCTTCTGGGAGTTTACCTCCATCTCAGCTTTTTAACTTTGAAAGCACTCCTCCCAGGTAATTTATTACTTTCTGTATCTCAGCTAAACATGCACTTTCTTCCTCCACACTCACTAACTTACTGAAAACACTTCTAAGTTTTCTTGGGTGCAAGGTCAGTTATTTTAGCCATCTATTTATTTTGTATATTTGTTCATGTAAGTGATCTTAATTTCTCTATTTACATTATTTTTAAAGGTCTTAGAGAACAATATTTCATCTAATGCCTCATAACATTTTAAAATTTTGACATATGTACCAAGAGGCAGGCACCATCACTTCAGCCCTCATCTAACATTCAGTATGTACCCCTTGAAGACCTACATGATTTCTACAACTGGGGCAGCAACTTCTGATCCAAGTTCACACTGCAACAGCTTAGGAAACTGGAAAATAAATTGAGTCCTTCTGAACTACAAATTTTCTAGGTAAGTAAATCTCAGAGTTCTGTGAGCTCAGAATATCTCAGGATTTTTAAAGCCCTATAGATGTTCGTTCCTGCTGCAAAATCCTAGGGGTGTCTAGGGCCTGTTGCTGCCTGAGACATGGATCAACGGCTCACTTCATAGACAAGGTCCCTTTCCTACACCCCCTTCCCTTCTACCCATGGATCTCTAATGACCTCAACCTAGCCCTGGAATCTCCTTTATGGCTTGATTTAGGGGCTGAGGGCAATACTTGTTTGTAAAGAAAAATTAACTAAAGGAATGAAATAAGGATCATGAAAATCTTCAGTATAACCACAGGATAAAAATATTTCTGAAAACTTGCCTCATTCTCCTAAGATTGAGATTATGATACCCTTAGCCTTGTGGGAAAATAAAAACTTGATTAAAAGTAACCAACCACCATACTATTTCTGAAAGTAGTCTAGCATGTGGCCATATGAGGGACAGTTTGGGTCTTCCACTGATAGCAGTGACATGACATCACTCTACTGCAGAACGGCCCCTGTGGCAGAGGAGAGAGCTCTGTTTGCCTTTGTGTTACTCAGAGCCAGGGGGATGATCTAGGAACAAGTTAGAAGTTTTCAGCGGTGCAGTTAATCATTGAGTCTAATCCTCATTGCCATCGTGTGTGTGTGTGTGTGTGTGTGTGTGTGCGCGCGCGCGTGTATATTCCTTATCATACCTGTTGTTAAAAAGTCTGCAAAACCCCAGGAGAAGGAATAGGAGAAAGAGGAAAAAGAGAGAAGGAGAGAGAGAAAGCAGGAGTGAAGGAAGGTTTGGGAACGGGAGGAGGAAGGAAGTCAGAGAAGAAAGGGAGAAGGATGAGAAGGAAAATAGTCTCTGAGAAAATCAGAAATGGAATGGGAACTCTGAGAGTGGCTGAAACCTGGGGGACTTGTCTCTGTGTGCACATACATGTGTTTGTGTGTGGATGCAGCTGTTTCTGTTCCTCGTATCACAGAGAGCTGGAGGAGTCGGGTGGGAGAATGAACATGTAATAGGCTCTCTTTATGTACCATGGCCCTTGGCGCACACCCTCTTCACCCACGTAACAACCCTATAAAAAGCCATTATTACATCTCCAATTCATGAGCGAGGAAACCTGGGTTCAGATGGGGAAGTAACTTGTCCAAGGTCATAGAGACACCAAACGGCTGAGATAGGATACAAATCCAATTCTTTTTGGCTCAAAAAAATGTTGGTTCCAATAGAATGGAATATGTAATAGAATGCTCATTACATATTTCATAATTTGCTGTGTCCATCATTGTATTTTATATTCTTGGCCATGAAATAGAATATGTGGCAATAAAAGTCAGTCATGTGGAAGATCAAGTTGCCAACACCTCGACAGCTGCACCAGGACAGTCTTGCTGTAGAAACCGTTTCTCTCTTCGATATTAAATGTGCTGTGGTTGGTTATGTCTGAGGACATTAAGAGAGTTCCTACCATCTGCTGTCTAGTCACAACCCTTCACATCATGGGAAGATAGTTTGCTCTTCTGGACAAAAACACTGTTGTAAACCAGCACTGGGCCTCTCTGCACCTGCCACTCAGCATTTCTATCAAAGGTGCCAATGAATGCTAGGACAGCAGAGCAGACAGAGCCTCCAGGGCATGTCTTTGAGGCCCTTGAATCTCCTGCACCAAAATAAATAGCTGACTCACCTGTTCATTCAGATCTAAACTGCCATGATTATTATCTTGAGGCAAGCAGGAAACAAACTTTGTTGTAGGAGACCAAAATAAAGTTGGGAATCTTAATTTACATTCCAAGATGCCAGAATCCTTCAGCATGTGCAGATGACGTGGCACAGAAAGAGACCTCCCTAAACCTAGTGATCCTGTCCCATCGCCACTGACGCTAACCCACCCCTTTGAGAACCCACGCGATTCCACGTTGGTGGTATTGTCTGATTTCCTCTATGTGTAACCTGTATCTTAAACTTCTAGACCCATTATCTAAGTGTTTGCTTTTGTGTTACTCACAGCCAGTTTGGAGTTTTCAACAAGGCAATTAAGCGTTGAGATTTAATCCTCAACGCCATTGTGTGTGTGAACACTCCCGGTAGTACCTGCTTTTAAGTATGCAAAGCCTTACGAGGAAGTTTATGTTACCCAAGTGTTCAGTTCCTTCGCATGGTTTCTGAAAAGGCTGGAATATCACAAACGAAAACAAGAATGACAAGACCAAGATATCACAAATGTTTAGCTGATGTAAGTCAGGGGTGGAGTGGACATGACCAAAAGCCTTTATGGGTGTTTTCTGCAAGACTATCACTATATCCATGTACATGAACCCTGTATTTACTGAGTGCGATTGTGAAAGTGTCTACTAATAGGTGATAGAAAACCTATGAAATAAAATTTTAAAGATTGTTAAAATATTTTGTTGTGTTCAAAACATATAATAAATTTCTAATTTTGAAAATAAAGAGAAAACATGTAATTTTTGTTTTGGAAATTATTTAACATTTTGTTTAATTTTTGAAATGATTTTTGAATTTACAGAGAAGTCACCCATAGAGTACAGAAAATTCCTTTATATTCCCAGTTTCTCCTGATATCAACATCTGACCGAACTATGGTACATCCGTCAACACTGAGAAAGGAACGTTAGTACAATACTATTAACTAGACTGTAGACTTTATTTGAATTTCCTCACTTTTTACACTGTCCTTTTACTGTTCCACTATCTCCAGGATACAACAAAACATTCAATTTGTATTTAAGCAAGATCTGGTTATTCTCAACCCCAGAAATAAATAGTGGACAGATAATTGGTTTAAACCCAATTATTAGCTGGCCGAGATGCTTGCAATTCTTGGTCTTGCCCACATGAGGGAAAAACTGCAGGGGAGAAATTGAAAAAGAAGGTTTAGACATTTCACCAATACAGAGATAGCACATAAGCCACACTATCCTGACATTTATCTGTAAAAAGATAACTCATAGCATTTAGCCTCCAGTAACAGTCTCAGCAGGACCCAATCTTCTAATACCAGTGTTATATTTAGGTTCATGAAGACTTGTTGACTATTTACCTGACTCACAAGTCATTTAAAAATGCAGGCCTATAGTCATTTATACTATAATAAGAGTCATTGATAATAGGGATTTTCTCTACATATAATTCAAAGATTTTAAGAAGCAACTCACATTATTTGTTGTAAATTGGTGGTTCTCAACTCTAGTATCACCTTGTGAGCTCTTTGATCAAATAATTCAGTCTCTATGGGGGAATACCGCACCTCAGCTTTCATGGCGTCTCATGTGATTCAGCCAGAGTTAAGAATGACAATTTTAGCATGACAATTTTATGAATATATATGGAATAGGCTGGACTTGGTATTATTCCTTAGTCTGTTTTTTTAAAAAAATAACATAAATCCTGAAAGCACACAAATAAGCTTGATGAATTTTCACAAAGTGAACATGCCCCAGTACCAGCACTCAGAGGATAAGACAGCATGATGAGCACCCCAGAAGTTTCCCTCCCGTCTGTCCAGACACTAACACCACAAGGGCAGCCCCTATCCTGAGCTCTAACAGCCAGGCTGAATTTAACACAAGTGAGTGTAATGTAACAGCATGGACTATTTTGAATCTGCCTTCTTTGGTTCAGAATTGTGACATTCACTCTGTATTTATGCCTGCGACACCAGTTTCTTCATTATCCTTTTTTGAGCAGTATTCTATTACATAAACACAGCACAATTTCATTCTCTTTTGCTGGACATTTGGGTTGTCTCCAGTTGGAGCTATTATAAAGAGTGCTGCTATGAACTCTTACACATGTCTTTTGGTAAGTGTATATTTCCATCACCTTGGAGTAAAATTGCTGGGGCATAAATTCTACATTTAATTCAACTGTAATGGATCCTGCCAAACAACATTTTTTCAAAGTGATTATACCAATTGACATTCTCACTCAAAGTACATGAAAATTCCAGCTATTCCTCCTCTACCAAGACTTACTATCCTTCTAGTCATTCTAATGAAGGTATAATAGTATTATATTGTGATTTTAACATAAGTTCCTTGATAAAGAATGATGTTGAGTATGTTTTCATATGATTTATTAGTCATTAGGGTTATTAGTCTGCTTTGTTGATGTGATTACAAGTAACTGTTAGAAGTATTATGTTTCCAGTAACAGATAACTACCAGGCTTACCTATGTGAAACATTATGGCATCTATCATTTAGGTTACAAGAGCAATCACCTTTAAAATTAGGAGAGTTTTAACATGCTGGCCGAAGGCATTATCAAGGACAAGTCAACCACCAGAAAACCTAAGCCAATACAACTCAAATGAATTTGAAAAAGATAAAATTAAAGAAGAAAATATATTAAGGGGGTAAAACTTCAGTCTATAGGCAAAATATAAAATGTGGGAAAACATAGAAGAAAAACTAGGCACCTGGTTCAAATAGTCAAAGTTATTGGTAGCAATTTCTAGCCTGATATCTCTGCACAGATGCCTCTGTCTCCCCCTTCCCTGTCAGAATTAGACAGAAAGAAAAGACAATGCAATTTTCATTTTTTCCTCTATCTCACAAGCAAAACATTTTTGATTCATGATAAAAATATGTTATGGAACCTCAGTGAAATTTGTAAGGAAATTAGAATTTCTTTTTTAAAATATCATATAGAATAGTTTGTACATATTTGGATGGTACCTGTGATATTATGATGCCTGTATACAGTGTGTAATGATCAGATCAGGGTAACTGTGATCTCCCAACTTCTCCAACACTTAGCTTTTCTTTGTGTTGGGAATATTACAGTTCTTCTCTTCCAGTTAATTTGAAATATAAAATAAATTATCATTAATTATAATTTCCCCAATGTATCATCAAATATCAGAACTTATTCCTTCTATCTCATTGTACTCCTTGAGCAACTTCTCTTTATCCCCTTCCCCTCTTTCTTTCCCACCCATTGGTGGAGAATTGAATAGGTTGATAAAAACCTACATAAGGTTTTCATAATTTATAGTTTACAAATTTTAAAATTATAAATTATATTTTATTGTATTATTATTTATTCTGTAATTTATAGTGCTTTATAGCATTATAACATGTAAGTTATAACAAATGGACATTACTACAATCAACAAAGTAGGCATGGAAGGAACATACGTTAAAATTATATGAGCAATATTTGACCAACCAACAGCCAACATCATACTAAATGGGGAAAAGTTAAAAGCATTCCCACTAGAACTAGAACAAGACAAGGATGCCCACTGTCACCATTTCTATTCAATATAGTGTTGAAAGTCCAAGCCAGAACAATCAGGCAATTCAATTTCATTTGGAAGAAATAAAGAGTATCCTACTTGGAAAAGAGGAGGTCAAATTATCACTTTTTCCTGACAACATAATCTTATATCTAGAAAACTCCAAAGACTCCACCAATAGACTCCTGGGATTGATAAATAAATAAATTTAGCAAAGTTTCAGGTTACAAAATTAATGTACACAAATCAGTAGCATTTCTATATACTAATAACAGTCAAACTAAGTCAAAGACTTAATACCATTTACAATGGCTACAAATAAAATAAAATACTTTTTTTTTTTTTGAGACAGAGTTTCACTGTCACCCTTGGTAGAGTGCCATGGTGTCATAGCTCACAGCAACCTCAAACTCATGGGTTCAAGCAATCCCCTTGCTTCAGCCTCCCAAGTAGCTGGGACTACAGGTGCCCATCACAATGCCCAGCTATTTTTAGAAATGAGGTCTTGCTCTGGCTCAGGCTAGTATCAAACAAGTGAGCTCAGGTAATCCACCTGCCTTGGCCTTCCAGAGTGCTAGGATTATAGGAGTTACCCACCTTGCCCAGCCTCCTAGGAATATACTTAACCAAGGAAATAAAAGATCTCTATGAAAAGAACTATGAAACACTGAGAAAGAAACTGCAGATAACACAAACAAATGGAAAAATATATCATGTTCAGGGACACAAACAAATGGAAAAAACATACCATGTTCATGGATCAGTAGACTCAACATTGCTAAAATGTCTTTACTACCCAAAGTGATTTACAGATTCAATGTGATTAAGTTATTTCTTCTTTTGGAACCAGAAAACAGCCTAAATAGACAAAGCAATCTTAAGCAAAAAGAACAAATCTGGAGGCATCACATTACCAGACTTCAAATTATAGTATAAGGCTATAGTAAACAAAACAGAATGATATTGGCACAAAAATAGCAATATAGACCAGTGGAACGAGAACACAGAACACAGATTATAAAATCACCCACATATATCCAACTGACCTTTGGCAAAGCAGACAATAATATGCACTGAGGAAAAGAATGCCTATTCAATAAATGGTGCTGGGCAAACTGTATAGCCACATATAGAAAAATGACACAGGATCCATATCTCTCACCACTCACAAACATTGATGCAGTTAGTATACCATCACTGAATGTGCATTTTGAGATGGTCTTTAGTCATGTCATTCATTTATGCCAGATCTAACCACCTCAACCTGCCCACTAAGATGAACTAATCCCCACTGGGAAAATTCAGCAATGAATATATGAGCAAGAATTTATGAGCATGACTTTATGAGCAACCCCAGTGGGTTACAAAGTTCTACATGTATACCTATTATATATTAATTTTGTTACTTAGATTACTGAGTACTCTGTGTCACTCTATGTTTTTTTCAGCTTGATCTGTCAAAAATAACAGTACTATGTTGAGATGGACAAAAGAGTTAAACATAAAGGATGAAACCATAAGAATTGCAGAAGAAAATGTAGGAAAAACTCTTCTAGATAGCAGCCTCAGTAAAGAATTTATGACTAAGACCCCAATGGCAATTACAGCAACAACAAAAATAAATAAATGGGAATTGTTTGATTTCCTAATTTTTATTCCATTATTTTACCTAATCTTTGACAGTAAGGGAGTTCTACACTAATATAATTATATTACTAAATAGAGTAAGTTATAATAAGCAAACACAAAGCATCTATCATTTCTTTACTCTCACTTCCAAGCTTCTCACTCCTACAATTCACTTTAAGACATATATGTAGGTCACTGTGAAGGTTTGGAGACAGACTGCGTTATGGTCCATTATTTCACATCCAAGAAGCACAGTCAGCTGAGTCCTTTCTGATTCACCTATGCAAGTTTCAACCTGCTCAAAACTTTTGTAATGACCGACATTTACATATATACACACACATAGACACACACACTCTCACAATAAGGTGTGTGTGTATGTATGTGTGTATATGTACACACATATTTGAAGTGAAAATTTATGGCATATTTATAATTCCATGCCTGTTAACTGCACCTACTAAGGAAATCCTAGCCGCATACTGATCAAAATATTTTTTAATTATTTTTTGTTTTCTAAAAGTTTCTAGGTACTCTGTTCCTTTTCAAGGATCAGGTCACCCTGGTGCGGATCAATTAAAACCAGTATAAACACACACATTTGAGAACTGACCTCTTTTCATCTTTTCAAAGCAAGGTGCTGCATCCCAGATTTGGAAAGGATATTGGTCTAGACAGTGTGAGAACTGCAAATTTCTAGAATTCTCAATTTGCAAGTAGACATAAATCCTGAGAAATCTTTTGTTCCTCACCAAACCAGGAAGGACCCACTTGAAAAAAAAAAGGAAAATGTTTCCTTCAAGAGGTTGTTTTTGGTTTGGTTTGGTTTGGTTTTTTGGCCGGGGCTGGGTTTTAACCCACCACTTCTGGCATATGGGGTTGGCGCCCTACCCTTTTGAGCCATAGGTGCCACCCAGCAGGTTGTTCTTTTTAATATTGTTTCCAGTTTAAAAAAAAAAAAAAAAGATGATGCAGTTGGTTTACTATCACTGAATGTACATTTTGAGATGGTCTTTAGTCATGTCATTCATTTATACCCAAACTAACCACCCAACCTGCCCACTGAGATGACCTAATCCCCACTGGACCCACCAGCTCACACTCCCATTCTTTCCTAAACTATCCATTGTCCCTCACAAGTCAATTATTATCTGAAATGACATATATCTCATACTTTAAAATTGTATTTATCATTTTCTCCAGTCCTAAACTCCTAGTCTGACCCTATTCTTCCCTCAACCACCCATCTCTCCCATCAGCAATTTCCTGTTATATGCCAACTAACTGATTAAACTAATTTAATCTATCATTTAACATTTTACTTATTTGTGAAAATGACTCTTTATTGGTGAGGCTTAAGGAAATGTGAAAGTATAAGAACTATCTCAGTACTCTGAGACCATTCCCTGCACCCTCCAGCCCTAATTTCATCATACCCTGTGGCCAGTAGTCCTCTCCCTGACCAACTACAAATATTTAGAAGGTTAACTGAGCCTCAGAATGGAATCAATTCCATGGGTCAGAGATAACTTAACTTGTTGGTATTATTAATAGACCTGACATCCAAGCCATTTCAGCACCATGCTCTAGCTCATTACTACCCAAGTATGGTTCTCAGACCATAGCACTGATGTAGCACTGATGTCTCCTGGAAGCTTATCAAGTTCCAAAATACCTGGGCCCCACCTCAGAGCAACTAAATCTCCAAGGATTTGTGGACACATAAGTTTGAGAAGCTGCTGTAATTTACAGAGCTGAACATCACTAGCAAGTTTTTAACATGTACTATGTGGTTACACTAAATGTATAAGCTGATATCTTATTCTTTTTATTAGTAGGAAACATGGAAATATCTTCAGAGCACCTTTGTTCCTATCTGGTCTATATGAAGTAACGAGAGAAGAATGTCCTGGCAGCAGAAACAGCTGAGGCTGGACGCAAGCTTTGCTCTGTTACCCTCATCTGTTGTCAGCTGCTTTCAGACTTCAAACTCAACTTTCTGGTTTCAACATTCACACCATGTTACAGCCATTAATAGCAGAATGATGTCTGGACTCCACATAGGCCTTGCATTGACTCCTTGGCTATGCATTATGTTACAAAGCCAAAACCAAATCTAAGGGATATTCAATGTAATTGTCCCAAATGGCAGAAATGCCCAGGCACAATTATTTTCTGGACGTTTCTATTGAAAAGATACACAGACAGGCTCTTGTTATCCAGAGCAACTGTGAATACTTTTGTCATGTTCATCTTATACTCTGGGAGGTACAAAAGTGAGGACAAGAGGTTGCCGGACAAACGCACAAGTCAGTAGTATCACCTACACTGAACGGATCGTGACAACTGATGAGGAATCGACCTCAGATGACCACAAAAATGATTTTTCTTACTTTCTAGTGATGATGGAGGCCCATGAGAGTTGGTGCCCCACCACCAGCCAAGGTCTAGCCTCTGGCTCACAACAAAGAAAGAGAATTTCTGTAATCCCAACAGCAAAATATAGTGAAAACATTGATTATGTTCTCCCTACAACTCTCCCAGCCAACCTAACATACACACAGACAGCATGTCATATGTATTTCTGTATAATATTTTAAAGACTGGGAAAGGGGGTAGAATGAAGAGGGTCTAAGGGAGATCAAGACGTTTAATTTAAAAATTACAGCAAAACACATTCTAGCCCAGCAAAAACTTTGTCAAGGCCACATCATGGTAAAAGATTTTGCCAGAATCCTGTGTGTTAAATACCATTTTTCATCTGAGTTTTCTCATAAAAAATGCAAATATTATGTGTGGGGTTTTTAATAAGAATTTTCCCATCGGTGAAATAGTAATAAGAATTTTCCAACTGGTTTTGGCAACCTTGTGAAATTAAGAGAAAATAACTGTCAGAAAGAAGTAAGATTGTCTATCAACTGTTGACCTCCAGGAATCTGTATTAACCCATGCCTGGGTGCCTCCAGTTTACAGTACCGGGAAAGATACATAGGAAAAAACCAAGCACCAGAGCTCATGAAAATTTGGTATACATAATGTTTGCATTTCAGAAACACGGGTCTTTTTAATTCTCCTAATTCTAGCCTTACTATCATTACTTTTTCCACGGTTCTTATACTGGGACACAACTTAGGTGTTGCTATCACTATAAAGACATTCACCTGGCAAGAATCACCTCGTTTAAATTTTTCCTACTGCAAAAGTTAAGATTGGTACAGAGCACAGAAAAGCACTCAGTAAGTGCTCATTCTTTAAAAAATACATGAAACTCTCATAACTTTTTGAAGCAAGAGCTTAAAAGGAAAGGTAAATAGTTATCCATTTGGTGACTGAGGGTTAACTGTGTATGAAAGCATAAAAATACTATTGCCCAATGAGCAGCATGACCAGCCCATTTAACTTCACTGTTATGTGGATGAAGGATGCTGAGAGGTTATTCTTGCTCTGTGCTCCTTGAGCTCCTGGACCTTCCTGGCCACCCTTGAGAGGGAAGAGTTGTTTGCTAATGCCATCAACAAATTTCAATATCAGGCAGCCTTATCGTCACAGCTCTTTCTTTAACTGCAATATCTTTTTTGTATTCTATTCTGCATGCCAGTACTGCCTAGTTCAATTAGCTTCTCAGGAAAAAAGCTACACTGAAATACCACGGAAGATACTAAATGTAACAGAAGTCCTTTTTTAAATTCTGATTCTTCATTTTTTTATTAGGCTTTCTTGTTCAATCCCAAGAGAAGCAATAGGTGGGATAAACAATGTTTCATTTAATCACTCCTTTAAATATTGAAAATGATTTAAAAGTATGCCTTGCTTATGGGGGAGAAAATTTTTAAGTAGGGTTCTAAAGTAACTTCTTCACCTAGCAGTAAATTTCCAAAATGAGAGACAAACACAGAGCCTTTGTCAATGTCAGAGGAGATGTGTGTAAGTTCTTCCCTGGTTAACCACCCCTATCCTCGCTAAATTCAGAGGGGACAGCTCACAGTTCTCTCTGCCAGCAAGCACCCATACACAGTCAGTCAACAGCACATAAAAGGAAAAAGTGATGCTCTCTCCCCCTCTCCCCACCTTTCTCCTCTGCTCTCTCTCTCTTCTCTTCCTCACTCTCTCCTTATCTCTCTCCCCTCTTTTCTCTCCTCTTTTCTCTTCTCTTATCTCTCCTCCTTGGTGCTACTCTGCAGCCTCCCTCCCCCACCAATAAAGACCTTTCGTACGAGCAAAAAAATAACAAAAGGAAAACGTGAAAACATCCTCTGTTTTGCCAAAAGTTTGCCTCAATATCTTCTCCATCCAGACCCCGCTACGTCTTCTAGAATCCAGGTCCCGCCTGTTCTACTTTCTCAGTACTGAAGAATTCTTGCTCTGGTATTTGCTTCTTCTTAAGCCTTGACCTCTACTCGTTCTCATTTACGCTGTCCAGAACTACCTTCCTCTATGAATTCAGCATCCTTCCCTCAGTCTGTCCAAAACCAGGCATATCTTTCAAGCCCTTCCTGCCAATGCACACTCTGTCCTTTCCGTTCCATTCATCGCTGCTCTCCTGCCGCCCAGGTGACAGCATGGTGTGAGTTCGTACTCTATGAGGACAAGCACTGCCCCCCACAAAAGGCTTTGCATGTTTTTCAGAATCAATCACACACAACTTATTTAGAGTATTTAGAGTCCATGTAAATCCACACTCCATTATTAATGAAAATGTAGTGTTGCTCCCTGGGATTTCCCCAAAGAAGAATTGGGAGTGAAAAGCTTCAAAAGACAGGAATGAATGAAAAAGGTTTCAGTATATTTGGCTGGTTTTTTGGACCACTAGACGGGTTGAGATTCAGTCATAGCGTAGGCCATCAGGGTAGTGAATATTCCACTCTCTTTTCAATTCCATCTCTGTGACCACCAACACCCAGCATAATGCCTACAGAAGGTTAGCCCCGTCACCGTCACCAGCTGGGCTTGGCACAGAGCCCATGGTCTGCACTGCTTGCAAATACTTCCTTAAACCGCCTTCTATGAAGGGTTCTTTTCTCAGGCTACTCTAACCCAGCTGTGGCCAGCTGCACCCAGCCGGCAGCCCCACCATGGATTAGGTACCAGATGATTCTCGTCCATTGAAAATACTGGAAACAACAAGGAATACGTTGCACTGCTGAGAAACTGGATCCACCAAGAGAGACCAAAGGAAAGCTCTGACATTTGAGGAACAGGCAAACATTTCCCCTGCCAGCATTTACTGAAGCAGGTATATGAGGAGGAAATTAATCCATCAGATTCCCAGACACACATTTATTTTCTGGTTCCTTTGTTTTTAATGTTGTTTCTTTCTTCTGGAGGTTGGGGGGAGTTTAGCAGAAGGAAAGACGCTCTCATGCTTTACCCGACACGTTTTCTTCTCCATGAAAGACTATAAAACCACTTTGGCTACTCTTCTGGAATGCTGTCACAGTTCTGAATTTGGAAACTGATATAATGATGGCCTGGCCATAAAGGACAAGGAACAGAGGTCCAAGCGGTATAATGAGTAATGCTTTTTTAAAACTCAGAAACTGACTAACTGACTTAGTCCAGCTAAATATGTCTGTGTATAAGAATAAACAATTAGAATTAAAATCACTGCTCTCAGATAGAGAATTTAAACTCCACACAGTAGCTGGGTGTCTTCAAGGTAAAAGAAATGGATGTGTGTCCGTGTTCGAGTATTATCAACCACTCCAAGGGTCCCTTGGCAGAGAGTTCCGACGGCCTTCACTAAGTTCCCGCTGCTCTTCCCTAGCTTCTGCTGTGCGTCTTCCACACTGAGTGAGTGGAACCATTGGATCATTTTTAAAGTGTGTGAGCGAAGAGACTGAGGGAAACAAAATAATTGAAGAACTCGGTAACTCTCAAGCAATAATAAATATTTAACTTGAAAAATATCCATGAATAAACTTCATCCATATAGGCATATACAAGACAGTGGCACTCCTCTCCTGCTCACATGAGGGTCTTAGAAAAAAATGTCCCCAGTGATCTTTCAGTGTCCTCTGAAAGACTGAATACACCTCTTCTTTATTCACTTTTTTCCAACATGCCTAAATCTACTAAAGTTTTCCCTTTCAAGGAGCTAGGTGAACTTCTGCATCTTGTACTCTCCACTTGCTAATCATTCAAAGAGATGATTCAGGGTACGTATGAAACTTACTAAATGTAGAATACAAATGTCTTAACACAATAACTAAGCAAATGCCATGAAGGCTATGTTAACCAGTTGGATGAAAATATTTCAAATTGTATATAAAACCAGCACACTGTACCCCATGACTGCATTAATGTATACAGCTATGATTTCATTAAAAAATAAATAAATATAGAGATGATTCAATGCTGTATTTGAAAATGTAAGAACCTTTTCTTACTAAGAGTCACTATGCAGAGCATGGCTGAACAGTTCACTTCATGATGCTTCTTAAAATTCTTTTCCCACTGACAAATTTGGCCACTACAGGATCAGTGAGCTTCTGGAAGGAAAAAGCCTGGAGTTTGCCAAGAGTCTCCCCTACTGGGCTGATGACACCTACTAAAACTCCAGAAAGGAAAATCCTCCGAGGTCAGGCCGCAGGAGTTGTGGGTCCAACTGTTTCTCAATTTGAAAGACTGAGTCAGGCCATGGCACAACAGGATTCCAGGTGCCTGAGGAACCGAAGCGTTTGGCAATTGTAAATTCATCATGAGGAAGGGAATGGGTCATGCTGAGATGATGCTATTGTTTCTGCGAAAATTTAGTGAGGCCCAGAGTAAGTTGCAAATCTATTAGGAATTCCTCTTTTCCTAATACCATTCTTCACCCATCATGTGTCATGGGGCATTAGGAGGTGCTTTGGTCATCTCAGAACAGTTGAAAAGAACAGGCTTCATTGAAAACATGCTTTTACTGGACATAAAATTATAGACTTGTGACATTTGGGACAGAGAGAAAAGGGAGAGTCATCTGTGGCAGAAACTGCAACAGTGTCCCTATCTATTCTTTCATTTTCTGTAGTAATAGGCTCCCTGACCTTTAGTTGACCATTTGTCTAAATTCTGGATGTAAACTGAAGTGCTATGTGCCACCTATGACAAATCACCTTAAAGGGAGATGGTGGGCTCACCTCCTTCCTCCTTGCCACCTGGAAAGTGATGTGATGGCTGGAGCTGAAACAGTCTTCTGATACCTTGAAGTGATCTTCAGAACAGAGGCCGTGGGTAGTGAAACATCAAGCCAGGAGGCACCTACAGCCCTGAAAGCTTGTGGAGCAAAGCCTGGAGAGTAACCTTGCATTTCTTTCCTCCAGGCATAAAGTAAGAGAGAAATAAATTTTTAGTGTGACGTACAGCCAGCTGCTCTCCTAATATATCATCCAACACATTTTTAATAGTTCCTTTGCTTGAAATGTGTCCAGATGTAGTTTGTTTTTATTTTTGTTTTATCAAATATCTCCATAGCTTTTAACTTAAAAAAAAAAAAATACTACAGCTGCCATCGATATGAAAGCTTCCTGCATATTTGTTTCCAGGCAGAAGAAAAGTAGGGAGTTTTTCCCTCTTTCCCTCTTGTTTTACCGTTTATCTCCTACCACATCCTATTTGGCTTTTCTTACCCGATCTATTGTAGCCCCTAGAATTTTCATTCATCTACAAAAGGAATTTTTCATCAAATAGCTATAACATGTACAGAAATGAAGTGTTTGTAAAGCTTAGCGATCTTTGAAAACACTTCTTTGAGAAGAGCCATTTGAGTATAGCAAGGCCTTTGATCAGTTAAGAGATAAGCACCGATATCTTACAGAAGCAAATTCTCAGTGTTCAAATTTTCTAGGAACTTGGGGGGAAAATCAATACTACACTTAAATGTCTTCACTAAAATTATCCCAAATGTGTTCACTAGCATGAGAAGACATTCCAGTGAGAAGCTAGTTATTGTCAAATACAGTTTTTTGTTTACATGCATCCTACACACACATGCAGATGCACACACTAGAGTTCAAGTTTAATGAGGTCAGGAAGAGGGTCTGGCACATGTATTAATTAAATAATGATTTGTGAGATGAATCAGTACAAGCCTTCCTGGACTTCTATTTTTATCCATCTGCTTATCTATCTCTTTCATCTTTCTTCTAAATCAGAACCAACAACAAGGAGGAGGACAAGAAAGGCTGAGAAGAGGCATTGGAATAATTAAAGCAGAGAGAGCCACCTAATAAAGTACAGGATCTTCTGTATTCTCCATTCAAAGGAGCGCTCTCAGACATGAAATTAGTCCATTTTCCTCGAATCACATACTCAATTTAGCATCATTAGATTATTCCAGTAAGGCACTCTCGCTGAATAGGCACAGGGTGGGGGTGTTTGGCACACCTTCTGTGTGGGGGACATAACCACAAGCGGGACTCTACCTAAAAAAACAAATATTTTGACCTGGTTGTTTGTACCCTCACAGTAACCTGAAGTAAATTTACTTTCAAAAAAACAAAAAA